>NW_026542602.1:7487894-8087894 GCF_028750875.1 Macrosteles quadrilineatus
GAAAATACAAGCCCCCCGAAGCAACTCGTGTTACTAGAAAGCAATGGATTCGGAAAATTCAAAGGAAAATAGTAATTTTAAGACGTAATTTCCAACAAAATTGGACAATATATGTTATTGAAACCTATCCGGATCGAAGGACCAAAAATATTTAGTTTTGGCGGATTTAAAGAATGTTTAACGTGCTTCGCCGTGTTCTTCTTATCTATAGTGGAAAATGGTTAAAACTGTTATTCGCCCATCACTGTCTATGAAAAACTTATTGAACTTATTGAAAAAGTTATTGAAACCTATTGATTAAAAAAATTATAACCGTGCTTCGCCATGTTCTTCTTATTTAGCGAGACAAATTGTTAAAACTGTTATCCTCCTATCACTATGTCTATGAAAAACTTAATTAACTTTTAATTGGCTTAACTTAATCAGCTGTTTGGCAGTAAAACTATTTTCTCGAAATGTAAGTAAACAAAGTGACTATAGAAGGAGCAAAAGTATAAAACTTTATACATTGCCATAACGGACGTAAGATAAACCCAAAACTCATCATTCCTCCCAGCAAAGCAATATTTTAATTTTTTTTTAGTTTTCTTTATAAAGATTATTTTCTCATATTCGCCTAGTTTATTCGACCTACCATCATATCCAAATGTAGGAGTTTGAATGGTGGAAGAGGTTAAACAATGTTTTAGATTTTCCACAATATTTGAAACACTCAGATAAATTGTGCATTCTTTGTTGTTTCGTAAAATACATCGTGGAATTCCTCCGTGTTATCAAGTCATACCTAATGTTACTAATCGATGTTGTAGATACCTTTAGCAGGGAAGTGTTTTTGGTGAATAATTTCCGTTAAACTTTCTATTTAGTAATCGTTATTGTTATTACCGTATTACCAAACACAATTTATTGTCAATGTAGTTTTTGGTATTATTTATTTTCCAGTGCTGTGTTGTTAGTTTATTTAAATGCGTTGCCTTTGCTGCTTTTATTTTGAAATACTAAAACGTGATGGTAAGAATCTAAAGACTAATATCTTTCGGGCTATCTAACTTATTTCACTGTTAGTTGGTTAACATTTAATATTGTATCACATTTATTTAATAATATCTTCTATTGAGTTATTATACAGTCACATTTGTGTACATCGTTTAAGGCCTTTTCCAAAATAAATGCATATAACACATCAAAATGAAGCTTAGAGTGTGTAGATTTCCCGAAAAGTATTCGTATTAAGGAATTTCCTTAGGGATCTGCTCCACAGACAGATTTCCTTAGGGGTCCACCTTATACATGCTTCGAAAGTTTAAATGATTTAATTATTAAAATTAAACAGCTAATCGATGCAATTATCAGGAATTTGTATATTAACTTGAAAGGTTTTTGCTTTACTTAAGACTGACTTGTTATATTAGCAGAGTAGTTAAATACAGAGGACACAGGACATAGGAAGGACATAGAACATTGGCCTCGCATGACAGTCAAAAGGTCTATGGTTCGATCCTGAGAAAAGTCAGCAGCTTTTTGATGGTTCGAAACTGGACCCAGCTGTTCCTGATCATTGGGCTTTCAATAAATGGTCCTGGCTAATGAATCAGCTGATACTACTGAAGCTACACAGACCATCTCACACCATTCTACACTCATTCTTCACTCATATTTGGGTTAAAATACACACCTAGGGTGGCGTCCCCATCACAATGATTGATAATTGATAATAATAACTGAGGAAATTTTTGTATTTAGGAAAAGGGCTATAAAGAAAGGTAGTTAAGGTTTTGTAGAAAATGTCTTACAGTTTCTTTGTAATTCAACAATAAATTATTTCTAGATAAAAATCGTATGACTTTTTCAACACATGGCAAGACAGTGTTATAAAATATGTTATTTTTTGTAGAACATTTATTGCCCCTCTAATGCAGCACGGGTCACACTGTTTCCGGTTGACAGTAAGGTCCAGGTGGGTCTTCTCACTGCTTCCGGGTCTCGGGCTGAGACGAGAATAGTGTCTTGCTGCTCTTCTTGAGATTCAGGTATGTCAGGAATGTTACTGTCCGAATCTCCAGCGAGTAAACTAATGCCCCCTTCAATTTATAGAATAACGATTTTGCTCTAAGTAAGTTATTGAATCCATCTGTGTAGCCCCTGAGCTGTTGGACACAATGTAAGACTATTAAATTACTTACGTAATCCAGCCACAGCTCAATCCTGAAGTTGACGATGGTGTTTTAACACAGAAACATTTCCTGAATTGACATATTTTTATTGAGCTGTGACGGGATTACATAACTTAATGGCCGAAATAAATCTTGAATATTGAAGTAATTTCGTCTTTTACATTTAGTTATTGAGTTAGGCCTATGACCGTTAGCTAGTACAACACTGTAAATTAAATACTAAGCTATACATGGTGATTCGAAGTTGGCGTGGTAAATATTTGTTAGTTATTAGTAGTCTTATAAACAAATAGTTGATCTTTAGATACTAATTAATCCATGCAGCTCTGTAAAAAAGATCGCTTTACATAATCTAATGCGTCTGGGGATACCGATCAGCTGATATTACCCGTACTACGTCGGACAGAGATTCTCGGCTGCCGGACCTGGCCGTCACTTTAACTTGGAGCTTGGGGCGCATATAATAATTCCTCGTTTTCTGGTCTATCAGTGTTTCAAAAAATATTTACCTACGACCGTTTTTTAAAGTAGCCATTTCAGTCCAGTTCTTAGAATTGAAAAGTTTCACTTTACAGCTGTTTACTTTCATATCCGCATAGTTTCATTTCATATCCGCATAGTTTTCTCATATCCACACAGGTAACGGACCAATGAGGTTCAAGTATTGAGAGAAAAGAATTAAAATTGTAATGCTTCGAACGTCAACTAATCAGCTGATCAGCTGATCAGTTGACCAATTTAATTGTTGATCCGACTTGTTCATGGTGATACTCGCGTATTCTTCATTAAGTTGGTGGAAGTCCAAAAATAAATGAAATATTTGCCGAATTGTACCTGATACAATATTATTTATGGTAAGAATGCTGCTAGCAATGTAATATTTAACGAAGTTTAACAAACGCGTAATTACAGGAAATCAGCTGATTATACAACAAGTCGTTGCATCTCTTTCAGTGGCAATGACAATACACGAAAACATCTCTAAAAAGTTATCAGTAGTGATTGTTAGTAATTAAATCCAGATTGATAGTAATTAAAAAACGGTCGTAGGTAAAGTAGTGTACGCAACTCGCGTTAATAGTCTTTACGACACTCGTAGAAGTTTTTAAGGCACTCGCCAAGGCTCGTGCCTTAAATTTTCTACTCGTGTCGTAAAGACTCACTTAACGCAATCGTTGCGTAAACTACTATTCACACACTTACTTTTCCTTACTCCCAACTATCAGGGTTTTATTTGCCTACTAAGAACGCATTTTTCTTTTCAGTGTACATCCTACTAATATTATAAATGAGAAAGTTTGGATGGATGGATGTATGGATGTATGGATGTATGTTTGTGACAAGTGAACGCGAAAAATACTGGTCGGATTGGGCTGAAATTTGGCATGATGATAGCTCACATTCCCGATTAACATATAGGCATATTCTTATTTCAAAAATCCTTTCGGGCTCCGCCCCAGTGGCTCTGGAGTTTCCCATGTTAACCTTATGAGAAATGGAATTATTGAATCTTAACAGCTGTTTCAATTTTAACAAGTTGGTTCTGTTCTGTGATGTTCAATAGCATTAAAGTTACAAAAATTACCAACAGGGTGCAGCACTATTATTTCTTTTACATTTATGACAACAGCTAATTTGCAACCAAAAGGTGAGTGAGCGTAGCGAACGAACTTCAACCTGGAGGCGAGTTAGCGTAGCGAACGAGCTAACCTGAAGGCAAGTGAGCGCAGCGAACGAGCTCCAACCTAAAGGTGAGTGAGCGTAGCGAACGAGCTCCAACCTAAAGGTGAGTGAGCGTAGCGAACAAACTTCAACCAGGACGTGATTGAGCCATGCGAACGAGATACAGTAATCTTGAAAATTAAGAAGTTAAACGGGGCAAAGCCCGCGGGTTACAGCTAGTTATTTAATAATTTGGTGTATTATCAGCTGCTTTGCCTAAGAGCCTTTTATTACGATGGGGCCTTGTACGTGCACGAATTATTAGAACGGAAGAAAATACAGGACGGATCAATATGTTTATGAATCATACACATAAACAAACTACGTAACCGGCCCTAATAACATTAACATATTGTTTGGACAGTTCAATTTAAGAAATGTTAAATCATGTTTACTTTTGGGCCAGTGACATAATTTGTTTATGTTTATAATCCACACAGTTTTGTTTATATTATAATATTCGTGAGTACTTATTGTTTCAAATTCTTCTCGTTCTCGGTTTCACCTCAATAAATTAATCTCAATTTTCTCGTGGGTGAAATCACAGAATAAAGAATCTAAAGAGAGTTGAATAGGGCGTGATTTAAATATCTTTGTAGTGATCAAAAACTAAAAAAGCGATTGAAAAAAAGTGATTAAAAACAATACAATTGATTAAAAGCTGCACGAAGTGATTAAAAATGATACCAAACGAAACAGTTAAAAGAAATGATGTGATTATTCAGTGCCGTCTACTCTTTCTGTAGTGAAAAACAGTATTGGAGCGAGCAACGGGAGGAAAGCATGAAACTTTGGGTACTGTTAACAATACTGTACTGAGTAATAAAATATACTATTCAGATACAGAAATAGAAATAAGCTTCATCGTATTTCGCGGACTCCTACCCTCATGTATAAGACAGACAGTTGGGGTGAAGCATAGCCTGGGACATTAGCAGCCACTGAGCCGCGACCACGGGCCCCGAGCCGACGACAGCCCCTAAACGATTGTAAAATATATCACCATGAAGCCTGACCTAGGGTTGACTGAGTTATTCCACCAATATCTTGAAACCCGAGCACGAAATGTTCTAAGATGACGTTCGCGGATGAATCTATTGCTGCAATAAATCTTACGAAATTCCTGAAAAAAGTTTTTCCATCGTTTTCATTTTCAATTTTTATGCCAAATGAGGGAGAAAATGTTTGTTTTCTAAGATTTTTTCTAATTTGGTTGTAATGCAGGCAATTAATTTTTTAACCGTTTGGCTGTTTAAACCCACACACTAAAGTAAATATTTATCATTTTAAGGCCAACAACATTATTTATTATTACAATGTAAGTACTGTATTGGCTATTAGATAATGAATAGCTATTTATTTCTCTGTGGACACAATAAGTTGCTGGAAGTACACGCAACTTTCATTCTGGTATATCAGACGCTTTTCGTACAGTTTAAAGATATTAATCGTGATATACATAGGCATACTTTATCTCACAAAGAGAGTAAACAAAATTCATTTGAACTGAAAATAGATTCATAACATTGGCAAATTTCTTTATTACATGACAGGCAAACCTAGGAACTCTTCGAAAATAAATCGGGTTTGAGTGAAAGTGTAAATATTCTTGCATTTTCAACCTACTTTGGATAGGAAAACCAATAAAGAAACTGCAAATTTGCTTAGTTTGCAGATTTCTGCAACAGGCATATAAATGATAATGTCCATTGTTTTTGTGGCGATAAAAATTCCCCAAATGTTTAAGGGTTTAATAAAATCTGGTAATACATTTTTTTTTTTTTTTTTTATTATTGTTATATTGCTTGTTTAGTTGTACAGTTTAGTGACTACTGGCTGCCTCGCTGCTGTATCTTATATGAAGCAGTTGGATGAATAGAACTATCATGGACAACGCTGTGGCAAAAGCCTGGAACAATAAACAACCTCAAATAAATATACCAACGAGTAGGCCTAAGCATACTATTATCTGAATTAAACATAGTACCAACATTTAGGGTCTGTTTCATAATATGCAACAAACTATTATTATTAGTAAATCAGCTGATCGCCCTATGCAAACCTATAATGGAAATTACAAGTTATTTTATTTTATTTTACAAGTTAGTTATACAACTTGTAACTTGTAGTTTGTTATGAAACAGGCCCCTGGAGTTAATATAGTAAAATCTGGAGTTATACTAGTATCTGAAGTAAATAGCCTATACTGGTATCTTAAGTAAACATACCACCTGGAGTTAATATACCAGTATCTGAAGTAAACATACTAAAACCGGTGTATTATACCAAAATCTGAATTAAATATACCAGTATCTGAAGTAAATATACCAATATCTGGAGTTAATATACCAGTGTCTGAAGTAAACATACCAAAATCTGAATTAAATATAAAAAACAAAAGTCTGGATTCAATATATCAGAATGTGGAGTAAACATACCAATAGATAGAAAGAGCTTTATTTCAACAAATACATCATATTTTTTCATATATAATAGTCAGTTGATGCTGTTTGTAAATTTTCAATTTGCAAATTGGGAAAGGTATGCAAAAATAACTGTAACAAATTGTGGCGGAATTCTGATACCTACAGTAAAAAAATATATCTTTTGTTTTTAATGTGAATATTCTATATACAAATTATTGTTTTTGGATAGTATGCAATCTATTTGTATGAATGTGGCCAGTTTTTTTTTATTCATTAAGAACTAATGAACATACACTATAGGTGTTGAAGATACACTTTTATACACCTTGGATGAATGTAACCTCTCATAGTGTGTCTTTGTGTCCCACTACAAGTCAGAAACTCGGGTATGTTAATATCGATTGAAACTATCGATTCGATTAGTAAACCTTCATGCGATTTTTTCACCATCAGCAAGTTTGGTTGGTTAGGTTAGGTTAAGATAGTTTAATTTCATAATAAATATATTTAAAAATATCGATTATTAATCAATATTTTCAATTCGATAGTTTCAATCGATATTAGCATAGCCCAGTTAAGAAACTGTACCCAGAAACTCTTCTACTTCTCTTTTAATTTTTAGTGAATCTACTTTGATAGTTAATTAAAACATAGAGAGTGATAGTTTACAAGTCCCCCTTTCAAATTGATATTATTTGAATATGGCAACATTTTCATTGTAAAAAGTATAAACTACCTTAAAAATGAATTGTATGTTTACAGTAAAGAATCCATATCCGCAAACTGAAAATGATTGATTCTCTAGTTGATCTGCCAATAAAAGTACCTGCAAAACAGAGGCAAAAAGATTTGTAAAAAAAGCTTAAACTTCAAATTTAAACAGGTAGGACCTAATCTATCACTTTTGTTAAAAGCAAAGAAATAATGCTTGTGATTATATTTACATTGCTGTTACAGTAATTTATTCTATGTTTATTTTGTTATTTTCAACTTGATTTGTATAGATATGCTATCTGTGTTATCACTATCAATACTTTTGTTATTTTAGTTTTTCGCTATCTTTGTATTTATAAAAGAAAATATCCAAAATGGTGTTTAGGTACTGTTTGAGAAAAAGAATAATAAAGATAAAAAGTTTCAAAAAATTACGTCATAAGCAATTAAAAATACTAACCTTCATCCTAAGCGTTTCATCAATTGATTGGAAATCCATTCTATAAAGACTGTGGGATAATTTTTTGACCTGAATAAAAACACAATTTTTTCTTATTGTTAATTTCACTTTTTTATTAAATTCTTACAAAAATCTGAAATGTTATTGTACAATTTCTGTAATGGTTTTCCTCATTGTATAGTTGCAAATAAATCAAGTTATATTTTAACGATAGAACCAGGATTGACTTAATATCCATATCGTCATCATAAGTGGTGGCCTGGGGCGAAATATATTTTGGGGGGTGCAAACTAAATAAACAACCTTAAAAACTATATTTCTGCTGAAAAAAATTGCTTATTGCACTTTATGAATAAACTAAATTTGTTTTTGCCAAAAACCTTAGATGGTCTCGGATACATTAAGAAGATAATAATTATAAATAAAGTAAAAATGATTTATAGTTCACTCCAGATTTTAAATAATGCTATACACGTTCCTCGGCTTTATAGCTTGGACTTGAACGTTAGAATTGTCAATAGAATCTGATTCAAGTACAGGACTTAAACGAGACTGACAAACTATATTAAATTTCTGACTCGAAACTCACATTGTTTGAACAAGCTTTTACATACACTCAGTCAATTGAGGTTATCAGTTCAGTTTCTTAACATTGAACTGACAAACTGGATTAAACATGTAGCGACATGTTTACGAATATGGACAGTAAATTAATATAACCATTTAATTACTTGTTTTTGTATTAACTACACAAACAATACTACAGGATTTCCAACAAAAAAGGTAATTTTACTTAACCTTAATTAATTTAACTTAACTTTCAGATTGCCTGCTTTTAGGCGTTGTATATCCAAGCTCTTTAAAAGGGTTATCTAGAAAAGGACATGAATTGTTCTAACTCTTATTTTAGGGAATGCTTGTCATGTTGTTCTATTAATTATTTAACAGATAGATACTACCATTCTTACCTTGTTTTGAAGATTATCAGCTTTGATACAAAACCAAGTCACAGAAGTGAAGAGACCAACAAAGAAAGCTAAGTAAAAAAAAATCTTCAACAAAACAATCTGCCACGAAAAAGAAGACTGCAACAACATTCTCAAAATGTTCATAATGCTGTAAAAACACGTACATGAATCCACACAAGAAAAAACTACAGAGAAAAAAATATCAAACATGTAAATATCTAGAAAGTTATTGAAAAGCTTTTGACAAAATTTAAGATTTTTTTCAAACTTTACAAAATCTCGTATAGACTTTATTTTGTGAGTTAAAAACTTATTTAATTGATCCAATTCATCACAGACACAATAACAAACTAATATACATTGTGAGTCAATAAACATTGGTCCTAATATGTAAATATAGTTTATAATCAGTGAAATCTTCATAAACATTGTTTTTTGGCCAGACCAAACCACACCAATATATTTGATGATTGCAACAATCGCTTGAAATAAAATCATGTATTTGCTGGCTGAGAAAAAAGAGCCACTCGAAAACGCTGGTAATAATTGTCTAAATAAACGTTCTATGGATTTATAGAACATGATTCTGCGAAGAAGAACAATTATATTGACAAACCAAGAAAGATAACATCGGTACTTTTGTAACTCTACACTTGAAAAATTGTACAATTGGCAAACACTGTAAAACATGTGACAGCTGGCACCGATGTTGAAGAATATAAAAATCAACCATAGAGAACATTTTGTAAAATTTATCTTCTTGTTTTGGCTGGTCAAAAACAGCGGAAACGAACCGACAAAATAGTTTAAACAACTCCAAAGAAAAACATCCATTCTGGAAAGATGGAGGTGTTTGAAGCTTGAGGCTTGATTCAAGACTGTAATCAAGTATTTTGGACACACTTGGTGATTATCTTATCAATATACTCGTAGTTGGTAAATTATTAGGTTGGCGTTTTACAGGTAAACTGATGTATAATGTTAGACCAAACGGTCTGTTGAATCAGCTTCACAGCGGTAATCAATAAAATTTGCATCAATACAATTCGATACCTTTGTACTATCAACAATAACAAATAACAAGACTACCGCAGTCTTGTGTCGTTCATTGGTTCGTCTTTTAATAAGTGGTCTTGCCTTTCAGAACATAGCACACCATTAGTTTAGAAAATTACTGGGTTTACCTTTTGTAGTGATGAACCATACTTGAATAAAGATAATCATAAAAGCTTGAAATGATTCAAAAGAACTATTAGCTGCATAATCAGCGTAATTGCTTTTATAAAAAGCAAAATTGTTACATGGAAAAAGATCGTTCTACTGTAGCGGAGCGAACTTATTGTGAAAAGAATTTATAAATCATGGATTATGTACTCTTGTGGAGTGTTTTAAACTCAGTTTTTGGTTCGTTCCCCTTTTTCCTCAGAGAGAGACACGGCTCAGTACTTATAAGAGTTTGCTGGATATCCTTTGTGTTTTCCATTGTCCGTTTCGGTCTTATATATCTAGTAAATGATAAGATTTGTGGCCTTTTTCGTCATCCTGGAATGGAACCCCAAAAGTATTATTGCTATTTTGCATTATTCTCCCACTTTATTTTGCATCTACATAGAATATATGCTTGCAATGGAACCAATAGATTTTTAAAGGCACTATTCCATGGAAGTGTTCCAGTGACTAAATCTTTTAGACTTGGGACAATTTTTACATGTTTCGTTATTCTAATAGATTTTATGAAACTGGCTTTGTTTTCATGGTCAGATACTTTACCCTTTTTTTAAAGATTTATTTAATAATTTTGTACTCTTTGTCATGGGGCAGAATGTTAATATGTTTACAGTTCACAATGGCGTGTTGCACTATAAAACAAAAGTTTGAAACAATAAAGAACATTCCACATAAGAAATACACAAGTGACGGACCTATCAAGAACACTAGGAAGTTATTAGTTTCGTGCATCAGTTTATTTCAGTTTGCCCACAAATTGTACATTTTAGAAATTTTTGGATTCACTGGACTAGCTTTGCTGGATTTGATTTCAAGAATCAATGACTTTTTGATTTTATTCTCAAATTACTTTAACCACCCATCTAGGTTCAGTTTTAGTTGGTTTTTCTTGAAGTTTCTTTACTTCGTCCTTCAATATTTGGAAGAATTGATCCATATGGTTTGGGTAGCTAACTCTGCTAATACTTTAAAAACAGAGGTAAGAATTTATTATATTTTTGATTGCAGTTTTGTGGTGTACATTTTAGAACTGTATTTTATTCTAGATCTAAAAGACATATATATTTTTCTCTAGATCCTTTCTCAAGATTATTGACACTGTAAAGGGCAAAATTCTAGAGCAAAATCCATTTAGCGTTAACCCTTAGAGTGCCAGGCGAGAAATAAAAGTAACGCTCAAAAAATGCCGATGATTTTTCCCGAAGGTCGCGCTAAAAATGCCGAGCGCGATCTGGCGATTTTTAGGTTAAAATTTCGTAAAAATCGAATTTTCGATATTTCGACCAACGAAAATCGATGTATCGCATCTAGTAACTTTCGACTCAATGTTAATATATGGGTTAAAAGAATCCGAGTATCCATTCGGTTGTTATGACAACTGTTCGATCATTACGAAACGTCCGGTCAGCCGGACGTCGGCACTTTTGGCTCGTTTTAAAAACGTCCGGTTCCCCGGACGTTGGCACTCAAAGGGTTAACCAATTGATTCACACATTTACTCACAAGAATGCTTGTCATAACGTTTCTACGGGAAGTGCAATGAGCAGTGGTGGCGATAGCGGGCCTGCAGACTACAGGAAGTATTCACGATTTTACCGCGATCATGGAAGACAATGATGAACCTCGAGAGATTCTGTGTCAAGCAAAAGTGCAAGTTTATGTGGAAATACCTGTGATCATGTTTTTAAAGATTATTGGGAGAGGGGCGGCCCTTTGTACAAACTTTGGGGGGGGGGGGGTTCTTATCCCCGCCACTGGCAATAAGTCAACACACCTTTGGTTTCTCCTAGGCCTGCAGTATTTTTTGGAGAAGCACTTGAATGAATGCCATATCCTAACATTTTCTGAGGAGACTAACAGAAGGCGGCCGAGACAGCCTTATCGTGTTTTAGGTTAATATGGAGGACACTGGGCGTTGTCCTTAAACAAAGTTGTGACAAACATGACCTGTCAGAAACATAGGTTGGCTCTCTCGTTGAAGGACTCCTCAGCTTTGAGGCAGACCTTGTCCTGGAAGGAGACAAATCTGTATCTTTTCGGTCCTGCTTGGCTGGCAGAACATTCTACTCCTCGACGGTTTGGGTTGGGTTCTACATGTGGAGCATCTTGATGACGTTTTCCACTGTCTTCTTGAAATCCAAAGTATACCCTTTTGACCTTATGATCTCTTTTCTTGATCCTGCCTTGAGATGGAAAGACAATTGGCTTGAGAGCAGGGAACAGTCCCTTTAGCAATATCTTGGTGGTGTCGCTAAAGCAAGATATAATAAGGGCACCTTTTTCTAGGTCCCATACCCCCCAAAAGTGGGCTGTATCCATCTTCTAAAGGGTTCAAGCCCGTCTAAGATTGTAATCTTGATTGTTTCTCCTTGTTCTTTTTAAAGCTTAGTCTAAGGATAGTTTTTGAGAACAATAGCGATTTTTCCAGCAGCAATGTCCTTGTTGGAAACTTAATTGTTTGCTGGTGGTCCCAGGTATCTCGGTGCCATTTCCCTCCTCAGACCTGCTAATTGGAGCGCTGGATTTCTTTGCAAGTCTTGAGGGTGGAATATCCTCTAGAGTGCTTGGCCACCCTAGTCCCAGCATCTAGTTGGGCAAGATGCCCTTCACCTCTAGTCTTTTGGGTTCTGTTTTCTTCCCTCAGCGCCACTTGGAAGGGTTGAATTCTTAACCTCTTGCATGAAGATCTTTACAGCCTTTCTACTTAGTGAAGTAGTGAGATTTGGCTGCTTTACCTTCATCTGGCTGCTCGGTCGTATCATCGAGTGACATAAAACCTCCTGTGTTTTTTATGAACTCGTTTTTGGTGCAAGGCCTTTCACTGGATGAACTGACTGAGTGGTTGACAATGCAACATCTAGAGTTTGGATGAGGTCCATCTTGACCTAATGTTCTTTTGTTTATGCAAAATCACCTTAACATAAATTGCAACAAGGTTATAATATCTCTTCTGTTACTGCCTCGTGGTTACTCGATCACGCTTCCAAGTTTTTGCACATATTTTGAGGATTGCAAGTGTGTTTGTTAGTGCCTTCTCAGATCGTCCTTTCATTAGCAATGGGCAATGCCGTTAGCATATGTGAAATCATTGACAAAAAAAAATTAAATTTAGACTGTCAGCCGTGCTGCGGTTACCATAGGTTCTGGCGCACACTGCTGGGAGCACCGTGTAGTTACGTAGCACGTACACCATAACTACATGGCGCTCCCAGCGGTGTGCGCCAGAACCTATGGTAATCGCAGCACGGCTGACGGTCCATATTTAATTATTTTTGTCTATGGTGAAATTACTAGAGGTAGAGGTATCAGATTATACACTTGAAAAAATAATGGAGTGAGCACTAACTCCTGTGGTACACCATTCCTTGAATTGCCTAAAAGTTGTCTTACATGCTAGATACACACTAATTAAAAAGATGAAACATGAAAGGACGTAGAACTATATTATAAAACTTGACTAGTAAAAATACTTTCCTCCAAACAGACTATAGTATATGAACCTCAATAGCTATATCATAAAAATATCCTTAGTTTTGGGAAGGAGGAAAAATTTAATCGTAGTCTAAATAGAAAAATAAAAATGCTAATAGCACTGCATTTTAAATTTCTGTGCAATACTGTAAAAATTATATTTTTCTATCCAATTTTTTGAAACATTGGCAATTAATGTGGGCGAATGAAGCTTTAAGATTACTGTAAGGTTCTTTCAGATTGACTTGGTTCAAAAGTCGGTGTATTTTATTGACAACAGCACACTCTGACGGTAGCTTAGTTCAACCGAGTAATTTTTTTAAAACTGGAAGTTGATTCTCTCCGTAATCATAGCTATTTCATGACTATTTCTTTGCATGCTTCAAAGACTTTTAAGTTTACATTTAAACCCTGAAATAATTATCTACTATCGAATGTTGTTAGAAACCATAACTAATCAATGGCCCTATAATACGTTTGCATCCCTCAACTGAAAGATAAAAATAAATACAAGGATAAAGAAGTGATTGATATAATTACGATAACATAATGTGATTGACAACTACAGTAATAGCCATCAACCATTATTCAACGATTACACCTTTCGTTTTACAGTTTGTTCAGTTCAACATGTTTGCCATTAGTATATGGACAGTTTTTAACTTTGTTTTTGGATCTTTCCCCTTCAGCTTAACACAAAAAGGAGATTTTCTAATCATTAAGATCAAATGGCTTGGGTTCACATTCTTCTTTTTTCGCATCTACCTGATCTATTGGACTTCAAGCAACACCTGTGAACTTTACAACTATTACAACGGTGAAATCCAGTTGTTAAGCTGTTACCTCTTTTTCACTTTAAATGTCATTGAAATTCTTCACAGAATGGTTATGACTATAAAGACAAACTCTTTGCTAAAACGTACTTTCCACCAAATAAAATTCTCAAGGAAATTTTTTGTGGTTGGTACGTGGATTATATATTTTGAAATAACTGTCGTCCTTTTTAAACTTGTTTGGTTTTGGATGGCGGGAAAGAGTAATTTGTTGCTTGAATTTAACTTGTTCGTCACTTACGTTGTTCGCTGGGGCCCAGTTTTTCTGCTATCACAGTTTATTATGTTTTGCTACTCGATTCTTGGTGAAATACGTTATTTGGACAAACTCGTTAAAGGAGGTTGTAGTGAAACCAAACTAGCCAAAGTTAAGAAGAGGTTTTTAGTGCTCGTCTCTTTATTTCAATCGGCAGTCAAAGTTTATGAATTTGATTTATTTTTAACTACCGGAGCAGTGGTTTTACAAACTATCATATCAATTAACGACTACATACAAATGACAGGTTATTTTATTAAAACACTCTCAACAGCTGGTTCATTGTGGGATCAAATATTGAGGATCTATTTTTTCAAAACAATTTATTTCATTGTGCGCAGTGTTGAGGAATTGTCATTCGTGTTCTGGCTTGTTATTGTTGCGACAAGAGTTTTGAAGCTGGTAAGAAAAAAAATGTTGTATGCTAACTGATATTCTATGAGAAAAGGTTAATTTTAACTCACTTGCAAGTTCTGTTTTACAACAAAGAAAATGAAAATATTTAGGGTGAAAAAACGGTAGTTTACGACCGTTTTATTTCAACCCTCATGGTAAAATAAGGTTTCTAAATAAAATACTCTGGACATAGAAAATGGAGTAGAGTTTAGAATATTGTAACAATTGGGCTAAAACGTTTCCCAGTGTTTAGAGAAAGGGGGTTTCCTTTTAGAAGAGGGAGGCAGAAAAAAGAATAAATCACAGTGCCATGGGTTAGTTTCACCCTCGTTTAACACCTTCACTAAGGGAGCGAGCTGGCGTAGTGGTTAGAGCGCGGGACTTCAGTCTCTGAAGTTCTGGGTTCGATTCCCGCCAAGTCACCAATGGATTTTATCTAAGTGATAATGCCGCAACCCCTAGGTCTAGCCTGAAGTAATGTGAAAAACAATCCCAGGCTCGTGCCTAGCGTCCTAGGACAAAAAAAAAAAAAAAAAAAAAACACCTTCACTAAAGCTGACCATCTTTTATTTTCTTATTTTTAATAAGATAGAAACAATAAGTCATAGAGACAGCTTTCACTGACTTAGTACTACCGGTAGCATTGTCTAGTCAAAGGTGGTAGTGATCTTTCAAAGGACTTAAAAATTATTTAATTCTTTTTTTTAGGTAGAAAAAACTACAAAGTCACTGTATCAAATGGATACTTTGCAGATGGAAAGCAATGTGAAAGAAGAGGTATGTAAATGTAATCAATGATTTGGTTTTTTATTTTATCAGTGGTCATTGTAGAATCGATGGGGATCGAACCAATAAACCTCGCCCTAATGTTCAATGTGCTAACCACTAGGCTACCAGCACACTTGACAAAAATATTTAGGTTTTACTGGTGTAATAATGTTGTCAAAAAATGTAATTAAACTTCTTCTAAATCACATCACTGCTCCAAAAATCCACAGGTTGAATCAAATGTAGAGTATTTGTAGTCATAGGTTGTATTTAATCATACCGTCATAATGAACACCATAATGACACTAAATTATTCAATTTCACTTTAATACTGCTTATGCCTCTACACACATTTCTTTCTCAATCAAAAGGAACTTAACTCTGAAATATTTTTTGCAGTTGATGTTACTTTTGGAACAGATGGTGGAAAGTAATTTCAATGTTGATGCATTTGGATTCTTCACAGTTGGATTGAGGTTTCTGTTCAAGGTATTCCATCATTATTTTCATTGTCCATTAAATTAGGACTTAACTTGATGTGCAGTGCAACCCAATCAGTTACAGAATTGTTCAAATCTTTTATATACACAAGTCTGAATTAGGCTGAGACAAAAACAGTTCCTAACAGAACAGTCAACATCTTCTGCTATTTTCTTTCATGGTCAGTAATGTATGTTAACACTAATATCGAAACCCTACTTAGGCTGATGTTAACTGAAACCCCCGGTCTGTGAGACCTCATTTGAAAAATAATGGACCCCGCTTAGACACACACAAACCGAAACCCTCGGCCTGTGAGACCCTGCTTTAAAATACACTAACGATGGGCTTCTGAGACGGGTATGTTATGAACAGACAACCTGTCAAGGTCACGGCACCCACGCAAAATGAACAAACAATATATCAATAGGTAGAGGAGGAAAAGGGGGAATAGAATCTCAAAAGTAACCAGTGTTGCCAACATACATTTTTGAAAATTCCCGTGGGCCTGTCAGACCGGGGTTTCGGTATTAGTGTTAATAAGAGTCATTTACTCTCAACATTTACATGTTAATCTATCAGACATTATCTGAATTTGTATTCTGTTTAAAAATTATTTCAGTGGATTTTATGAGAGAGGGCTGTTCTTCAAGAATTTAAAAGGCGTTCCCCTTTAGAAATCTCCTAAATTTTAAGAAAACCATCAGCTACTTTCTTTATAAATCTAATAAGACAGAAGGGGAATAGCTAGGAAAAAATCCAAAGTAAAAATAAAATGATTTTTTAGATCTGCAACAAATTTTGGTTATAATAACTATTGCTAAAATGTTTGCTATTTTAATTGTAAGAGTACCTAGTTTAAATTAAATTTTGAATAACCATTCCTTTAATAGTTAACAATTAATTTTTTTGTTACAGAGTTTCAGTCAGGCTATGACATTTATCTTCTTATTCATCCAACTTTCTCGTTTGAGACAGTCATCATCAGGGGAATAACCAACACTGGAAGAATTCAAGAGATCTACTTAATGTACAGTTTTGTACATACTGCGACTAAATTATACGATTGTTTGTCTAATTATTACAAAGTTATTGTGTTTGAATTTTTCCCTTTGGATACAGACTTGTATAAGAGCAAAGCAAAATGAAGTAGGTGAAAAAATGTAAATGTAAATGCAACTTTTCAATGTAAATTATTATTTACATATATTACATTAAAACTTAGAATGATGGAGTTACTTGGTACTCTTCTTCACTTTTTCATTTCTCTTCTTCACATGTTTTGGGACTTTAGTTTTCCTTTTCTCGGCTGCTTGTTCTTTAACTGCCTTTTTCCTTGCCTAAAGAAGATAATTGTTTAGTTGAGGATGAATGAAACATTGTAAATTAATTTAAGAACAGGAATATTAATGATCAATGTAACACTTTTAACTACTGTTACATCAATTCAACCTTTTATCTCAGTCACCATACAATACAGTTATTTTTTGTACAAATTTAATTGAATTTATCATTTTAGCGAATTTCTCTATAGGGAAGTAGCTATTACCGTAGGTCTCATGGTAAGACCTACGCCCGGGACCGATTTACTTTTTCATTTTGATGTCCCCAGAGGCCAAAAACACCATTCGTTCAAATTTGTATATATCTATATATATATATATATATATATATATGTGTGTGTCCATCCGCACGATAACTTGAGTAATTTTTGTCTGATTTTGATAAAATTTGGTTTGAAGGTGTAAGGCGGGATAAACTTGAATGAGTTTGCGAACCAGCATGATCGGACTATGGGAACGGGGGTTTATGGGGGGTTTTATGGGGTAAAAATAGGTTTTTCCCATTTTTGACCCTAAAAACACGAAATTTCACAATTTCTTTTTAAACCATTTTGTAGAGCTTAAAAAAACAAATAATTTAGTATATTGAAGCGTTATTATGCGCCTATTTGCTACGGAGAAAATTCAAAAAAATTTTAATTTTGAAATTCCCATGTTATTCTTATGGAGAATAAGTCAACTGTTGTAGTTTGCTTGTTTATGAACATATTTTGATCGATTTTGGAAAATACTTTTATTTCTTACTAAACTATTATCAATTTATAAAAAAAAACCTTTTTACCCTCCCTGTTGCAGCAAACCTAAGTACTCGTTAAACTTATTCTATTTAAATAGGAAATAAATGTGCTATTTTTATGGAGGCATTTCAGTGTAAATCCAATCAGGTTAATGGAAATTTGCTTAGTCTGCAGGTTTGCTGCGGCGGGGGTATTTTTATTCTTAACACTTCAGAAGCTCAACACATATAAATTGGCATTATGGAAAGTACGTCAAAACTTTCCTAAATCAAAATGTTCATAAATTCAAACATGAATTAGTTCCAATTTGTTCGTATTAGCGAGACTTAATGCATTTATTTTGAATTGAAATTTTGCTTGACAATTAAAAAAACCTAATAAAATCACAAAAATTAATTTTTTACATTTAATTCTCATTTTAGCTTAATTTCATGTGTTTAATGTTTGAATGTATTGAGGAAGAAGGAATGATAACCTGATAACCAAAGAGAAAATTCCAGGCAGTAGAAAACTTCACAAAATAACGTGAATAAGTTAACCAAACGATTAATTGTATATCTCCGCCCCTACATGGGAGGAAAAAGAGGAAAAAAAACAGTCTTCAAAAGGAAATAGTAGATCTGAATGAAGAAGCCCCTTTTGTTACAGTGAAATAACAAATTATGTTATGATCTTTTTGTGTGCCTACTACCTGAAACCTCTTGGGCAAGTTAGTTGTGTATATCCTTCCTAAAATGTATACCTAAGCCAAGTGTTTTTCCTAAAAAAATTACCTTTTTACTGTTGGGTGATTCGTCTCTTGGTCGTGCAGCGTTGACAAACTTGCTCTCTTCCTCCTCCGCTCCATCACTCTCCTCTCCCCCACTCTCTTCACTCTCCCCTACCAGTAGCTCAGGGGTAGTCTGGGGGTTCAGGTCCTGGCCCATACCCAGGAGTGTGCGGTAGGTCAGGTCCTCGGCTGCCTTGCCCTCTGGGTCCGACTTGACGAGGTTTATGTCCCTCTCGAAGTCTATTACCTGTTGATATACTGTGATATAGATTATATGTATATTTTTAATTTGATATGATGCCAAAAGACCAGGGTGCTATTTGACAAAGAAGTGTTGAATGAATGAGATGATTTTTTTACTAAGATCTGCTGGTTTTTTGGTCAGGATAATTCAATTGGCAAATGATCAAGAGTGGTTTTAATACAGGTAGAAAATAAAGTGAAACCTCGATAACAAGACCCTCTAACCCAGTCAACCTTGATAACAAGTTACATGTATGGCATTAATGCAATGAGTGAGGGTTGCAGAAATGGGTTAGTGTGTTAGTGAGTTTCAAAATGGGCATTTTCATGAAAAAAAAAAAATTGTTTTTAATGGGTACCCAGAATTTTCTCAGAATGCCACCGAGGAAAAGGGCTTTCACAGTCATTTTTATACTCCATAACCCATTTCAGCACCCAACCCTCACCCATTGTATTTAGGCCATTCTGGCAATGAATGTCGGCATCGGATATGTTTCTTGTGGTCAAGAATCATATCATTGACTTTATCTTGCATTCGGTGGGAGATTTATTAATAATTTTAACAATTTAAAAAATGTCTAAACACACAGGTACACGACAGTAACAGAGCTGCATATAGCGTCATTCTGTTCACTCATGATGCCAGTAAGCGTCGAGTTGCCTAGTTGCAACGTAAGTGAACTACAGAGTTATACACAAAAACGGCTCTTGCTTAAAAACATTTCTTGTACATAGGGATGTAAAATAGAGCACTAGAGCCCAGGTTTTAAGCTTTTTTGTTAGGATTGCAGGCTTGCCTGAATGGGATAGAGTCCAGTCTTGCACAAGAAACACACTCAAATTACACTATAAAAAAATATAAATTAGGGATGGACGAGATTGGATTTTTAGTTCGAGACGAGACGAGACGAGATTTTTTATTTCTCATAAAATTTCGAGACGAGATTGAGACGGGATTTCCCTTCTCATACACAACGGGAAATGCACGTTCAAAGTTTTTACCTGATTTTGTAACATTGTTAGATGACTGTTTAAATACAAAAATAATGATAATCGGCAAGAATATTTACAATCTTTTATTAAAAAACATCAGCATAACATTTTTTTATTAATCACGCCTAACTTATTAAAAATGCCTACGATTAGGAAACATAGTGATATCAGTTAGGATGGAGTTAAACTTATCCTAAAATAAAATAAATCATAAAATAAAAGCAATATTAATTTTTATAAAATATTTACTTGTTTTGACTTTTTATAGTAATAAAACATTCCTCACACTGCTTACACGTAACAAAACTTCTCAAATGTTATTAAAGTAATATTATTAAAATAATTAAAGTAATATTTACATTTAAAGAATTAATTAAATAAGAACGCCTTCGCAAAGGAAACGCAACTACAACACGCTCCTGTATTGCGGGTATTGCATTGACTTTCTGCAGGCGTTTTTAATTTTTTTTTTTATTCTTGTCTCAATAAAAATCTCGGCCAAAAATAAATCTCGTCTCGTGTAACGAGATTTAAAATTTCCCGAAAATTTCGAGACTTGACCATCCCTATATAAAATATTTCACTGCCACCTACAGCTGCATGAGTCTGTTAACTGTAAGAAAGGACCATGAGGTCCTAAGTTCGCCTCAATAAAGAAGGATTTTCATTTCATTCATTTCATTTCATGAGTCATTTAAGTCACAATCAGCTGAAAAACGTGTCTTCTAAAGTCAAACCTTGGTTGAAAATGCTGGAATTGCAATTTGTTGCATTTAAGCATAGGAATTCTGTTCACTTTAAATTGTTAGAACTGGATGTAATAGGACCTCAACAAATAAACATTTTTGAAAATCCCCAGAAAGCATGATTGATAAAGGTGGCTTATCCCATACTAACCTCTGTAAGCCGCTGAGGGATGTAGGCGCTCTTGAACACTTCCTCCGTGACTGTCTGCTCGTCCGTCATGTCACTGCCTCTGGTGGCCGCCAGCTCCGACAACCTGTCCAGGCAAGACTCCATGTTCTTCTCGGTGATCGTCGGGTCCGTGACAAAGTCAAACAACTCCTTCACCGACATGGTGGCCACTTGGTTGCGATGGAAGAAATCTGTTATCAATAAAAAAAATTGTCTAAAGTTTTCAACTCTACAAAAGTAATTAACTGCTAGAAAAAACATAATAACTTCTGGTTTAGTTCTTCTCTATAAAAATAAAATGGTTACCTGTAATATTTGTGCAATCTTTCCTTAAAAACTCCAAGGAATGAGGATGATCATGTTCTACTGATTGGGAGACATCTATCATGTATGCCTGTCCCTCGTGATATCTGCAACCAGATCAACATAGATAACGTTTGTCGATAAAATCAAAATTATATGTCTATTGGTCTTTCTATCTTGCAAAAAACACAGGACCAAATAAATTGATTAAATTCATCTACCCACAAATAATTTACATATCCTGAATTACAACAGGTATATTACTATAGGCCTTTGACAAGGGCTCAGCAGGGGAAGCCTTAGGAATTAATGAATTATTACAACACAAATAAGCCCAAATTTATTTAATTGCTTTTGTTTCTCAATTGCTGTTAAATTTACAAAGGTGAATGATGAAACTGTTAAAGCTACCACATAAATGATCAAATGCTGGATTTAACAAAAAAGTTATTTGACAGAATATTGCAATAATCTCATTAAACAAGTATGCGATACTTACAACATGTTGTACTCGCTAAGGTCGGCATGAACCAGTTTACACTTGTTGTACAATGTCCACATCATAGTGACCGTGTCTCTGTAGAGCTTACAAGCTTTACTCTGGGACAACTCTACATCCTGTGGGGATACTCAATGTTAGCACAACATTCTCCAAGAATATACTGTGGCAATAGCAACATCTATAGTCATCTATAGGTAATTGTTACACGTGTTGTGCCTTTTATATGTAAAATAAGACAAACAACTCTATTTTCTGTTAATATTTGATGATTATTTTGAACTTGGACTGATTTTTCTCAGGGGAAAATAATTCAAAATATTTATGCTAACAAGGTTTGAATAAAAAGAAATTTATCATTTGTATCAACCGCATTTCCATTCAATGCAATAGTCTACACTCTCAGACACAAAAACCATATCAAGCTACATAAGCACAGGGCAAGATTCTTTGAGGGGGGATTCTTTTATAACAGTAGGCCTATCAGGTTTTTAATGTGTTTCCTGAACCCCTTAAAGTTGAACAAGACAATAAAAAGTTTGGGAGACCGGTCAAACGTACACTTTTAGAACAAGCTCCCTACAATACACTATGTAATAGTTTTTAAGTTGCTGATAGAATCAAGATACTGTTCTGTTACATTTTAGTTCTTATAGTAGGCCCATTTAGAATTTAGTTTTATTTTATATTCTTGTGTGTGACGCTACTATACAGATTTTCTGTGCAAAAAAAGATTATGATTTGAAAATGTAGCAGCCATGAACATTGTAACAGAATCTTTCTTAGATGGCTCAGCAAAAGTTACAACAGTATTGGTACATTTAATTTGTATACAAATAACTGTCCTTACCTTGAGCTTGGGCGAAGGCCAGCCTTCCTTGCCAAGAAAGTCCATGACTAGCACATGAGAACGCAGCAGCACAGGCTGTGGAACAGGCAGACCTACGGCGTGCATACGCAGCAAGTTGCGCATCTCCTTCTCCGCCCACGTGCGCACCATCTTGCGCGGGTTGTGTCTGCTGTAGCCGTGCCGGAACCTGAACACAACAATTCTTCAGTTAACATACAGTTTGACAACCTGTAAGTTTATTTTGTTTGAAAAAATGACACTATGCCTGGTTGAGTGGTTATATAGTGCAGTTTAGTGATAAACAAGTAGTAAAGTTGATTCTGAAAATTATTAGGAATAATTAAGCAGTTTTTAAAACTATCAATTCAATTACACACATTGTTATTACACAATTTGTTTCCATTTTGTCCTAGGACGCTTAACTCTACCCTGGATCATATTTCACATTACTTCAGGATAGACTGATGGGTTGCGACATTATCACTATAAAACCCATTGGTGATTTGGTAGAACTTAAGCCTGGAACCTCAGGTTGTCTCGCATAAACCACTAGACCAGCTCGCTCCTTGAATTACATCAATGGAAAGACTAGAGTCTAACTATAATCAATATAAAAATAATTGTCTTACCTAAACTCGCCAGACACATATCTATCTCTGTCTTTGAACACCAAGATGGACGTTTTGTATATCTTGATGGCCAAGTCCCTAGGTTCTCCGTCCTTGATAGTTGTTGCATGATACACGTTGGCCTCCTTGCCCGTGGATATGCAGCCGTTGATCTCGCGGATCACTCCGCGGTTCAGAAGCTTGAACAGGATCATACGTGTCCGAGGGTCCATCACCTGCTCAGCTGTCGCCCGGTCGTGTTTGTCTTTTGTTCGTATCCTGCCAGGGTGAAAAAAGGTTGAATAACAGTGTCTATCGGTCCGACTTGGTGTAGTTGTCATAAAAAATCTCAGAAGCCTAGAGTAGGCTACAATCTTAGTCAAACTTTCCTCATACCCATCATCATGCAATCTTCATAATTATGATAAATTATCTCTCTCAAACTCACCTTTCGGCTTCGACTTTTTTCTCCGTCTCCATGACTTTGTTAGCAACGTGATTCGGCAGTGGAGGACCCTCATATCTATCCACGTTGATTTTATTGACATACTTCTTGAACAGTTTGTCTGACGGCTGATAGTTTGAAACCTTCTTGCTAGCTGCTTGAGAGTTAGTTCCACTATGCCTGAAGTTATCGTTGGATTTGCGATAACCTTCGAGCTCTGTAACAAAGGTAAATTATAAGATTAAAGCACATTCCTCTAAACATTCGTAAGATTCTTCAAGGAAAAAATTGACGAAACAATTAAGACAAATATAACTTTTCTAGTAGTGTCTACACCAGTGGCATTTTGTATGAACGTATTAATAACACTTTAAATTAGAAGCAATCCAAATCCTTTCAAATTTTTAGGGATATGACAGGGATTGTACCTGTCCCTCTCAAACCAAATTAAAAGACACCAACCACTAGTTGAGCAACAAGACCAACTCTAAAATAATTTGCAAAAAGTATATTGCTTAACAAAATAAATGCTTGGGTGATTGACTAAGGTACTGATTTGGATATGATTAACTTAGTATCCATTGTTGAATAATTTTTAATTATAAGTCAACTGCAGCAAGGATAAGTTTCTAAGAATGTTTAAATACTACCGGACACCTTTTTTGCGCCATCTAGTGGGGAAATGAAAGCTGAACAAATAGGTTACTTGAAGATGGATGGATATTAAGAGAAAATAAATAACATTTTGGGATTTTTGGTAAATTAGGAATTATAAAACACCAACAAAACTAAGATTTTAAATCACCCAGAAGTTTAATGAAATGAAAAAGCAACTTCTCTTAAAAATCTGTTAAGTTTTAATTGGACCAATAAAGTTTAGGCCTATATTTCATACTCTTTAGAGTGTATTAGTATTCCTAATTTAAGAATCTTGGCTTACCTCCTTCTTCATAATCATCATCTTCGTAGTATAACTCTTCATCTTCACTCGCTGACTCGTAATCTTCATCATAATCTTCAGGACCGTTATGCTCACTTATAGAGAGATTGTAAAATTTATCCATAATTTGAAGCTTAAATGGCTTTCCTTCTTCTTTTCCCCATTGTATTTCCCCACTGCAACAAAATATTGATTGATTCATAGATCTATAGTATAGAGTATAGACGAACTAATCAGTTTAAAAATAAAAGATTATATGTGACCTATAGGCTAGTACATTATAGGCCTATTCTTTTTGCATTTTTCTTGTTGGGTTTCGTGAACTGTCGCTGATTTAGATCTTCTGGAACATATTTCACTTATTAGTTATTTGAGCAATTGACGATTTAGTTCAGGCTAAGTATTACATACGTTTATAACAGCAGAGCCTATTACCATAATACAATTCAATAATTGTTTCTAAAAATTATCAGAACAATCTTCTCTCTTATTTTTGTTTAAGTATAAAACCCCATCCACAGTAACTGGCATGACAGTATAGCGTGCCTAGTTTGAACTTCCTTGATTGAATAACTTCTTAAAAAATTCTAATTTGTATCCCTATTTTAAGGACCCCACACATGGTCATATTATTGCACAATATTATTGAACGTGTACAATAAAGGGGAAAATCAGGTTGTGCAATATACCCATTGAAGGAATACAATAAGTTTTGAAAATTATTGCACAATCTTAAAAATATTTAACCGTTTATGGGTAGTATTGTACAGTATCCTGTCAGTCTAGGCCCCCATACACAGTCAATATTATTGCACAATATTTCATATTGCACAATATTATTGATCGTGTATGGGATATATTGAATTGGACAATCAGGTTGTGCAATATATTGAGTTAATAATTTTAGAAAAGCTTAGAAAATTATTGCACAATCTTCAATATAGGTATTGAATCGGGTGGGTAGTATTTTACAATATCCTGTTATTCTGAAAGTTCATTTGCTCGAGGTAGGTTGATTTTGTGTTAAAATTGTGTTTTAAACGGTTAACTTTCTAATTCGTTAATAAGTATGGCAAAGAAATTTTAGAAGTTTTATTAATTTAGATTTATTTATTATTTTAAACACACTGCATGTATTGTATACACAGTGCACCTGTTTTCAGTCTTTGCTTACATATGTTTTTATAAACTTCAGTATTTTATTTTTAAGATGACTGTGATACCTTTTTCATGTATTCTGCACTTGTTTATATTTTATTGTCTATATTTATTTAGCCTTATTGCCTGTAAACTTTAGGCTACTAATGACGTTCATCCATTGCATGTGTTGTACATAGCGTTAACGATGAATAAAAATTCTTGATTCTTGATTAAGATGAGAAAGAAGTTTTATTGGAAATAATTGAGGTGGAACGTGCGTTAGGTAGGCTACCGGCTTTGTGGAACCATACATTCAATAGCTAAGAAAATTAATTCTCTTCAGACTAATTTTCAAACAGCTGAGGTGAATAAAAACTCTGAACTAAGTGATGCTGGTTCTGATGGAGTTGTTGTCCTATTCTTTAGCTTCATCAGCAATGCGACTAACATACGTACGCTGCTGCATCCAAATTACACACGATAACAAAAATTAAAACATGTTACTGCCCTGAAACTAAACCAATATTGATGACTTGCACACATTTATTGAACTGTCAATTGCCCCAAAATTCAGTTGTCTCCGGGAGTAGACTGAGGACAATGAGCCCAGTGAGGTCACCCATCGAAAACCCAGTTGTCTTGACAAATGGCGCCGTGAAAACAATATAGGCCAATAGCGCTGTCTTGTCTTTTGGCAATATTACCCTAGTTCATTGTAAAATGCCTGGAAAAGTGTTGGCCACGTGTGAACAGGTTCTAGTTCAACTTGTCTGGCCTACGACAATTCCGCAACTACGTGATGGCAATTGGCTAAGACAATTGTCTCGCCTACTAGCATCGTGTAAACCCGGCTTTACTGCAAGTTTGGTTAGTTAGGTTAGGTTATGACGGTTTCATTTTTATAATCAATATAGGCCTAGTTAAAAATATAGATTGTTAATCGATATTAGCGTAGCCCAGTTAAGAGACTGGTCCCGAAATGTTAAATAAAATTTACAAAATAGTGGAGTAATGAGGTTATGTTACTTAGCCTAAAAGTGAACTAAAAATAAATTAGCAGTAGTAATTATGTAGGTTAAAACGGACTTACTCTTCATCAGCGTCGCTAAACTGGCCATCAACAATGTCAGTCATTGTACCTAAATTACACGCCAGTGGAATATACACACTGGACAGTAAAAGTTAATTCACGTGCTGTGGTGTAATAGTAACAGTGGTGACAATAATTCAATTTATTCCTGTCCTTCTAACCTCAAACTTTGAAAGAGAGCAGAAGAATGAAGAGGAAGAGAAGACCGTCGACCGAACTGACAGCGACAGCAGACAGAAAAATGTGGCAATTGACAGCCAGGGTTGCCAAACCTTTACAAAAAAAAAAATTATTACCATTTTCAGATTTTTAGTGTTTTAAAATCAACGCTAAAACTGGTTTCTTAACTTGTAAATGAAGCTGTAGTGGTTATTTATTTTCCTTCCACCATGGGTTATACAAAGTGTATAAAGAAAATATATGTATATTCCTTGGAAAAATACCCTTGGCATTCTTGGCTGGTGTTGACGTTTCAAGCAAATTGGCGTTCCTCTTAAAATACATACTCAAACATGAAATAGTTTTTAAAATCATCAACATTATTACATTATAACTATGTATTACATAGCATTTACTTATTGTTCAATATATTATAGAACAGATTGTAAAGTAAACAAATAAAAAAAGGCAATAAATAAAAATGTCCCCCAAATCCCCATTTATAGACTTGAGTGCCGCTAGAGAGTTCTGTGTTGGTCGCAGGTGTTCTGCCTGATTGCAGATTCAAACTAATAGTTTCCTAAGGGACTATGTTACCGTCGTGAAGTTAGCGGCTCTTTTCATCGGCGCTTTTTCGGTTTGTAATAGATGTGGGTTGGTACGCCTGCGGACGCCACAAACGTGTTTTGCAGGGATGTCGGAAACACAAATCAAAGACAATACGATGCGAAATGGTGTTTTTATATTTATATAATGTCAATAATACATTGATAAAACGTGTATACAAGTTAAAACTAATTAATTGACGCATTTTAAAAGGCATATTTGAGACCGTACTGTACATTATACGTGGCTAAGGCTTAACATAACGCGAACAATTAAAACTCCGAACATAAAAAGTGCATAATCTTTTTTCCCAAGCCCATCACATGAACTTTGAGCTATTCTAATGGTAATACACAATGTGTAGAATACTCAGTATAAATATGATTGAGGCAGTCCAGTGAATTACGAAGCTATAAGGCAAAATCTGGTTGATAGGAACTCGCATGAGGAAAAAGTGCACAATCTTTTTCCTTAGTCCATCACATCAACTTTGATGTATTCTAATGGTAATATACAATGTGTAGAATACTCAGTATACATATGATTGAGGCAGTCCAGTAAATTACGAAGCTATATGGCAAAATGTATATGGTTGATAGGAACTCGCATCAGGAAAAGTGCACAATCATTTTCCTAAGCCCATCACATCAACTTTGATGTATTCTATTGGTAATATACAATATGTAGAATACTCAGTATAAATATGATTGAGGCAGTCCAGTGAATTACGTAGCTATAAGGCAAAATCTATATGGTTGATAGGAATTTGCGTCAGGAAAAGTGCACAATCTTTTTCCTAAGCCCATCACATCAACTTTGAGGTATTCTAATGCTAATATACAATGTATAGAATAATCAGTATGAGTATAATTGCGGCAGTCCAGTTAATTACGAAGCTATAAGGCAAAATCTATATGGTTGATAGGAATTTGCGTCAGGAAAAGTGCACAATCTTTTTCCTAAGCCCATCACATCAACTTTGAGGTATTCTAATGCTAATATACAATGTATAGAATAATCAGTATGAGTATAATTGCGGCAGTCCAGTGAATTACGAAGCTATAAGGCAAAATCTATATGGTTTATAGGAATTTGCGTCAGGAAAAGTGCACAATCTTTTTCCTAAGCCCATCACATCAACTTTGAGGTATTCTAATGGTAATATACAATGTTTAGAATAATCAGTATGAGTATGATTGCGGCAGTCCAGTAAATTACGAAGTTATATGGCAAAATGTATATGGTCGATAGGAACTCGCATCAGGAAAAGTGCACAATCTTTTTCCTAAGCCCATCACATCAACTTTGATGTATTCTAATGGTAATATACAATGTTTAGAATAATCAGTATGAGTATAATTGTGGCAGTCCAGTGAATTACGAAGCTATAAGGCAAAATCTATATGGTTTATAGGAATTTGCGTCAGGAAAAGTGCACAATCTTTTTCCTAAGCCCATCACATCAACTTTGAGGTATTCTAATGCTAATATACAATGTATAGAATAATCAGTATGAGTTTAATTGCGGCAGTCCAGTGAATTACGAAGCTATAAGGCAAAATCTATATGGTTTATAGGAATTTGCGTCAGGAAAAGTGCACAATCTTTTCCTAAGCCCATCACATCAACTTTGAGGTATTCTAATGGTAATATACAATGTTTAGAATAATCAGTATGAGTATGATTGCGGCAGTCTAGTGAATTACGAAGTTATATGGCAAAATGTATATGGTTGATAGGAACTCGCATCAGGAAAAGTGCACAATCTTTTTCCTAAGCCCATCACATCAACTTTGAGGTATTCTAATGGTAATGTACAATGTGTAGAATACTCAGTATAAATATGATTGAGGCAGTCCTGTGAATTACGAAGCTATAAGGCAAAATCTATATGGTTGATAGGAACTCGCATCAGGAAAAGTGCACAATCTTTTTCCTGAGCCCATCACATCAACTTTGAGGTATTCTAATGGTAATATACAATGTGTAGAATACTCAGTATAAATATGATTGCGGCAGTCCTGTGAATTACGAAGTTATATGGCAAAATGTATATGGTTGATAGGAACTCGCATCAGGAAAAGTGCACAATCTTTTTCCTAAGCCCATCACATCAACTTTGAGGTATTCTAATGGTAATATACAATGTGTAGAACACTCAGTATAAATATGGTTGAGGCAGTCCAGTAAATTACGAAGTTATATGGCAAAATGTATATGGTTGATAGGAACTCGCATCAGGAAAAGTGCACAATCTTTTTCCTAAGCCCATCACATCAACTTTGAGGTATTCTAATGCTAATATACAATGTATATAATAATCAGTATGAGTATAATTGCGGCAGTCTAGTTAGTTACGAAGATATAAGGCAAAATCTATATGGTTGATAGGAATTTGCGTCAGGAAAAGTGCACAATCTTTTTCCTAAGCCCATTACATCAACTTTGAGGTATTCTAATGTTAATATACAATGTGTAGAATAATCAGTATGAGTGTGATTGAGGCAGTCCCCTAAATTACCAAGTTATATGGCAAAATGTATATGGTTGATAGGAACTTGCAACAAATAAGAATGCATTATATTTTTTCTATGCACATCACAACAACTTTGAGCTATTCCAATTGTAAAATACATCGTAGTATATAATATTTATTAATATGATTGAGGCAATCAAGTCAATTATCTGTGGAGAAATCTGAGGTATAATCTGAGGAGAGGTAACCTTAACGAAAGGGAAACAAAATGAAACTGCTTTTTCAAAAAGATAAAAATTTAAATAAGCTATTTTATTTACTTTATAAACATATCGTGTATGAAAATAATCTATTTACACAACCTTAAACTATAAACGTAAGCAAAACATGTTGGAAAACATAAAGATAAAAAACAACTAACTAGAATAATATCTAATTTGTTCCATTATACTGTAATGTTTTACCGAAACTCTGATCCATGATTCCTCTGGATCAAATAATTTCATTTGTAGTTTTAGATTTTAGTCTAGGTGACCGAATTTATTGTGCCGATTAGCTTATAGACTTTTCATCCTATTGTAAAACGATTTTTTATGTTTGTTTCAAGACGTTAGTGTCACTGTACGCTTAAGTCGACAATGTATTATTTTATTTTTCTGTGTGAGTTTTATGAGTAGCGCTTTACTGTTCCACTGTATTACAATAGTTGGATAATTTTATTTGCTTAATCAATGTTTTAAGTAGTATAACTGAAGTAACAAGATACCCCAGCCACAGAAAACCAGCGGAATAAGTGAATTTCTATTTGCTCGATTGGATTTTCATCAAAATATCTCCTTAAATAGTCATGTTTATTCCGAAGTTAAATAATAACCTAAGTTTAATGAGTTATCACGCGAGTTGCTACAACGAAGGGTAATTTTTTTTGTAAAATGTTAATAGATTATTACTAAATAAATTTATTTGCCAAATTTTATACAAATGTGTTCATAAACAAGCAAACTGCAACGGTTTAATTATTCTATGTAGGTAATGTATAAATAACATGGAAATTTAAATTTTGCATGTTTTTATAAATGTTTTTCTTTAACTTTAAGCCTTAGCAACTATTCAACACTAGCTGTTGTACCCGTGCTTTGCAACGGGAAGAGGACACAAAATAGAAACATTTTAATCTTTACATCTGTAGCATATAATAGTTACACATCCGCCAACGCTTTTAGAAACAAAATTCAACTTTTACAGCCTTAATAGAAACGTTTAAGTTATATGACTTTTAAATCTGGTAAGCAGTGGATACCACCATTTTGGTTTTGATTAATTTTAAATCTTAAGCTGATATGAGAAAAACTTACCAAATCTTCGAATAAAACATTGACATACCTACATGATTTACTTTCATCTTACATATCTTTTAATTTATTATTGACATTTTAAATTTCAATTTTGAAGTTGCAAAAATACTAATTATTAAATTTAAATTACCATTTTTTTAAATTTCACTCATCTTTTTCTTTATATCAAATCACAAATCCTTCCATCTTCAGTTTCTTTATATTACTCACAATAAATCATTAGCAAAACTAAGTCAGCTGTTATAAACTTTAGAAATATTGCTGTGCCTTATCAATACACAGTCTTTTGAAATATTAATGAAACTATATCTATAGGTACTATAAAAAAATTTAAACAAATAATTTAGCATTAAAGACAGAAGACAAAACTAATATGATTATCAAACCATCAAGGGCTAAAAAATGTAATAGCAAATACAGTATATGTTTCATTGCATCTCTGATTCTACTCTACAAAAATATCAACAAACAACTTAATATACAAACTTGTTCTTTTAATCAGTTCCATCGTCCATTGACTTTACATTTTCACTCTTACCATTAAGTAAACATAGTAACAGATATTTCATTGATTTTAGAAACAAAAGAACACTGTGTACTGCTTAGTTTTATGATATTTTCCTTGGTCTAATTTAGTCAGTGGTATGGCAAAACACAAATAATAAATGTATCAAATAAAGTAAATATGAACTGAAAGCTATGTTAAGATAAAAAAGTGTATTTTGTATTAGCATTTGATAATTAAATAAAGTTACATATATTCAACAGATTTTAGAAAACAAAAATCAACGTACAATTTAGTTATTGATGATATTCTTTAGCTTATTTTAAGCATAGGTTTAGCAAAACACAATAACTTAATTTACCTAAATACAGTATACATATAAAAAACAATGTGATGTGCAAGTTATGTTAAGTTTATCCAACACATGTTAAGCAGTTTGAATTTATTTAAAGTAGCCTCCAAATTCATATAAAACATCTATAGTCTACTTTGTAATTTTAATACTGTTTCCGTGAAAACATATCAATAACATTATTTTCATAACTTAAACGCTTTAAAAAATCCAAAGCAGAGCCGGAGTTGATACAGCAACGGTTATAGAATCTTTTTTTTACTATAATCATTGACATATTTTTAGAATAAATAATCCATGATAAAAGGTTAGATTAAAATAAACCTACCTCATAGTTAAGGAAAAAATTTATACTTAATTTCTTTGTATCAGCTGTCTGAAATTGTGGAATATGCAGTTTAGCAGTTCATAGTCTACTTTGTAATTTTAATACTGTTTCCGTGAAAACATATCAATAACATTATTTTCATAACTTAAACGCTTTAAAAAATCCAAAGCAGAGCCGGAGTTGATACAGCAACGGTTATAGAATCTTTTTTTTACTATAATCATTGACATATTTTTAGAATAAATAATCCATGATAAAAGGTTAGATTAAAATAAACCTACCTCATAGTTAAGGAAAAAATTTATACTTAATTTCTTTGTATCAGCTGTCTGAAATTGTGGAATATGCAGTTTAGCAGTTCTTGTTTACATTTAAATGTCAAAGCAAATGTAAACAAACATTGTTAGTGTTCTCATCACAGCCATGGAGACCAATCAATATTTACTTTTAAAATGTTCACTTCAGAACTTTTAAAGCCAAAGGGACAAAGCCTACGGTCAGTATTGAAATGTGAATAGTCCTATAATGGTCCTTGGTATGGTAGCTATATTTTTGTATAATTTAAGCCCAGTTGGTTCAGTAGTTTTTGCATCTATTAGTAATACACATACAGACACCATTAGATTTTTATATAATAGTATAGATAATAAATGATTTGTTTTTAAGACATTAAAAATGGGTTGAAAAGAGTTTTATATAAAATTTGTATTACTTCAAAATTTAATAGATACGTTATATAAAGTAATAAAGACGATTCTTTTTTTAAAAAAATTCTGTCAAATCAGTGGAGATAGATATCGAAGTTTAAATAGATTTCAACTGTAAACACCATAGCCGGCCTTGGATGGTGCAAACAAAAAATTGATGATAAAATAATTCCCCCTTTTAATTTTTTATAATTAACATAAATATTGTAAAATTTTAATACTTTTAAATTATTCTGTATTTTATACTCAATGTGTGGGCATTGTACCTAAGGCCGGCTCTGATGAACACACGACTAACACAAAAGGAGACTAAAATATTCAAGAAAAACCAATACCTAATACTATGAACACTGTATTGGACAGGAAATGTTAAAATTCGTGATATTTTAATAAATTCACATTTTCTACTGCTCTGATGTAAGTTGAAAATCATCTATTTTTTACTTGATAATATCATGAACGTATCACTGTCCTGTGTTTTTTTTTAAGTAAACCCTGAACATTGCTTGATGAACATAATTCTTTTAGGGTTTCCGTTTTTTTACAAATTAAGTTGTAAATGTTTTTGGTGTTATTGGAAAGAGCGCAACGTGAAGTTGTGCAGGAAACTTTCTTTTTAGGAAAATAATTAGATAGTGAGGCCCTGAGGTCCTTTAAAGTTTCGTATTCCTCCATAAGATTAACATGGGAAACAAACATTGTTATGAAACTCCAACTGTTGTCAGATATGAAAAGTGAGAAGAAGAACATAATAATGTTAATTGTAAACAGTCAATAGGTTTGCTAATTTGACAGTTTGCTACAAACGTTTACTTACTTGGTTAAAATTAAATATTTACTAAGTATTTGAATTTGGGTTGGCGTAAATATTAAAATGGTCAAAAGCGATAGGGCCTGGATAATTTGATATACTAAAAAGAAAACTGAATCAACACTATGCTGCATTTCTAAGTTATCATTGAAAGAGCCGATTTGCAAACTATGGAAACATAGGAAAGTCATAGATCACCACCAAGGAGAAGAAATAGAAATATTTTTTTGTTTTGAATTTATAATCGTTATTTTGGACATAGACTAACCAACTAACTAAGGGAGTATGTTTTATCTATGTTTTGGACGACCTAGTGCGGCTATAAGTAAGGCTATTTGTAGAAAACACTAAAAAACAAGATCAGCTTTTAAAAAATTATAAGATATATAATTTATTTTTGTAAAAAAATACGACCGACTTCAAAATGCTCTAAAAAGAATGAAATAATTTCAATAAATTCAACTTTTGTATTAGGGAAGCTCACGTATTTCAAGTCGGCGCGGCTCAAACTGCAAATATGATTGAAATTAAATATTGTGTGTGTATTTTGAAAATCAATAAATTGTAGCTGGATAACATAAATATATAAAAAACATACTGAACTGTTTTGTTTATATATTAAAGGAGATATTTTCTTGTATTTTATGTTTACTTCAGAATAAATGCATTATGAAAATAACACACACAAATGTTCTATATGAATAGAAAAATAATTTAGTTTGATATTATGATAGGGAAAAGAAGCTAGTTCAGTATTAAAACGTTACTTTTCCAAGTTAGAAACATTTAAATGCGTTATAATCTTTTTAAAGATACTCGTTAATACCACTATAATGCCGATCTCTGATGACGGTAATAAAATAACACTTAACGCATAACTATGAAAAAGACATGCAGATTAACACCTTTAGTTATAGATAGTCACCTGCAATATGGACACCCTCTTTCAATTTTGTATCAAAAATCATCATAGAGCCGCGCCGACTTAAAATACGTGAGCTTGCCTAATACACAAGTTTAATTTATTGAAATTATTTCATTCTTTTTAGAGCATTTTGAAGTCGGTCGTATTTTTTTACAAAAATAAATTATTTCATGATTTTTAGTGACTGTATAATTTGTTATTTATTAATTACTTGAAGTTTTTTGATAAGCAAAACTGCTTGAAACAATCAAAAATGCCACAGAACAATCATTATTTTTAAACTGCTTGAGTCACCTGTTCAGTTTATATAATCAATGGGTATAAAAATTAACATTTTTGGATTTTCCTTAAAAAAAACAAAGAGTTGTCCATTACATTAGGCCTAATGAAAAAAGAATGTCTTTCCTAGAGACATTGAAATGCCATACATCGTTTCCTGCAATTGGTGTACTTCTACATTATAAAACGAAATACAGTAATGTCTCAAGCCTTTTGGAACAATAAGAAAGTTATTACTCAGCCACCAGCACTAAAAAATCTCTTAAAAGTAGAAAATTGGTTGTTATCACGTATATTACTTTTGAAAAATACGTGTATGAAAGATTGGTTCAGCTAAAAGTGGTGTAAGCTCAAGGTGGTTTTGTTTGCTCAAGATGTAGTCGAAATTGCAAATCAGCTTCCCATTTCCGAAGCATGCATAATATTATAGACAGTGAAGAATATTAATAAACACTCCACATCTTCAAATGCATGTTTAGTAATAAAAATATTTAACACTTTTAAGACGATTGACGATTATGCAATCTCACACCTCTTATGTCGTTTAAGGAATAATTGCATCTAATTTATGTTTAGACCTCTTTTACGAATGCTTTACAATACACCTTAAATTGTCAATATCATACAGCTATTCACTATGTTTTTATAAGTCAGAACATTCAATACTCAAAACAGAATCATACACAAATCAGGTCAAACGTTGAAATACCTTTTTTATAGTCACCAAAACAAAATTCATTTTTTCAATGTAACTTATTTAGTCTCCATGGCAAGAAATAGTTTATTAATCAATATGAAGCAACTGTTTCATGAAGAAACTGTCTGTAGCTTCATTTAAATGGTTTTAACTAACAGCTGTAGGAATGTTATTATTATTTATTGCCTTCTCTGCACAAATGTAAACAATCTGCACAAATGTAAACAAAATGAATGTAGAATATTTAAGGTTTTCAGAATTTTTAACCGAAACAAATATTATACTTAAACATAATATATAAGGTACCAAATAGAAGCTCTCCTGGTTATTTTGGTGGTGAAACCACACTGATCGGTAAAAGAATCACAGAGAAATTGGTGAACATACATAGAAAAAAAAAACATCGCCACAAACAAATTGAGAACCTCCTCCTTTTGTTGGTAGTGGGGAAGTCGGTTAATAAAAGAAATGTTGATTATATTGATCTGTTTTGTACATCTTGAGTATTTACATAATCTTTAAGTCGAATCTTTTTTTAAAGTCATAAATTATAACTATTATATTTGTTTTAAAATAACGCCTGTGCTGTAATACTTAGCAATTGCTCGAATTCAAGAAACAGATACACTAGTTAACATTAACAAGGCGTAGTAAGTATCTAGAAAACTGAGTTATATCGGAATTTTGGTAGGAACAGGAAGCCGGGTCCAGGCTGATTGCGAGTTTCTCGTTGTGTGTGTGACTGTGACTGTATGGCTGTGTAGGTATGTTGCCATGCCAACCGCCACGAGCCACGTGGACGTACAGTAGTTCAAACATGAACCAGTAGAGCGCGGCCCAGATCAGTCAGTCAGTGGCAATGGCAATATTTAAAAACTAGCTGTGTACCCGTTCTACGCACGGGGATCTTATAATATTCAGTTGAAACCTTCTTATATAACGAACAGCAGTTGGTTTGCATATTTTAAGATATGCTGGCCAAACTATTATACATAGCTTCATTTTATGTTGTTTTTTGTTGTTCCGGATCGGTATGACAATCAATAAAAGGTTAAATTACCTCTGTGTCTGCCGGTCGATCCTATAACGGTAGGCTTACTTTTATTTTTACTATCTGATCTCGTTTGCATGGCTCAATCACGTCCTGGTTGAAGTTCGTTCGCTACGCTCACTCACCTGTATGTTGGAGCTCGTTCGCTGCGCTCACTTTCCTTCAGGTTAGCTCGTTCGCTACGCTCACTTGCCTTCAGGTTAGCTCGTTCGCTACGCTCACTCGCCTCCAGGTTGCAAATTAGCTGTTGTCATAAATGTAAAAGAAATAATAGTGCTAGTGCTGCACCCTGTTGGTAATCCTTGTAACTTTAATGCTATTGAACATCACAGAACAGAACCAACTTGTTTAATTGAAACAGCTGTTAAGATTCAATAATTTCATTTCTCATAAGGTTAACATGGGCTTCCAGAAATTCCACGTCAAAAATCGACAAAAACTTGATTTTCAAGGGTTTACTGTTAAATATCTAACTGTCTCATATTCGATGAAATACGTCTAAAACCATCTCATATATGTATAGTATTTGGAAAATAAGTTTCAGGCGGGACAGTGCTATAGTTATTGAGGAGTAGTTGTAATAAAGTGCGTATTTTAGCGTTACCAAGAGAATGACAGATAGACAGACAGACAGACAGAAATTGAGATAAGGTTTGATTCGGTTTCTCTGACCTATGAAATGTAAAAATAACCAAAAAGTTCATTATTCTAAGCAATGTACAGACAAAACTCTAATTTTATTTATATAGATATTATCCAACGGTCGTTTCAGTTTCAGAGCGATCTGTTGTGTTCTTGTTCTAATGTTCCATTGTGTGTGACTGAATCAAAGTCAAAATTATTTATTCCGTAAAATAAAAAACAATATTACAATACATTGTAAGTAAAAAACAACAAACAGAATCACTGAATTGATCACTAACGTTGGCCAGGGTGCTATCGCAGCATTCAACCTTCACCCAAAAATGGTAGACAACAATTTCATTATTGAACCGTATGTTGTCGCCTTAAAAGCATGTATTGCTTGTAAAGATTGGTAAGGATATATTTTGTATCCCGTTTCCAGTGATATGGGATACAAAATATGTCCTTACCAATAAAAGATATTAAAATAAAAATTAAACATAAAATTGGTCAGTCACCGTGTTGTTTATGAGATAAGTTCAATTCTTGATAAACTACTTGATTTTGATTTTTCATATACAGTAGTATCAATATTGAAGTTTACACATAGTACATTGAATTATATTTCAGTAACTTATTCCACATATATCAATATTTCCAAACGCAGCCTGTTGCTACCGGCAAAAGTTACGTTGGCATTGTTTTCGTCAAAACCTTTTAAGTTAGTTTATATATTAGTTACTATTCTGAATCCTGAGCCCTAAACGTGGTTTATATACGAAGTGATGTTGGTGTTCACTAACCTAAATAAAACGACTTGATTGAATTTAAATAAATGAATTAGTTTTGTTTTTATTTGATTACAGTTAAATACGAGTTTGATCGTACAGAGACTGGACAAATGTATTCAAATTGGGAAAACCGACAAATATTCTATTATTTTGTCATGATTGCAAAAACTGTAGTGACGAATAAATCAATGTGAATTTATATTTATAACCTTGTTACCGACCTCTTCTGATGGACTGAGAGCTAAGGAGGTCGTCTTTGGAAAACGCCGAAATATGTCTGGGGTTGTAAATTCTTGGCTAGCAGCTACGAAGGTCAACGAACGTCAAAGAGATGCCGCTGTCTCGGGTTTTCCTTAAGGGTTGGTTGTTAACAGGTGTTCGCACGGTGACACTATAGGGAGAGAAAGTACGGACGGGAGCGAAACGATGTCGGTCAGCGCTAGATCAAAGCTGTGAGACGGCCCATGTATTTCATACTTTTTTTGTAGTCTCGGGGAGAAATTCCAAGCCGGGCGTGGCGCTGTTTTCAATTTCAAAACTTCCTTATGAAGCCCCTGACCTTGGTTGAATTAAATCTTTTTTCCCTACGCTAAGTTTGTTAGTTTATGGTAATATGTTATAAACAACAGACGAATAAGACGTTATACCATAATAATATTATGATGGACTACCATTAGACATTTAAGGCTTCCTTGAGTAAAGTAAACTCACTTACTTACCTCAATGAACCACACGATCACAGGCGAGAGGATAGATGTATGGGTATTCATCTATCCTATCGCCTGTGATCGTGTGGTTAGAGCATGATTATTGAATAGTTAGGTCAACCATATACATTTTGCCAGATAACTTCGTAATTTACTAGACTGCCTCAATCATATTTATACTGACTATTCTACACATTGTATATTAGCATTAGAATACCTCAAAGTTGATGTGATGGACTTAGGAAAAAGATTGTGCACTTTTCCTGACTCAAATTCCTATCAACCACATAGATTTTGCCTTATAGCTTCGTAATTCACTGGACTGCCTCAATCATATTTATACTGAGTGTTCTACACATTGTATATTACCATTAGAATACCTCAAAGTTGATGTGATGGGCTTAGGAAAAAGATTGTGCACTTTTCCTGATGCGAGTTCCTATCAACCATATACATTTTGCCATATAACTTCGTAATTCACTGGACTGCTGCAATCATATTTATACTGAGTATTCTACACATTGTATATTACCATTAGAATACCTCAAAGTTGATGTGATGGGCTCAGGAAAAAGATTGTGCACTTTTCCTGATGCGAGTTCCTATCAACCATATACACTTTGCCTTATAGCTTCGTAAATCACTGGACTGCCTCAATCATACTCATACTGATTATTCTACACATTGTATATTACCATTAGAATAACTCAAAGTTAATGTGATAGGCTTAGGAAAAAGATCGTGCACTTTTCCTGATGCGAGTTCCTATCAACTATATACATTTTGCCATATAACTTCGTAATTTACTGGACTGCCGCATTCATACTCATACTGATTATTCTACACATTGAATATTACCATTATAATACCTCAAAGTTTGGTGATGGGCTCAGGAAAAAGATTGTGCACTTTTTATGTTCGGAGTTTTAATTGTTCGCGTTATGTTAAGCCTTAGCCACGTATAATGTACAGTACGGTCTCAAATATGCCTTTTAAAATACGTCAATTAATTAGTTTTAACTTGTATACACGTTTTATCAATGTATAATTGACATTATATAAATATAAAAACATCATTTCGCACCGTATTGTCATTGATTTGTGTTTCCGACATCCCTGCAAAACACGTTTGTGGCGTCCGCAGGCGTACCAACCCACATCTATTACAATTACAAACCGAAACTTTTCCTGACGCAAATTCCTATAAACCATAAATTATAGATTTTGCCTTATAGCTTCGTAATTCACTGGACTGCCGCAATCATACTTATACTGATTATTCTATACATTGTATATTAGCATTAGAATACCTCAAAGTTGATGTGATGGGCTTAGGAAAAAGATCGTGCACTTTTCCTGATGCGAATTCCTATCACCCATATACATTTTGCCATATAACTTCGTAATTTACAGGACTGCCTCAATCATATTTATACTGACTGTTCTACACATTGTATATTACCATTAGAATACCTCAAAGTTGATGTGATGGGCTTAGGAAAAAGATTGTGCACTTTTCCTGATGCGAGTTCCTATCAACCATATACATTTTGCCATATAACTTCGTAATTCACAGGACTGCCGCAATCATATTTATACTGAGTATTCTACACATTGTATATTACCATTAGAATACCTCAAAGTTGATGTGATGGGCTTAGGAAAAAGATTGTGCACTTTTCCTGACGCAAATTCCTATCAACCATATAGATTTTGCCATATAACTTCGTAATTCACTGGACTGCCGCAATCATACTCATACTGATTATTCTATACATTGTATATTAGCATTAGAATACCTCAAAGTTGATGTGATGGGCTTCGGAAAAAGATTGTGCACTTTTCCTGATGCGAGTTCCTATCAACCATATACATTTTGCCATATAACTTCGTAATTCACTGGACTGCCGCAATCATACTCATACTGATTATTCAAAACATTGTAAGTTACCATTAGAATACCTCAAAATTGATGTGATGGGCTTAGGAAAAAGATTGTGCACTTTTCCTGACGCAAATTCCTATCAACCATATAGATTTTGCCTTATAGCTTCGTAATTCACTGGACTGCCGCAATCATACTCATACTGATTATTCTATACATTGTATATTAGCATTAGAATACATCAAAGTTGATGTGATGGGCTTAGGAAAAAGATTGTGCACTTTTCCTGATGCGAGTTCCTATCAACCATATACATTTTGCCATATAACTTCGTAATTTACTGGACTGCCTCAATCATATTTATACTGACTGTTCTACACATTGTATATTACCATTAGAATACCTCAAAGTTGATGTGATGGGCTTAGGAAAAAGATTGTGCACTTTTCCTAATACGAGTTCCTATCAACCATATACATTTTGCCATATAACTTCGTAATTCACTGGAACTGCCGCAATCATATTTATACTGAGTATTCTACACATTGTATATTACCATTAGAATACCTCAAAGTTGATGTGATGGGCTCAGGAAAAAGATTGTGCACTTTTCCTGATGCGAGTTCCTATCAACCATATACATTTTGCCATATAACTTCGTAATTTACTGGACTGCCTCAATCATATTTATACTGAGTATTCTACACATTGTATATTACCATTAGAATACCTCAAAGTTGATGTGATGGGCTCAGGAAAAAGATTGTGCACTTTTCCTGATGCGAGTTCCTATCAACCATATAGATTTTGCCTTATAGCTTCGTAATTCACAGGACTGCCGCAATCATACTCATACTGATTATTCTATACATTGTATATTAGCATTAGAATACCTCAAAGTTGATGTGATGGGCTTAGGAAAAAGATTGTGCACTTTTCCTGACGCAAATTCCTATCAACCATATAGATTTTGCCATATAACTTCGTAATTCACTGGACTGCCGCAATCATACTCATACTGATTATTCTATACATTGTATATTAGCATTAGAATACCTCAAAGTTGATGTGATGGGCTTAGGAAAAAGATTGTGCACTTTTCCTGATGCGAGTTCCTATCAACCATATAGATTTTGCCTTATAGCTTCGTAATTCACTGGACTGCCGCAATCATACTCATACTGATTATTCTATACATTGTATATTAGCATTAGAATACATCAAAGTTGATGTGATGGGCTTAGGAAAAAGATTGTGCACTTTTTCCTGATGCGAGTTCCTATCAACCATATACATTTTGCCATATAACTTCGTAATTTACTGGACTGCCTCAATCATATTTATACTGAGTGTTCTACACATTGTATATTACCATTAGAATACCTCAAAGTTGATGTGATGGGCTTAGGAAAAAGATTGTGCACTTTTCCTGATGCGAGTTCCTATCAACCATATACATTTTGCTATATAACTTCGTAATTTACTGGACTGCCTCAATCATATTTATACTGAGTGTTCTACACATTGTATATTACCATTAGAATACCTCAAAGTTGATGTGATGGGCTTAGGAAAAAGATTGTGCACTTTTTCCTGGTACGAGTTACTATCAACCATATACATTTTGCCTTATAGCTTTGTAATTCACTGGACTGCCTCAATCATATTTATACTGAGTATTCTACACATTGTATATTACCATTAGAATAGCTCAAAGTTGATGTGATAGGCTTGGGAAAAAAGATTATGCACTTTTTATGTTCGGAGTTTTAATTGATCGCTTTATGTTAAGCCATAGCTACGTATAATGTACACTACGGTCTCAAATATGCCTTTTAAAATACGTCGATTAATTAGTTTTTACTTTTATACACGTTTTATCAATGTATAATTGACATTATATAAATATAAAAACATCATTTCGCACCGTATTGTCATTGAATTGTGTTTCCGACATCCCTGCAAAACACGTTTGTGGCGTCCGCAGGAGTACCAACCCACATCTATTACAAACCGAAAAAGCGCCGATGAAAAGAGCCGCTAACTTCACGACGGTCTATGACCGATCATAGATTAAACATACTTGGGGAGTATGTTTAATGTTTAAGTAAGTATGTTATTTGTAGCGCAACTTAACTAAAAAAATAACAAGACCCTATTATATTCTTGTAGTTTTATTTGACTTTGCCTTATAATCAACGCGTTCAGCTACAACTACCCTTTACAACTTTACTGACAGTAATAAATAAACAAGAAATTGGAGGGAGGGTGATTAAAAAAATATCAGCGACTTCTTCTTCTTGCGTGCGTTTGATGGTCTGATGCTGCTGATGGATGGATAGTGCAGATTATATTGAGGTTAGAATTAGAATTTTGTTTTTGTTCCAAGTCGTTCTCGTTACGTTAGGCTACAGTAACTGAACTTGTGTTAGTTGTGATGTGATATTCATTTAGCTTTTAATTAATTCGTAGTAGGACTTTATTAATTCGAAACCTTATAACATGTATTCAGGCTAATATTTATTCTTGCAGCTTAGTCTATGAATCATTCGGTCACCGTGTTGATGGCATAGGTTTTCTTTAATATTTTTCTTCTAGGTCTTACAGTTTTCAAGAAAGAGGGCTTATAACTAATTTTTCGACTCGCACATGATTCAAACCGTAAGTTGACAGAATAGTAAATTGCTTCGCCTCTGTCATTTGTATGATTATTGTTTATTCCCCATAAGTTAGTCAATTTTATTTGTTTTAACACTTAGGTTACGGTATACCTGATTGTTACTTGGCCTACATATAATGCTTACTCCTCTAAATTTGTTGGCTACTGCATTCTTATTTTTTCTGTTTAGAACAATGGTACGCCATAAAGCGCAACGTGTTTCTGCAAAGCCCAGGACAAAAGATATCGAGATTGCCGATGACACTGATTTTAAATCTATGCTTCTCCCTCCACCAATTTTAAAGGGACTTAAGCAATCTGGATACATAAGACCGTCACCAATCCAGAAGAAGGCCCTTCCTTTAGTAAGATGTGGCCTCGGTAAGTATTTATTTTTGTAGGCTAGCTGAAGCTATGTAGGCCTATCTCGATAGTTTTGATTTGAAGCTGAGTAAGTCATCTCAAGGACAATAAAATTCTAAGTTTTAGGCTAGGCCTAGGCCTAATTATTTAAGTCCCCCAACTTATTTCTTCAAGATTACTGGTAACTTAAGAGTAGGATTTTGGATTTTGGACCTAGCCTATATTGACAAGTACATTTTCCTTTGAATATTAAATCATAGCCTAAGTTACGTAACATACTTTTGAAGCTCGCATATCAACCTAATCCAACGTATTCAGAGGTGGATAAGACTGGTGTCTGTAAAATATCCAATTTAGGCCTAAGCTCAATTCAATAAGTTATCATAATTTAAATTTCACTTGAAACTTATTCTTAGGCCTATCCGTAGTATATGATCTTATCAAAAGTTATAACTAAGGCATAGGTACCTCTGTTCATTATCCAGCAGATAAGTCATGACCTAAGTTATTAGCTCATGATATAGGCCTAATTATATTAAAGTTAATATTAATTAATATATGCCTAAGTAGTCGTAGGAAGGGATAATCTGCCCGTCTCCCATGTGTCCAGCTTAAGGTCTACAATTGTTTTGTTTAACTACAGTAAAGTCCCGCTTACAGTATTGAAGATATATGAGACCAAAAGCAACTCGTTTATCACGGAAAATGTTACAAATATTGAAGGTTAGATTAGTATATAATCATAACATCGTAAATTAAGCACTTAGGTACCTACCTTTAGGCTAGGCCTACATTACTCTATTGAAGATACCTTTTATAGACTTCTCTAGTTGTTATACAAGCTAAATGCAACCAGTCCTGAGTACATTGTAAGAAAACGGGGAAATTCAGCTTTCAAGTGTTGGCATCACTGTATCTGTAACGTGATGAGTAATGGTTGGAATCTTTGTACTTTTTCCCACGCTAACAACAAATAATCTAGGTATTCTATCTGTCTGTAGGCGTCCCAAATTAAACCAAACATAAATTTATAATTAAGTTAGAATCCTTTTTAAATTGAGTTTGGTTTCTAAAATTTTATAAAAACAGTAGATTTAAACTCTTACTCCCCCTGCATCCTCATTTTGCTACAAAGCTAGAGTAGTAAAAGTGGCTAGTAGTTATTAAATTATAAGTAGGCTTACAATTAAAAACTTGCGATTTTAGTTTCAACGAATTTGAATTTAAATTTTCAGATCTAATTGTGCAGGCCAAGGCAGGCACAGGAAAGACTTGTGTGTTTACTATAGCCGTGCTAGAAATGGTGAAACCCAACCTTCCACATTTGCAAGCGATAGTATTGGCTCCGACAAGGGAAATAGCTTTGCAGATTACCAGCGTCATCAATGCCATAGGGCAGTGTGTTGAAGGTAAATAACGATTTATGGATATTACTAATTTGTTATTTGTGAGTTTAACACATAATCTGACAAAAGAGAACAGAAAGTTGTCGGATCTCCAAAACCACCAGATTATCGCAATAATATGCCTACTTAATTTAAATAACCTGTATCCCAATCAATGAAAAGTCAACTTGTGGTACTAGTACCTACCAATATCATGTTGGGCATACTTTAAAATTTTCAAACTTCAAATTCCCTAAAGGGAATTTAAGTAGGACTCTTTTAGGTAGGTTAGTTAGTTTATAAACTGACAGCCGTATAAATATGAAGTACAGCATTGGTCCTGTAAAACATTCTAACTTATAGGCCTGGTTAATATCCAAATGGAATTTGGATTTCCTACTTCCCTGTCTTAAATTTTTTAAAGGTTACCAAGGTCAAAAAAGGTTAAAAGGTAACACACTCCAGTTCAATGACAAATAATAATACAAAGGCATACTTAATTATTCTATATGCTCTTCATTGTAAGGAATGAAAAATTTAACTTAAATTGGTAAACCAAAAAGACAGTAGCCTCCTGCAATCACAGAAATAATATTTTGGTTCTGAACAGACATTGGCCAGTAACTCATTAATCAATTTTGGAGTTCTTAGTGTGTTGGACTAATAAGTATTTTGAAGGATCTAAACTGGACTCAGCTATCAGATCATCGCAATAAATCGTCCTGACCAAAGAATGAGCTGGTTTTAGACAATAAGAAAGCCACACAAGGCATTTTGCTCCAGTCTACACTCATTCTTCTCTCATATTTGGGTTATAGGTACGTCCAGTAGCTTCCAGATTTTAAATGGATGTAACAAGTCTCAAGTTCCAATAGAAGCTAAAGAAATCTTTATATCAACAAACTTTGGATGTTTGCAGTTGTTGGAACATTTAGTAAAACATTTACTTACTAAACAAATTTACATAGGCCTAACCTATCTTCCTGCTTGTAGGGCTTAAGACAAGCTGTTTCATCGGAGGTTATCCTCTCAGTGTGGACGTAGACAAAGTGAAAGGATGTCAGGTGGCGGTGGCAGCGCCTGGCCGACTGAAACATCTGCTGGAGAAGGGACTGCTCAACCCTCGACACGTTCGACTGTTGGTGCTTGATGAGGCTGACAAGCTCATGGAGAAGGTGTTTGCCAAGGATATCAAGTAAGAACTTAAAACTAAAGATGTACATTTTTGTTTTGTCACTAATCTTTTTATTTGAGCATAATTTTTAACGACTGTAAAGTTATTTCATTTGAGTGATGTTTTCAGTAATTTATCTTCAGAATTTCGCTTGAGCCACCACCTATTGTGTTCCTCATTTGTACAAATTGTGGTTTTTTTAGGATTTTTGTTTTATTGTAACTACTATACATTTTTTGTTTGTGTATTTTGATTTTGCCATTCTTCCAGCTTTGACTGGGTTTGTGTACTAATCTTCGTTATGATTTACGTACTCGCTCACCTAAGAACGGAATTAGATTCCAGTTCCCGAAGCATTGTGAAGGTTTGTTTTAAATTTTTGTGTTGGAAAACGTCTAAAGTTAATTCCTCTACAATACCAACATCAATTCAATCCATCATAGATTAAATTAGAAATGGATTAAATTACTGTGCTGTATTGAGTAATCCATCTTTAGAAGTAAATTACTGTATTTTCAGGCTTGTAATATTCAATTTTTAGTGTCACAGGAACATTGATTGAATGTGCCATTTAATTACGACTATCTTCTAGCGTTGCTGCTATTGTTCTTACCTGGCCATAATTTATTTGTTTGATGTTTATTTTGTGGCCATTATTAGGCCTATTTATTTGTTAATGTTTATTCGCCAATGCATTAGTTGTATTTTTTTGATTTAATGGTTTTTATTGTTTTAATGGATCTACCTGCGTTAGATGAGTTAGGCCTACTCATCAATCAAATGTTTCTAGGTGTCTGTGGGTGTTTTTTTCGCCATAAGTTTGATGACAAGAAATTTACTGTTACCAGTCGTTGTGCTGACACAATGGTATTTATTTAAGTTTTATGTGCTCGTATACTTATCAGATGGTCTCTGATTCTATGGTTGGATCTAATGTTTCCGGATTTGATCAGAAGCTTTTTGAGACTGGACTATGTAACTAAAACCGGTTTCGTTTACAGTGAGATATTCAACCAGCTGCCAGAGAGTAAGCAGGTGATTGCGTGTAGCGCTACCTACACGGATCAGCTGGTCAAGTTCCTCAGTGACTACATGAACTCAGGTCAATATGTCACTCCGCAGCAGATGGACGGCTCCACCATACTGCTGGGCGTGAGGCAGTTTGTCAGTGTAGTTCCTAGACATGTCAACAGGTTAGTGTTAGTGTTAATCAGTTGAAATATGTTGGTTTAGTTTTCTGGCATAATACTGGAAAAACGTTTTATGGGGGTAGCATAGCGTTTGGATTTCCTATAAAGTAATTATATTTAACCTGATTTCAGCAATCAGATTTTTCGGTATTTAGCATCTAGTTTCAGTATATAAACGTCTTCTATCCTTTTGACAAGTTTAATGTGTCATCGTCTCTTATGAAATTTTTCCATCCTATCTTCACATTTTAGTGCAGTAGGCTCTAGTTTGGGACAGTTTATACAAATCACTTCAGGCTATGCCTTGGGGTACGTCATCATTACGTTGAAATTTATTGGGATTTAGCGGGATTTGAACTCACATACTCAGTGACAAAAGCTTCACATTTCATTGCATGAGATGACTGCAATTAAGGTATACCTGTGGATAGCAGCTGTACATGTGTACAGCCTGAAAATGTTGTTTCATGGTTCTGAAACAAGTTGTAGATTACTACCATCTGACACAACAACAGACATTCACGCTATTTCCAAAACAAAAGATTAATTAACGTAAATCAACACTTGATAACAACTGCACAGTCCTCTAGTAGCCCTAGCGACAAATTTGTTGTTTACAGCATCATCTGCTTTTTTGCAATAATCATGTCGTGTATAAATTTCTTTCTACTTGAAGGTGGGGACAGATTTAGGATCCCAAAATGTCGATCTTTTGTTTTAATAATCAGAGTGTCTACAATTAATCCTTTAAATAATACAAAGGTGCAGTAGAGCCCTCCATATCTGTTGGGTGGTAAATGACCACGTTGTTTCATAATTTGCCATGATATCACAGGTTAAAATAACAACATAGATGCAACTAGCTCATTTACTGCCAGGAAATAAACGTTTGTGTCAACTATACTCTTGAGTTAGACAAATTGAGAAAAATAATAAAAAAGTGAATTATAACTGAACAACTTATGTTTGGACTTGTGTGCAGTCAAAACATTCTGTGGTATAATTTACTGTAATGTAAAAAAAACTCATTGGAAATCCCATTTTTAACATTATAGGTTAATCATTTACCAATTGAAATTAAATGATGCCCAAATTATTTTACCCCTATAATGATGCATTTGTTGTTTTCAGATTAGCACAACTCAAAATAAAAGAGAAGAACCTTCTTTATTTGTTGCGGTCCATATCTTTTGACCAGTGCCTTATCTTCTCCAACTTAAGTACCAGGTATGATTTTTTACTACATGACAGTATGCTGGAAAATTTGACAGTATTGTGTCTTGTGATGTTTATTTTAAAATTTCTTACTGTAAACTTGAAAATCCGTATTTCTAAAGGCCAAGTACTGACTTGGGTACATATGGCCATGGCAGTAAGTATGTAGAGCTGGGAAACTCCTCTAACCTATTTGCCTATTTCTAACTTTTTTTACCATTTTTCCCCTAGTTAGTCTATTCATGTTGAATATATCCTCCACTGTCCCTCCCCATACCACTTGTGGTTCACTCTCTCTTATTACCTTTCCAGGGCTTGTCAATGTTATAGGCAACGACGCTCTGGATAGTCAAGCAAAGTACAGTTTTGTACTATACACAGCACCAGAGTTCTGCTAATCTAATGGGAACCTGTCCCTATTCGAATTATCAAATGTAAGGATTAAACATACACGCAGAACATTTTTTGAAAAATCAAAACAACTTTTTTTTAGTTTAAATGTCCATATGATGTTCCTGTTATCACACAACACCACGATTGCTGCTGCTATCTTGGCAATGTCATGATCATTTCCCGCGGATGTATTATGTGTGTCACACCAACCTTAAAAGAGAATTAACAAAACAGTGTTGATGAATGGATGCTTAGGCATGGGTTATTGGCAATCATTCCAAATTTATGACAGTAACATTAGCTCCCAAACAGGTGGTTCAGATTGCCAAGACTGTTTTGTAACTATTGTAAGAACTGAGGAACCTTACTGAAACATCATCAGTTTTCTTTGCCAAGAATTGCTTTACCTTCCTACTTTTCTTTATCAGTAAGATTTCTTTGGCAACATTTACATTAGAGGTGTGTCAATACCAAAATGTATCAATACCGGTACCAATACAAAAAATAAATAAAATAATTCTCGTTAACGATAACATTTTCTGAAATTTTTCACAAAATTTTCGATGTTATAGATCTTTCATACTACCTACACCAAACTCTATAAATTATGTCCTTACATAAAGTATTTTTTAGGGGTAATTGGGTGCATTTTAGTTAAAGAAAAATTAATTCACCCAATAAAAACCACAGAAACATCACTTTCCTCTGCTATATGGGCAATATATCTGAACCCCCCCCCCCCCAGGGAAACAAATCATGGACAATGTCTTGCAATAACAGCATAATCCTAACATATCTCCATCAGTCGAGTAGCCATCATCATCATCTTTTGCAATCGTGCCAAAATGAAACGTTATTGTTGCCATCTGGAGTAGAGGAAAAATCTTTTATCATCCCCCACGCCCGTGTAGACATCATCATGGTCTCCCGCTGTTGCTTTAGAAAAAGTTCAGGTAGGAAAAACCACACAGAAAATACACAATATTTTGTCTCCCACAAGATTGAAATTAATTTTTTTTATTTTTATAGATTGGCCGAAAAGTCCCTTTATCCGAAACACCACTGATCAGCAAATATAGGTACGTTAGTAGTATGTTGTTAGGTGGGGGAAGAGAACAAAGGCTCATTCTCCCTTCCCCCACCACCGCTTCGGCCCTAAAACACCAATTAAATTTATCTTTAATGGAATGGGAATTTTCGGCCAACCTGTACATAATTTTTTAAGTCTTCTGTGTGTTCTATCTCATACATATTGTACTTCTAAAAGATAACTGCTATCTCTTTATTCTACATATCTCAATCCTGGCTTAGAGAATTTTCTTGAACAAAACAAGCCTTAGTAGTGTGAGACTTCTGTATCATTACAGAAATTACTCAAATGAAAATAGCCTTATCACCAATCTTGCTTTCTCATTCCTGTGTTCCTTATCTTATCAAAGTTATCACTACTTTTCCTGATAAATAATCCAATGTGTCAGCATAGATTGTTGACTTCAAGTATGAAGGTTTCTGATTAAATCCAAACAACAAACAACGTGAACTAACATATGAGCAAATAATGAAATGGAGAGCTGACGGAATAAACTAAATGAGTGATTTTGACTACATAATCTGAAAAGAATTATTAATGGAATTAAGAATAACTATTGTGTAACACGATACCTCCAAGGGGTCATACCCCCATATCCCACGTATTCAACAAGCCATCTTTCTTCTTCCACAGCAGAGACACGACAACCGGTGTTTCCGTCGTGTTCCCCTACTCTCATCGGTGCGCATGCGCGACCATAATGTCCTAGGCTGTGTATCATGGCTTGAGCTCACAACGTGGCGGGACATTTAAATTATTCTGGACTGACCTCCACTAGTCAAAACATTTCTATAACTCAATAACTCAATAACTCATTTATTTAGCAAGATTAACATTACAAATGCATTAGCCAAGTCAAATTTACTAAAAATAACTATTAACTAACTTTTAAAATAATTAAAATTAAAATTCATGAGGACTGTCCGTCAGCGAGAAAGGCGCGGACACTGTAGTAGCCTTTACCCACGAGAAATGACCTCAAGTGCCTTTTGAAGCATCCCGGATCTGATGTGGACTTGATTTGAAGTGGGAGAGCATTGAACAGTTTGATGGCATTATAGTTTAGATGTCTTTCAAAGAATGTGGTTGAATGGGCTGGAATTCTCAGATTGAAAGTATTGCGAAGCAGATACGAGTGGGTGGATGTGGTGTGGATGTCTATGCTTAATTATTGTCATTGGGCTATAAAATATGTTGTGTAATATGTTGGTGTTGAATGACATTTGAAAGGCATTATTGTCTGTATTCTTGCCAATTAAAGTACTGTACTATAAAAGTTATTAGCCTATATTAGCATAATAATTTCTAACACACAGCAATAACCAAGTTAATTTTTGTATAAAAGAAGTGTTTTAGCTCGACGTCAAGAAATAACAGTAAATTATGTTTAAGATTAGTTTCTTATTAGTGTCTTTTCAATCCAAATTTTGTAGAGTTTGTGTTTTGACATTTGACCATTGTGGTGCAACTATGGCAGTTAAATAAAGACAACCACACTTGTCATTTGTCACCCTTGTCTGTACTTGGAAGATATCAGGTTTTAGACAACAGAACTGCTGTACTTTCTGATTGTTTAAGCAGGCTGCATACCACACCCTTCACCCTTCTTAATATTCCTAAAGCAAATCCTCTCTCCTATGAAAAACAATATGAAAAACTACTAATTTTCCAGGGCTGTGAGCCTGTGCAACCTACTGAGGAAGGAGGGGTGGGGAGTGGAGTGGATTGCTGGTCGACAGCCGCAGGAGGACCGAGTGGCAGCCCTGACTCAGCTGAGGGATCAGCGAGTGAGAGTGTTGGTCACGACGGACCTGACGGCTCGTGGGATCGACATCGAGAACGTTAACTTGGTCATCAACCTGGACCTGCCGCTGGACCATCACACGTACCTGCACCGCATGGGTCGCGCCGGCCGCTACGGCTCGCATGGTGAGTGTCTACCCGAATGTGATAATTTGGTATAGTTTCAGTTGTTGACCAGTCTAACTATTCGGTATCTGTGGTGTAAACAGGTGGATTTGGCCTCCTTAGCCCTTGGGGTTTTGTTTTTGCCCCCTTTGATATGATTTATCGCAGAGAAAAATCTATTTAAATTGAGGCTATTGATAGTTTCTAAATTTGAGTTTGTAAGAACAAAATTCCATTTTGTTAATTCATGAGTTTTGATTATTTGATTGTCAGTTATCCTACCCAGTGTAAAGCAATACTCTCTACAAACGATTTAATATCAAGAAGTCTACAAATGTTTTAGTAAGACAAGTCCCTTGCTGATCAGAAAGTAATGGACGTTTCCGTATGACGGTCACTAGGTGTACGCTGAATAAAGACATTTTTATTTATTTATTTATTTACACCGATCGCACATTTTAAAACACAGATAGGTTTTCCTCCTTAGTCTAGTCTTCCCAGAGGAACTTTCAAACTGCAATATTAAATTTGGAAAAGTGCACTGCAATTAAAAATCTGGTAGTTGTAAAGTGTCATGTGGTTTTTGTTGGCCAGGAACTTAAAACCTGCAGACATTTTTTGTCAAGTGTGTGAAGTGAACGGAAACAACATAATGAATGGAAGTTGTGTCCAGAACTAGCAGTATTTTCAACTGCAACTCACATTTTTATCTTGAATATTGCAACAATGGGCAGTGCAACGCTATGACGTATGTGTATTCTATAAATCTGTATAAGATACCTATCATTCACCCGTCTTGATTCACCTAGTTAGAACAACAACCTGTGGCTTAGTGGACAATTATATCTTCATGTTATTTCCTACTGTAGCAGTAGTGTTTTTTTTTATTTTGTAAGTTTGTATAGTGACTACTCATTACTCAATATCTAAATGAAACATATATAAATCTGTCTACTCTATTATGTTTCAGGTATCACGATCACAGTGGTGTCCGAGGGTCCAGAGCTGGCTGCCTTCCAGAAACTAATCGGGAACATCGGAGGAACTACTCTAACAGTCAACCGTGTTCCTCAACACCTGAACAATATCGATCTTTGGAAAATACCAAATGACAAGTTTGAAAAAGTCTGTGGTATTGTCGACATCAAGCCTTCAATACATCCCGAAAAGGTAGGAGATAGTTCAACGAATACAGGGGAAACAAATTCTTCTCTGAGTGCTGATAGTGAGGATATAGGAATCAGTTCAGCAAGTACTGCTGAAAAGAATTCTCCCGAAAGTAGTGATTTTGTCGATTCAGACAGTTCAACGAGTACCGCTGAAAAAATATCCCCTGAGAGTGATAGTGAGGATTCCATAAAGGAAAATAAGGGGGAAGATAATGCCTCGGGTGCAGGAAACAAGTATTTGCTTGAATATAGGAAGGATTGTAACGAAAAACATAGTATGAGTAAAGTTGTGACTGCTGAAAACAGTTACTCTGAAAAGAATTCCTGTGAAAGCAGTGATGATGAAGATTGTGTCAAAGTGCTTAGCAATGGTGCTACTAATGGTGAAAAGAATTCTCCGGAAAGCAGTGATAGTGAAGATTATGTTAAAGAGTTTAATGAAAACACTAGTACAATTGATGGTGAAACAAATTCTCCTGAAAGCAGTGATAGTGAGGATTATGTTAAAGAATATATTGGAAATGGCGAGAAGAATTCTCCGGAAAGCAGTGAGGGTGAAGATAATTTAAAAGAATCTAAAGGAGGCAACGGTGCCACTATCAGTGAAAATTATTCTATTAAAAGCTCTTGTATTGATGATTTTATTAAAGGATGCAATGGCGAAATAATCGTCAGGCAGATAAAAAATGCCATTGACCTGACAGGAAAAGTACCTAATGTGACAGAAGACTCAGTTAGTCCTAATGATATGCAATGTAAGAAATCTAAAGGACTTTCTGCAGAAACCATTTCTCTAACCTCTAATCACAGCACTAGCACTGATGAAAAGTGCTCTCCAAAAAGTAGTGATGATGAATTGTGTGCAAATAGTTGTCTCAAAGATAAATCTATTTTCTTGGAAAATTTGCGTATACGTGATTTTTACAAAATCGATAGTGATGACATAAAAGTTATTGCAGGGCCATCTCTATTTGCTTTGAAAATGCAAGAACATTGGCGGGAGGTTTTGCCAGTGGTGGTGAATGAGTTCAAAGTTCCTTTAAATACACCAATAGCTTCATTGGATTCTAAGCTCATCAGGGTCAGATATTGGGACAAGAGCCAAAAGTACGGTGGTATTAAAATGTATACTACTTCCAATGAAGTGCCATTGATAAATTTTGAAGAGAAGAAAGAAGATAAGGCGTTCCTGAACTTTCAAGATATTGTATCTGGTTTAGAGGGGGGATTAAAAGTTGATGAAAAGTCGGAAGATAATGCTGTTAGTACAGATAAGCCGTTGTTGAGCTACGAAAGTATTGAAGCTTATTTAGAAAGTGGATTTCCTAAAGTCCCAAAAGAAGTTTCAGAAAAATGTGAAGAAATTGACCAAGTACTTGCAAAATATATTGAAATAAAAAATAGTTCAGAAAGTGCTCTAATTTATTTTGATAGTTTTGACCTAGTTGGATGGTTGGCAGTAGATGGACTACACAATGTTGTTGAAGAGATAAACATTAATAATTGTGATGTTTATGAGTTCAAATCAGTTATTTGTCCTTCTGGCGAAAATCACATTGAAGTTTTGTCTTTACTTAAAGGGTCTAGTAAGGAAATGAATGATTACATAGATTGTTTTACCACACTTAGTGTTGAAAACCTTTCATTAGCAAACCTATCTTTGCCAAACATTGTACAGAAATTGAAACAAACTCAGTCAACATGTTCATGTAGATTACTTTGTGGTTCTGACTTCCAAGCAGATCGTCAAGAAGTACCCATTATCAGTAGTGATGGTAATAAGTCTACAATGAATGTCAATGTAGTTTGTCAAACTAAAAATGAGTCAGAAAGCAAAAGTACAGCAACTTCTTGTAGAAACTCAAGAAACCATCCAACGAAGGGGAGGAGATCCAAGTCAGCATCTAGAAACCGCAAGAAGAAAAAATCATTTTCCGAACACACAAATTTGGAAAACATAGCACAAAGGAGTAAAGATGCCAAGAAACCAGATTTACAGATCAATGTTACTGGCAAACAATCAGACCAATCAGATAATAGTGATAATTCTGGTATTTATGTAGATATGAATTGGAAATCTTCCAAGAAGATCGCCCATGCAAATGAAGACGAAAAGACTGTTACTTGTGATACCGTTTTACTTGGAGCCAAACCTAAAAAAAATCAACAGCCCAACCCAAAAATTAAAGGTGTGAAGTACCAAAATGGTTTTGATGATAGCCCTCGGAAACATAGAAATTCTGATGACAGTTATGATAGTTGTGATTCAATTGATTATGAAACTACAGATTTAGACAAGAATCTTTCTTGCAAAAATCCCAGTGAAGCAAAAAGAAAACATCATCTTGTAAAGCACCAAACTTCTTCTAAAGATGCCTTTGTGGAATCATATAATAACCATACATTACACAACCAAAGATTAGAGAGCCCTCACGTTTTGCACCACAAAAGGCAACCTGTTGAATCCCGCAATAAACATGTAAATAAATCTCAAAATGTATACTTATCAACTGAATATGAAACTGGCTCACCTTCTTTCAGATCACTTTCAGCCACTTCAGCTGAAGAAGATAGCAAGAGAAACACTAAATATCATGAAGACAAGCACAAAACATCACAGCACAATCCTCAAAGTAGAAAGAATGAATCTTTTGACAGCATCAGTTCCATTGAATTAGAAATTTCTAAGTTAAGAGAACTCAATGCAATACACAACAGCAAATTTAAAGCCATGAAAAAGCAACATGATAGACACAATCGGGTTTTGAATGAGTCTGATGAAGGCTCGGAAGAATCAGGCGCAACCAATCATCATTCATTCCAAACGGCCTGCTCTCAACATTGTAGTGAAGATATTGATAGTTCCTATGAAGATATGAAGTCCAATAGACACATTCACTCAAGCAGCAACGTTGATGAAAACCATTTAGAAATTCATAGTCAGATGAATAATAAGCCTAGGTCAAAAAGATATTCTCACAAAGAAAATAGCCAACAGAGAAGAAAAAGACATGATCAAATGTATCTTCAAGATCAAGAACTTCCTCAAAATGTGTATACCCAGCATGCTGACCAATGTGAAAATCATGAGTTCGCTCAGGCCAACCAAGACAGTCATTTGCAAGCTCAATCTCAAGACCTTCCTCATTCTCATGGAAGTGGTTCATCAAGACTAAAGGGTGAGAATTTACATGAAATGTGGTATAAAGATTGGTATCTGCGAGTCCGCCAAAGAGCAATCCAACTTGCAATGATGGAGTACACCAATAGTATGTCTTCAATGTAGAAAAATCCATCCTTCAAAAATGTTGTGGTCAGTGCCAAGGCATTTTTATTATTTATTTGTCCTTTACTGACTAAACTTTTCTGATCCTAGTCACTTAATCATTTTCAGTGCTTGGCATTTTGCCTTCTCATTAGAACCAGGCTTAGGTATGATGGATTTTCTTACGATGAGTTTTAAAGTGTTATTGTATGAATTTAAAAATGTCTTTTTGTTGCTCTCTGTTTTTTATTCATGTGAAACATTCTCTTATTAGTTAGACCACATTTCCTAATACAACTATCTGATCGAGGCTGTGAAAAGAGTATTCAGTAATTGCCATAAGTTTGTTATGATTTTAATACAACAAAATTGGATACCTTATTTTAACTCATCTTTTAAGTTTTTAAATTTACAATAGCTAAAATATTATTAATTCAAATAAGTCATATAGTTAAAACGCAATATATAGAACGATTTCATGTACTTATGTTTCAGTCCAAGTTTGTTGTTGTACCTTTGACAATTAATTGTTAGTCTATTTTTGACTTTTGTAAATATGGTACATGTGACCTGATATGTTTTGCTTACAATTAAACCTGTAATGTATTGTGATACTTTTGTAGTTGTGTAAAGAAAAAATAGTTTGAATAAAAAAGTAATTAAATTTACCAATTGTTGTTATTTTAATTTCTTAGTAGTTGATTATAACTGGAAGTACTTATCTGGGAAAATAGGGGAAGCAATTATAGATAAGTTACTTAGTCAGATTTTACATGAAAAGGAGTAAACTGAGTAGTCTGTCAGTTATATGAGAATGCAATTTCACTTTGAATTTTGTTGGAAGCAAATACATCTGAGTGGTCTTTTATTTGATAAATTTTAAAACCACGACAGAGCTGCTACAGTTTCTAACAGTAAACTAGTAATACGCTTATTCTGCGCGTAACGGGATGAGTGAACATGAGCGCAGCAATGAAAGAGTCGACCCACACCTAGCCTACTTACCGGTGTCACTGGTAAACACAATGTTATTTGTATGGGCAAATCAACCAAATCTTAGTCAACAACAATCCTAACTTCTCGTCCATTAATTAACCAAAGTCATTGGTAATATACGTAATGGATTTCCAACAGTTATCGATTGGAGGTAAATCCATCGTTCCTGTACAAAACGTCTTTTGATTAAATGAAGCCTATTTCCATATTTGTTATGAGACCTATCATAAACAAAACTAAGCCAAACTGAACTAATCCAACTTAACCTAATTGCCAAAGCACGGTGTAAGGAATCTCCTAAAAAATATTGTATGACTTACAATGATTTTTTAAACAACGATATCGTAATTATGTCATCTAAAAATGATTAAAAGTCCAATATATGTTTATCTAACTAATGAATCTAAATGCCATAAACGGTCCCCACACTCCGCATTGCTTGCCTTAACCACTTCCATCGCCACTACCTACGTCATGGACCTCGTTCCCTCCCTTCCCTCAGCATTTTACATTGAATGTACATTAAACTACCACAAACTCTTCCCACATTCAGAACTTCTCGCCTTTGCCAAATCCTTCCCTACTTCCTATGACGTGGACCTGTTTTCCTCCCTTCCCATATCCTTTTGGTATATTGCAAATGCATTAATCTAACTGCCACCAACGGCTCCCACACTCCGCACTGCTCGCCTTGACTACTTCCTTCACTACTTCCCACGTCGTGGACCTGTTTCCCACCCTTTCCATGGCATTTTAGTATTGCAACTGTTTCATTGCAGATACATAAATCTCACTGTCACCAAAGGGTTCCCACACTCCGCACTTCTCGCCTTGACTACTTCCTTCGCCACTTCCTACGTCGTGGACCTGTTTCCCTCCCTTCCTTTATTATTGCAATTTATTAGTGCATTTTATTATTGCAGATACATTAATCTAACTGTCACAAAGGGTTCCCACACTCCGGACTGCTCGCCTTGACTACTTCCTTTACCACTTCCTACGTCGGGGACCTGTTTCCCTACCTTCCCATAGCATTTTAGAATTGCAGTTACATTAATCTAACTGTTGCAAAGGGTTCCCACACTCCGGACTGCTCGCATTGACTACTTCCTTCACCACTTCCGACGTCGGGGACCTGTTTCTCTCCCTTCCCATAGCATTTTAGAATTGCAGTTACATTAATCTAACTGTTAAAAAGGGTTCCCAAACTCTTGACTGTTCACATTGACTACTTCCTTTACCACTTCCTACGTCGTGGACCTGTTTTCCTCCCTTCTCATAGCATTTTATTATTGCAGATACATTAATCTAAGCGTCACAAAGGATTCCCACACTCCGGACTCCTCGCCTTGACTACTTCCTTCACCACTTCCTACGTCCTGGACCTGTTTCCCTCCCTTCCCATAGCATTTTAGAATTACAGTTACATTAATCTAACTGTAACAAAGGGTTTCTACACTCCAGAATGCTCGCCTCAACTACTTCCATCACCACTTCCTACGTCGTGGACATGTTTCCCTCCCTTCCTATAGCATTTTAGAATTGCAGGTACATTAATCTAACTGTCACAAAGGGTCCCCCACACTCCGGACTGCTCGCCTTGACACCTTCCTTCACCACTTCCTACGTCGTGGACCTGTTTCCCTCCCTTCCCATAGCATTTTAGAATTGCAGATACATTGATCTAACTGTCACAAAGGTTCCCCACACTCCGGACTGCTCACCTTGACTACTTCCTTTACTACTTCCTTCGTCGTGGACCTGTTTCTCTCCCTTCCTTTAGCATTTTATTATTGTAGATACATTAATCTAACTGTCACAAAGGGTTCCCACGCTCCGGAATGCTTGCCTTGACTACTTCCTTCACTACTTCCTACGTCCTGGACCTGTTTCCCTCCCTTCCCATAGCATTTTAGAATTGCAGATACATTAATCTAACTGTCACAAAGGGTCGCCCCACTCCGGACTGCTCGCCTTGACTACTTCCTTCACTACTTCCTACGTCGTAGACCTGTTTCCCTCTCTTTCCATAGCATTTAAGTATTACAGATATATTAATCTAACTGTCACAAAGGGTTTCTACACTCCGGACTCCTCGCCTTGACTACTTCCTTCACCACTTCCTACGTCCTGGACCTGTTTCCCTCCCTTCCCATAGCATTTTAGAATTACAGATACATTAATCTAACTGTCACAAAGGGTCGCCCCACTCCGGACTAGCCTTCCCCCACTAGCCCCATTTCTAGCCACTCCCATAGCCTTGACTACTTCTTTCACTACTTCCTACGTCGTAGACCTGTTTCCCTCTCTTTCCATAGCATTTAAGTATTACAGATATATTAATTTAACAGTCACAAAGGATTTCCACACTCCGCACTGCTCACCTTTCCGCTTCCTTTACCACTCTCTACGTCGTGGACCTTTCTCCCCCCCCCCTTCGCATAGCATTTTAGTATTACCGTACTAACATCTTTGAATATTTACTGTAATATTCAGTGCCAACATTAAATTGAATAATGGAAAAAGCTGCTTTGTTCTAAATATATACATAGGCCTATATATATTTTTTTAATTTAAAGGTGAATTTTAATACTGAACATAAACGGTATGTAACTGCCGACTAATATAGTAAAGTTTAATTTATTATTCTGAAAGCTGTGAAATTATAATGATATACATTCATAGACGCCAAACTGTTTACTCTATGAATGAAAGAAGAGTAAAAGTCGTTCTCTCTGTCTACTTCAGACAACAAAATTGTTGGTCGCAAAACGTAAACAAATAAAAAGAAGAAGAAGGTAGCTCCTAATGTTATTCTTATGGGACAAATTTAAAAAGGTTTTTTATGGGTTTTATAATTACTACTGAGCGGAATCGTCTAGAATTTTAATGAGGTCTTCCCACTGGTGTCATAATTATTTGTGCAAAATTTGAACGCTATAAGTGCGACGGTTCTTGAGTTTTTGGTGCGAACACACTCACTCACAGACAAGCGGACAACTTTTCTTCAACTCCGCTATACACGATACATAGATTCGTTCACTTCGTTCACTCATCTATTATGTTTAAGGGTTCGCTCTGCTAATGCAAGGGCTTAGTATCTCCGTTATTGTCAGCTCAGTTCTTAACTGATTTAAAATATATTTATGTATATTTATTCATTTCTTATATCTGTAGGCTTGTACTTTTTTAATTTTTTGATAATAGTAGAATTTTAAGTGGGAAATGACTGGTAAATACGCCTAAATAAGCGTTTTTCTAAAGCATTTTCCACATACAAATAAATTTTTAGAAGAAAATTAAAACAGTAGATTCATAAATTTGAGTCTAAGGAGTAAGGAACAATCTTCAGATGAAATATATTTTAAAAGTTAAGTGAGTAATTTAAGAGGACGCAAACGTCTGCAAGCGGTTTTCGCGGTGCTGTTCAATGGTGCAACATAACCACTGAGGCTCTAGTTGAGATTTCTGAGCTGAGGTAGAGCACACCCTTACAGGGAAAGTGCATCCTAAAAATTATTGTGTCACTCAAACCAATGTGTCCAGTCCTGCTCTTATCCACTCCCCATCTGGTTCTTGCAGGAAACTATTTCAAACCTTTACCTAGACAGCCCCAGACTATTGCTCTCTTGTGCCCCACTGCCTCACAAATTGCCAGCAGGTTCTTTGGGGTTTCTTCACTTGATTGACAGAATGACATTCATTCTCTAACACAATACCCATTTCCTTAAGGGGTTCCGGTTTGTCTAAATCTGCAATGTTCAGGAAGAAATCCTCAATTTCTGTTTGGCCTGATCATGGTCTCAGATATCCTAATGTTGTCTCCAAGTATCTCCTTGACTTGTATAAACCCTGTAAAAACTTTCCAAACTTTTGATCTCGTCTTCTCTTCATCATTAAACAGAAGAGAGCATCTTTTGGTTCATCAACGAGTTCTGGTCCCACAGGAAGAGTAGCTGCTTAACTTGCAAGCATACCAGCCTCCTCATCACCCTTCACATCTTTGTGTACAGGAATACAGAATAGGGAAAATCTGTTGTTCTGTCCCAGCAAGATCAGACTCTGCCACACTTCCATACCATATTTGATCTGATAACCGAGGAGCTCAAATTACTGCTTGATAAATTACCCTCTCCTACTAAGGTTAAACTGAGCACACCTCTTGATGGTTCCATCCCTAGTCTGAAACATGCTGGGAGAATGCCCCAGTGGCTCCTTGTAACTGGTTCCAGGTCCAAAGACTCGAGCCCCAGTTCCCTCATTCATCTTTGACCTATGAATGAACCATCTAGTGGCAGGCTCAAGAATAGGAGCCTTAAATATCCCTCCCCCAGTCACGTTTGTTGCCTAGCATGCATGACAACAAAGTTCCTTTCAAAGATCTTCTTCCTAAACGTAGAGTCCCTTGATAGGTTCAACAAGTCATTTAGAACTAGTGCTCCCACTTATTTTAGAGGATGTGCCAATACCCACTTTATCCATTATCAGTAAATCCTCCTTTGACAGTCCCCGAGGACCATTTATAGAGGTCTCATATCAGGATGACCATTAGGACTGCAGTTTAGGTTCTCATTCCCATTGCTCATGTACCATGACTGTCCATTTTTGGTGATTTCTCCAAAACAATAAATTAAACATACTCTCTTCCAAAGCCAATGCTAGAAGACCACCTCCAATTTGTGAAAAACGTAAAGTTGTTTATTACATGCCACCCACCTTTAACTTTACCTCTTAATTGTAAAACTGGTCAAATAACCTGAAACAAAAAAAATAACTAGTTTTAAAATGGTAAGCAAATTGCTCTTAAGAAATACCGTACCGACGTAGCTAACCTTAAAATTTGGTATCTGTCTTCAGGTGATAAGGATGATGAATCCATCAAGTTTAATCTATGCCTATTATATTAGATCGATCGAAGGCCTACCGACGACTACCTCATTTAAGGCCAGCGTTTTTCCTACAGTACTTTGTTGCCCATCTACCTTATCATTGTATCTCGAGATAAGAAACCCCGAGAAAGATCTTCTCCAAATGGGAGCGATTAGAGGCAATCTGTCGATAGTGATCACGCACACCCGGCCATGTCGTGTTGAAAAATCCAAACTCTAATAAAGTCATCTGCCGGATCACGAAGTTTAGATTAAATATAATTTCAGTAATTGGCGGGATGAGGAAGATAGGGTTTAAGTCCCTACAGGGCATAGGAGACAGAGACAGGAATTTTGGAAAGTGTATCTCTTTGTCAAACTAAATCACTGTCAAATTATACCTAAATACTTAAACCAACTACATGAATAAATACAACTTTTGATATTGGATACTGCAAGTAGCCTCAAGCTATTTCAAAGTCTAAATCACGTCTTGACGTGCATTTATGTTGATTGTTGTAGTGCATTAATGTTTTTCTCGTATAAAAAATAAATAATAAAGGTTGGAAATCTAGTATATTTAATCTTTGCTAAAACTTTAGCATGGAACTATCCACCTCACGGTAAAGTATCTACAGTCAAGACTCATAGTTAAACATTAAATTACATTCCAAATACTCCCCAGTTAACCTTTAAACAGGATGCTACAAAGCACGTCCCCTCTATGTATAGCGTCGCATGCATGTATTCATGCAGCCTGTCTGTGCGCCTGCGCATAACTAGCCTAGCCTTGCGTTGTACAGAGCATGCGTAATGACTCTAGTTTACGGCCTAGCTGACACATAACTGTTCGTCATCCATGCAGCCTTGTTGCCTACATTGTACCGTATCTCTAATGATATCCTCAATTTCCAAGCTCGTAATGTTTTTAATTTTCGGCCACATTGAGATAGTTATAAAGTGTCTTCAAAGTAGCATAGTAAAAGTCTTTCGGCGAGTACGTATTTTGTTGCCTTTGTCCTATTCTGATTATTGCTCCGGACACCGGTCAAAATGCAAATAATCATCATATTCTTCGAAGAATCTGCATAAATGTTGCAAAACAATGGTATTTCTCAATCGAAAGAAAACAACGTGGGGGACAATCTAGGAGTTATGTAACTAGGCTAATAGGAGCCTTGGCTAATAGATTCTACAAGACTCTGTAGGCGACTACATGTAGTGTATCGCCCACCACGCCAGAGGGGCGAAGTCCTAAGATCCTCTTGCTCTTGGTGTTCAGTTCTCTGGGTCAACTGAAACGCATAACTAATAATGATGATGTTGATTTTCAACATTCGCCGAACAGATAATACTGCTTCTTACGTAGACTTTTCAGCCATATGAATCAAACATACCAGGAACAAAAAATAAACTCAAGAAAGACACCTCATTTGATTATTAAGAGCCAAATTCGTCTCTCTTTCTTAATTTTTCTCTCCCAAAAGTTATTATCTTGCAATCGGCATGAGTTGAACCTTTGCATACCCTCTATAATTCTCGAGCATAAATAGGAGAGAAGGGCTGAAAAACTCTCTGGGCAACATTTCAGCTCATTTATTAGCCCAAAGTACCTAATTTAGTATTCCAAACAAACAACACAAATCAGATTGTTTTTATTATGCACGTAATCCGAGTACACTTGGAAATAGGTTGGCAACACTTAAAGATACTATTAATATGATCAGCTGATTGACTATTGATACTACGATTTAACCTGTCATTTCGTGTTTATTTATATTCTATTTTCGTTCGACGCTTGGTTTGAACATAATCTAAAGTATATAGTATTTGAAAGAATAATTATAAGTGTGCCTAACATGATATGTTTAATAATGAACTCAGTGATTGTGAATATATATGTAAACCAGAAGAAATATGTAGCAGAAACTGCAAAGCATGATGTTTCATTAAACCTGTTTCCTGTAAAATCAAGAAAGATGTATGAACGAGCATACGAACTGTTTTCTTCTTGGTGCGTAAGTAAGAAAGTTACTTGTTTATTCTGTTTATACTGATTATTACTGTTTATAAGTGTACTCTTTCAATAGTCGATGGTAACTCCTAAAGATACTACGACTACAATCAGCTGGTGCAGTGTTTCACTCGAGAAACGTTCCGCACTCGCCTACGGTTCGTGCGTAAACATTTATCTTGTGTGTAAGTCCCACTTTGCTCACTAGTTACACAAACAACTATTTCTTTTCAATCTCTTTTCCTAGCTGAACAATTTGTCCAACACTCAAAAGTTAAGTTATTCAGCTCCTTCCCTTTCCTTTAATTGGGAGCGTTGTTTGGTTTGTATCCTTGCCCGGTTTGATTTCAATATCAGAAAAAGAACATTCATAGACTCTAAAAATCTAAAAGTTTTACCGCTACTCTAGACAAATGGTATATGTTAGGTTGTGTGTTGTGTTTACTACAAACATTGCCGAAAAATACAAATACATACATGTATTTGTATTTTTCGGCAATTTCGGTTGCAACACTCTTATCGAATAACAACCCATCAATTATTGTTGATCCAATTACAATCTTCTCTAGCCGTGCCAATATATATCCCACATAGTTGCTACGCCCTATCTCATTATGTACAACAATTGAACCAACCGAGTTGCGTAACCAAGGCAGCTGTGCGGTGACGGAAGGTCAAAGTTGACTGCAGCGCTGGCGATGACGTCACACTTTGTAGTTGTTCAGGCTGCCACCGCGTCCCCTGGCGCTAGATCTAGGCGTTAGGCGCTAGTTGTACCAATTGTATAAAGTGGGTGACTTCACTATGTTGTCATACTTAATTGGACTCATTCGGCCAGTTCGGATATAATGGTTCTTCTGGTAATGTTAAATGAAATTAACTAATTAAAAGTGTGACCAATTAAGTAAATTTACATTGTTGACAATTTTGTCATGCAGGGGATTGTTATAAGGAATAGATTTATTGTAGAGTCATTGCATTGAGACAGTGAATCAATTTCACCTTACAAGTTACAATACACACCTAGGTGTATCGATGTCTTAGAAGTCTAATCTAACCTCTAATCTATAGGCCTACAAAATTAAGACGAAAATCCAGCGAATGTTAAGTAGATGTAAAGTTAAATCTAGGATTGATCTACAACTTGAAGATGACACATCGTTTTGCCAAATCTAGTTGCTAAGCACTATTTTTATTACCATAAACAGGTGTTTACGCCGTTATAAAATGAGTTGAAGGTAAGTTTTGTTTTGACATTCCATTCCCATTACACTGTGGCACGTAACTCTTCGATTATACGCGGTCGTGAAGGGCGGAGATATACAGATAACACTAAGTGGCCGCGACTGAACGGGTAAAGAGCGTGAAAATTGATTTCGAGACGGATCGGTTAGCTGGCTCTAATTACAGGTTTGTGAACTGCCATTTCGTGATGTACGACCACAACCCACGTGGTCCACGGTACGCGACCATCTGATCACGTGGTCAAAGATGGACTACCACGCGGGCGACCCTAAGTTAGGTTAGGTTAAGTTATGTTACATTACGTAAAGCTAGGTTAGGTTAGGCAAATTTTAGTGGTGAGTGGTGGCACTCTCCTTACCCACAACCCACGTGGTCCACGGTACGCGACCATCTGATCACGTGGTCAAAGGTGGACTACCACGCGGGCGTCTTAGCAAGTTAGGTTAGGTTAAGTTTTGTTACATTACGTAAAGCTAGGTTAGGTTAGGCAAATTTTAGTGGTGAGTGGTGGCACTCTACTTACTCACACCACGTGGTCCACGATGTACGGTCAAAGTTCACGTGGTCAAAGTTTGACTACCATGGTGTACTGGAACGACCAAATGCAAGTTAGGTTAGGTTAGGTTATGTTAGGTTAGTTTACATACCCTTCATTTGAATAGGACCAATTTTAGTGTCAACCCTCTCCTTGAAAGACCCACTTAATCAACTTCATAATCATAGGCAATGGTGTAAGTCTACAGTGATCTAAATTCTGAAATCCCGTAAGGTAATATACCTAATAGTTTAACAGGGATATTTTAATTACTTGAATTTGACATAATTCGCTTAGTTTTGTAGTACAAACTTTATTGTTTGATTGTAACTATAAGACGCCAACACGCCATAGTGTGTATGGAATAAGAGTGAAGTACAACAGTTGAATGAATGGCATGATACTGTGATATGATAGTTATGTTACTGACTAAGATAGGCTGTTTCGCTAGCCCAATGACCAGAAGGATCCAGTTGCGAACAATCAAAAAGCTTGAGACCTTTCTCATAACCGAACCAGCGACTTTCCAAGCGTACAATCGCACTGTATGGAACGTAGCTAGCAGTTACTTCACTGACAAATAGTCTGTAGAGATCAAAGAACAAACACCAGGAAAGAACTAACAAGAATGTGCGAAAGAGAAGTAAAATAAGTGTAAGATGTACGGAGCGCAGACGCAGTACTTGGCCAGCGTTCCATGACTATCTGTGCAATCTTGCAGTGGCAGCGAAAACCAAGCTACCATTGTTAGAGGATTTCCGCATTGAGATAAGTCTACAATTCTGCATGCTTAGCAAACTATCCAATGAATTGTCTACAACAGAAGTTTTACGCCGTCTAAGATAAACGATAAGTAGCCTTTGGATAATCAAATACATTCTTTGCTGAGTGAGATCATAGGGTTTTTGGAGTGGAGATTTTATTTGATAATAAGAATATCACTTTTTTAGGAAAATTTTTGGGAAACCGCTAGTAGTTTGCTTGAATATTTACCAGGTAATCCATACTATGGACGAGTTTAACCTTTCTTATTCCTTACCAATTTATTATAATGGGGACGCTAATGGACATGATTTGATCAAATGAATGAAATATGAGTGTAGAATGGAGTAGATGACCAGCTGTTACTGACCAAGATGAGCCGTTTCTTTAGCCAAGATTATTTATAAGCCCAGTAATGAAGTACTGATGGTGCGTATCGTGTCTGATTGCATTAACAACTAACTATAGAAATACTTAAACATTATAGGTCCTCATCCACGACATGTTTCCTTAAAACAAGGCCCACAAGTTATAAAGTTGTCCGAGCCAATTAAAAGACAGCACAACTTGAGAAACCCACAACCCATAAAGTACCGCAAAGCGTGCTGCAATCGCGAAATCGATCGAGCACCTGTACATCGACTTCGTGCGATCCCAGTAAAGTAATAACCCGCATAAAATAAACAGGGAAAGGGCAATAACGACGACTGTAAATCCCAGATCGCGGCTACCCCAGAGTCACGACCAGCGCTAAGAGAGCCATCGACAACACTTCTACCGGAGCACCCCAAGGTTGCGTTGTAGGACCGCACTTATTAATCGCGCTGCGACATTATTTATCGGCGCACTCCCGTAATGGAGAGGTCAGTAGAGCCTATTAGGTCCAGCGGCTTATGAAACAATGTTTCGGCGTGGGAGGAGGTAGGTTAGCAGATTGTAAATTTGTCAGGGAGTTAATAACAATATTTTATCTCGACGGGCCGCGTCGATCGCAAATAAATCTGCGCCGAAACTACGAGTTATGTTTTTCAATCGCTGCCAAATAGGAGATAAAAGAGTCGGTTAATTAACTCGAGAAGTCGTATCTCTCTTGGACGGGTATGAATGGCTTCATACAATTGGATGTAAGATTTTATTTCCCTGATCTTTGTGGAAGCACTAAATGGTTTGTGGTAGATTATTGCGATTTGTTGATTCAGTCATCCAAATAATGTTTATTGAACTGACGTTGAAGTTATAATAAGCACTCAAGCATAAGAATTCTGCTAGTGTCTAATGGCCTATCCATAGCCCAAGCACGGTTACCGAATGCAAAAGCATCATTGTGAACAAGTCCTCTTGTGAATCGTAATGAAGTCAATCAGATTTTGAATAAATTAAGTATTTATCAGAAACTACTCCTTATGAATAAACAAATAACACTCCCTAGATGTACGTAAGATTACTATTTAAACATATCCAGTAGTCCGGTACAATGATCGCGCTTTGTCACTATTTCACAATATCAGTAAAACATGCATTTCACACTTTTGTAGAAATAAAAGTCATATACTGTTGTCGGGAACATTATTGCATATTGTGGTAAAAGTTTCATGAGTAACTGAAGGTTTGTCTATGGTCCGTTTCGATATCGAGAAATTAATGTCACAAACAGGCGAACTTAGACATTCGCTGACAAAGCTGTACAAGTAAAACTCTGCGTTAAAACCGAGTTTTAAAAGCATACTCAAAATGCATAGTTATCTTAAAGAAGAGATAGAGTGGAATTTGCTATGACAATCCTTTTTGGGCAATTGAATGACGTGAAGTAAAAATCTTATTTTGAAAACGTTAAATAGTCTATGTCCCATGATTACTTTATCTGAAGAATATATTTCCCTTACTTAATACGAATACAGTCGTCAGTACAGCCAGTAAAGTTTGCCTTGGTAACTGAGTAGTGCTCACCTCCAAAATCGAAGATGCTGCTTCGATTCCGAGCATGGCAGATTTTGAACACAGATGCAATTTGTCATTGGTCAAATGACGTTTCACAAAAAACTGACATCAGGTAGCAATAAGAACATTTTTTGCTGTTCCCTTAAAAAAACTAAAAAATGCAAATATCAAAGGAAACCACAAAAACACAATTATCCTCAAGACACCCCACTCCGTTGGACATCAAACAGACGATTCTCATCTGCCTAATTTACGCCAAAATATCCGTCTTGGGCTAATTAACTTTTATAAAATTCCAAAATGCAAATCACCCACTGACATATCTGATGCGGAGGCAGCGACGGGAACTCGAGGGAATTAGAAAGAGCCAGTCTGACGCGAGCTTCCGGTAGCTGTTTGGTATGCAGCCAATAACACCTATTACAACATTAATTTCGGGGCGACGTTTCATTTTTCACAAGGATGAAGGTGTGACAGAGTTTAAGCCAGGTGGCGGTTCTCCACCTGCTGGTCGGCCCTGGAGTAGTCACTAGAAGCGACTGGGGGAGGAACTGGTAGAGGTTCGTGAAGGGCAGGGAAGAAAAGAAGTATTGAGAAATCGTAAAAGAAGTGGCGGAAGCGTAAGAAAAATCAATGTTGAGTCTTCAGCAGGAAAAAGAATACAGTGGCATATCCTAGAGAAGTCACTAGAAATAGCTGATGAAGGATTTGTGATGGACAACTAATATGAATGGTCCGTTGGTTCTGCAAAAGAATCTCGTCAACAAAAGATGTATTGGGTACAATGGGTGGAAAATTAGGATTGGTCTTCAGGAGACGGCCGTAAGGAATATAGAGAGGACGATTGTGGAATTATCACTTGGAGAAACGGATGAGGGGACATTTTCTTTGAAACGTCCATATTTGTAGGAAAGGAAAGACAATCCCGTGATTTTTTTTTAAGAAGTGGTGACCATCGAGGTAGACTTCCGTGGGTTGGTAGGAAATCAGTAGTGGGTGTTCGGGAGCAGGACCGTGAAATATAGCAATTACTCAAGTAGTGCACTTTACCTCATCCAGAAATAAAGAAGTGGTCAAACCACAGAATAGCGAATGGTTTAACGCATCACCAACCTACCAGAAGCCAGACCACCTACCAGCCTACCAGCCTACCAGGCCTACCAGGTGTGCCTTGGAAGCACAAGATCAAGCCCTACCAAACACCAAAATGAAAGCTATATTAATCACACAATCGGATCGGGCAATCGGGAGGTTAGGAACCCTTCTACACACAAAGACGAAACTGCGAAATAGTCTACATTTTTTAGTACAGTCTATTCAAGCGTACACCTGTTCATTGCGTCACCAACAAGACCAAAAACAACGTAGGTGCTAATTCAATAAGTCGCACTTAATTTTGTATTTCCAGAGATCCGCAGTTCCGAGATAGCATCGCGTACTTTAAATGGTAATCGCGGAGGACGGGCGTGTTCGGTTTCAAAAATTAATTATCAGCCCAGCGTCAAATTTATGCACCCGTTTATCGGAGCTTTAATAGATTTTGCTGACCGCCCCAAAGTCGCCATGGGCTGCGGCCGCACCTTGGACAGCAGATGTTGGACTATGTGTAGGAACTAATAACAGTATGAAGGTATAAATACATTTCACGTATAAATAATAACTTATTGAGAAGTAGGTGATATGTATAACGAAAAAATAATGTGGCTCTTGGTTTTTTATTTAAATCATCGTATGGTCAGCGCTATGAGTATGTGTAGATCGTGAAAAACGAAAAACGTTAAGACGCTTAGAACATTTTTAAGAAGGACAAAGTGATGCACGGCTTTATTTAAGAATAGTAGATATTTATCATAGGGTGACTTTGCTTATGTTGGTGGTATAGTTGCTTGAGGTAATTTTTGACATTGTCAAAGCTTTATTAGTTCAGTAACACAAGGTGATTTATGACCTTGTCTAAGGTTAATGATATCGTAACACTAGACGATTTCAACTATTCTAAATAAATAAATAAATAAATAAATAAAAATGCCTTTTATTAGCAAGCGCTCCTCAGTACAAACTGTTTTACAGGATGACTCTTGTCAAGTAACTAATCCTAACTTAAAACTAAAGACAAAACAAAAATACTGATCCCCCTATTAACAAGATTTTAGCTATTTACAAAAATACATTTTCTTTAGCCTAGATCTAAAAGCTGGGACACCCAGCATCTTCAGGTCACAGGGGAGGTCATTGTACATTTTAGGCCCAAAGAACGAAAAACCCCTCTTTCCTACTTCCAACCTCACCTTCGGGAAATGAAGCTTTTTGTCTTGTCGGGTATTGCGCTGAGACACCTGATCGCGGGTGACCAGTAATATAGCCTATAAATGGGACAACAGGTGGATATTTCAACACTGTCTAATGTGCTGAATCATAATCCTATAAAAGTGAAAAACTTAAATTATTTTGATTCTAATTGTCACAAAAACCTTACGGAACCTATTACTACCTATCTACCTATTAACTAATCATCAACTCGACGGCACAAACTTAATAAATAGCAAAATATTTCCCAGTTATGTATCTTCTCCGCAGATATATCTTCATTGATCCTTCTCCCACTCAGAATCGCAGTCTGAATACCTCATTTGTTGTATTGTTCACTTCTTTCATCTCATGATCGATTGTTCGTCAAAGCCCACTCGTCGCCGAGTAACTCAATCTGCTTGTCATGGAGGCTTCGTTCCTTACCCACACGACGGCTCAATGAGATTGTTTTATATCCGCAGTCAATGATATCTTGATAAATGTATACATTTGGAGACAAGCAAATAGGTCGCTGAGAGGTTGTATTGCCTTGTATTTGGAAGATGAACGGGTCCTGAGAAAAATTCAGAAGCTTTTTGACTATTCGAAACTGTACTAGCTAACCTTGATTATTGGGATTTTGCTAAATAACCACTTAATGTTAGTCAGTAACAAATGTATTATCTCATCATTCAATACCCATCTTAACATAGAAATTTGCACTCAAATGTTTTAAATTCGTAAAAATCTAATGGAATACAATATAATTAAATAAAAAGCTAGAGGGTTGACGGTTCTACCTTGAGAAAAGTCAGTAGACTTTTGATGGTTCGTCGCTGTATCCAGTTCTCCTGTTCTTGACCGTTCAAATTAATTCTGACTGGCCAACTGATGTTAGTCAGTACCAGTAACAATGCTATTGTCATTCATTCAAAACTCATTCTTCAGTACCTTTAGGTCCTAAAATACGCAAAATGGAGTGTCGAGATCGTAGTTAAATCTAAACACCTGTTCCAAAACCTGGAAGTAGCACACCTAAAATTGTCTAGCTAATCCATAACATCTGGAAGTTATTTAAATTGGTAAAACTCCAGAATAATCTCCAAGCAGCGAATCAGAAGCTCGGCAAATACATTCAACAGATTCCAAACGTAGACGCAGACATCTCCCACAATACATCAAACGTAGCAATCCCAGTACGTTTAGACTTTCCCATTACATTCCGAGATAGTCGGCGTGCCGCGGGCCGCAGTTGCACAAATCATCTGTATATGGGCAACACCGCGCGGGTAACTGCTTCAGGGAAGCGCTTATACAATTCTTCGGATATTAAACTATTGGCCATTGAAACATTGAATGCAAATCTAGCCGACGCGGCGTCCCGTTGCGCGTTGTTTCTATTCATGAACGAACGGTGCAACTAGGTTTTTAGTGGTTGGGAATCGTTTTCTTGAATTCGTGAAGACTCTTGAAGGATACAAATTTTGGTGGGGTTTGTGGTGGAGTGTAAGTTAAACTGGAACAAACAGTATGTCTAACAACTTGAATGGTTTAAATGGACCGGACATAATTCCTAACTTGAGGAAAAGTCAGAAAGGGGTTTGAAAATCCTCGAACATGAGACAGACAAAATATTCAGCCAGAGAGAGCGGCCAAGCAAGCATCCTTACTGCTTGAGGCATGGTATTAGGCACTAGGGTTTTCAAATGAGCTGAAAAGATTTCCAGTAAGAGCTCAAACCTTTTTTCTGCTTCATAAATGTTGTCCATGCTTGGGGATTACCGAGGTTTTAAAATAATTCAAATCAGTAGAAATATTTCCAGAACGTGTGGCAAAAGTTGGTATCAAGAATTTTAACAACTCATCGGGTATGTGAATGAGTCTACTAAATTAACCCTAACAAATACTAAATTAGATACTGATGTTATAAACGAAGCCAAAATTCTAAGCTATCCAAATTCAGATCTTTCTCACGGTGAAACTGGATTGAAAGTCATCAAGGACAATCTTCTTCTCAGCAGTGCATCTAGTTTATCAAAATATTTCTTGAAATCTATTTGTCAATCGACAATCAAGAAACTATTGTTGTAAAACGTTTTATTCCGAATGTTGTCAAGCCACCTGTCCCTAGTCCAGTGGGAGCTGAAGAACTGACCACCGGCCGAGAGGAGGCGTCGAGTGGAGAATACTTCAATTACCAACACGCGGGATTCTCAACACGCTACGCACGCTCAACACGCTCAACACGCTCTACACGCTAGACACGCTAGCTTCTGTGGCTGCCGGCCAGTGGCTAGTAGAGGTTATTCCTCCGGACAACTAAATTGGTACTACCCCCAGTCAGACGAAACTCTGAACTTAACCTCAGATAAATCCCAAATATCAAAATATCGAACTTTCAGAGAGCTGTTCACTGTTGATCTTGAATTTGAAATTTTCCCCAGAAGACAGCGATAAGTTGTTGTTCGACACCTCATGGTGTAATCCAAGGAAACTTGCAATACTTAAAAATGTTGATCTGTTAAAGACACCAAGAGAGTTTTGGGCTACAGTGGAACCGCCATTAAAATGGTATTTTGGGTACTGTTGAAATGATCAACCTGCTTTAATTCATAAAAGAGGAATATAATGGATCACCACTCAGGACCAAAAATACTTAAGTTGGTCTGAGTAACACGTGTAGCCGCTACAAAAATTTATTCAAGAGAACATTAATGGCCAAAAGTCTTCTAAAACTGATCTATAGTTGGCTGCCTTTTCTGCCAAACCACAATTGTTTCTGTACAAATCAACCGATCAGTCAAAGTTGATACGAATTACTATTTTTCACCCCTTGCCCATAAAATAAAAAAAAATGTGGTTGATAAGTGAAACACGCTGGCATGACTATTTGCTGAAATAACCCTTTGATATTTTACGTCAAACACTTTGGAATCTCTCTTAGGGTTTGGGTTAACATTGCTGTGACAATATTAATGTCATGATTCTTAACTTTTTGATTCAGATTGCATATTGTTGAGCAGCTGACAGTCCTTAGGAGAACCGTTTACCCTACGTTTGGTTCCCATTCATTAGTCCCAATTCCCACCTTTCTCTCTAGTCCCCTCCACATATTCGTAGACAATTTTCAGCTCAGTACAACTAAAAGCAGTAAAGGAATATATCAGTATTTATTTGAAGATGTCTCCAGATGCGAGATTATAAATTTTAAAGAACCTTCTTTTGAGAAAGTTAAGGAATTTCACCGAACTCTGAGATTCTTACTTTTAAGATTAAATATTTACAGGAGCCTTACAATTATGTAGTACACTATAATTTTTTTTCGGGATCATTGATAGACTATTCCGAGGATCCTTTTCAAGACACTAGAAAATTTGTGGCGAAACCGGTGAACTTTCTGGAAAATCGGAACTTGCGGAAACCCTATCATTGCTACAGTTATCTTTTGGACATTTAAATTTCTTGTTTGCTGAATAACTTCCAAAACAGATCCAACATTTCCATTCTTAAATCATGGCAATGATCTGGCTAGAATGTGGTGTAGTTTGCTATCAGTATAGTACAAGTTCCCACAAAACGACATGGACAGCTCCGTTACAATGTATGGCGGAATAGCGTGCATCGATGCATCCTAGACATCCTAGACATGCTAGATGCAGCTAGACTGCACATCCTGATATCCTGGTGCATGTGCAGCCCGTTGTGCGGCTTCCCCTAGTTGAAACACCTGCTTCCCGTAGGAGAGTTCGATGACAAAGGGAATTGTGTTTGTTTATATAAGTCAACCCCTGCGTGGAAATGTAATGGGATGAATCCACTTGATAGGAAGGTTCATATCAAATTTATAATATATCAACCAACACACAAAAATGGATTGAATAAATATGTAAAAAATTTTATAGCATCAACGATTTGACACAAATAAGGACTTTGGACTCATAGGAAATAGAGAATAAGCTGCCTATCTGCTGGATTGCTATAAATGTTGTAGATTTGTTGTGGGTAGTTAATCCAATTTCTATGTGTTTTTCAGTGGAAAATGTCAATTCCCTGGTCCTGTTACTACTGGTAAAACTTAATTTGTGTAACAACATCAATTAACTGTCATTCGTGAAAGCCCAATGAACAGAATCTCTCACGGGTCAGTATTATAACAAAATAGTAAAGACAAAATTTATAATTTACCCTAAAAAATAAGAGGTACTAGCCAATGTTAGAGCTGTTAGAACGTTTAGTACCAAGATGAAACGCATATAAAAATAGGTGTAGATTTTATGGTAGGATGAAAAGTCTACTCAAACTATTCAAAGTAGTTAATTCTTTGTTGTACATCACTTGGTGAAGTAATAATACAACATCCGTCCCCAACATTAAATTCAGACCAAAACAGACCTTAAAATTTGCAACAGGTCATAACGTCTGGGTCTGCTTGTTGTTTCGTGATGTTACAGTCCTGGGAGCCAAAACCCCACTGGACTGAGGCTGTTCTAGGACCATGTCCTTCTCAGCCACCTAACTTCTGCTTGTCATATTCAAAGCCAATGGCAATACCAGTACAGTACTCAGTCTTCCAACCAAACTTACGTACCAGTATTTATATACAAAATGTATGTAGGACAATCATAAAATACCACTCCTGAAATCAGGTCTATACTTTCAGACTGATGAGAGTCAAAACAAGAAGCGGTTGTTTTGACATAATCAATTGTGGTCTCTATATCTAAAAGAACAAATCAAATGATTTTACAATAGGGTAAAAGGTATTTTTGCAACACTTATTATTCAATCCTAATCATTTTCACCAAACTTAAGGATTTATTTATGGACATGTATGAAAGAAGATAACAAAATCCAACTCAAGAAATCCTGGAATAAACTGAATACCGAAAAGAAGTGAGGTTAGTCGATAAAAAAGAAGGTGGAGGAAATGAAATTATTTTACAATAGAATGACAAGTCTTGCACTATCAAAGTCAATTATTATACTAAAAAACTAATTAAAACAACTTCATTTAATACTGATGATTCTACCCCTTTCATACCGTCAAGTCTGTGATGGTGAGAGCCTCGACTACAAACGCCACTTTGTAACTTGTAGGAAGACAACAATGACTGATGCTGGTGATTGAAACTCGTCATAAATCAACGTTGAGACCAACAAGCTCGCTTTATGACCTGTTGCTTTCTATTTGACACCTATAAAACTGTCTAGACGGTCCTTAAACTTTGACGAATTACAAATAAAACATACGAGGATTTACGTGCGTCAGGGTTTTGCTTGATGCAACGGTTTGCGGAGAGGAGGTCTGTGATAGTCAATTGTAAAAATAATTACTCACCTTTTGTCATTAACAATTGAGATGGGGATTCCCCATATGTGCGTATTTTAACCCAAATATGAGCGTACAATCGTAGGATGTAGGATGAGTGTAGAATGGAGTGTGATATATGTAGCTTTGTTACTGACTAAGATCAGCTGTTTCATTAGCCAATTTCGTTAAAACCCAATGATGAGAAACAGCTGAGTCCAGTTTTGAAACATCAAAAGCTAGTGACTTTTTTCTGGATCGATATGGCAACCTTTTGATTGTTTGAGCACTATAACCACTCAGCTACCAAGTTTTGGTAAAATTATAAATGTTTATGAAAGGGTGGGGGTTATTCCAGGTCCACAAAAGTCACATAATTGATTAAGTGTTTGTGAAGATGATTTGTAAATAAATACTTTATAATTAATTTGTGTTTTTTTGCAATAGGATAAGTATACCTGTAGTATCCAAAGTGAATGGCATTAAAAAGTAATGGAAACATCTACAGTATACCAAAATCGAAAAACACAATAATGATACATAATGGACATCAATATTTATAGTTATATGTATACGGCAACTATGTTATAATATTTTTTTTTAATATTAGCTGTATTATCTACTGCCTGAAACGCTTTTCTACACTAAAAACAGTCCATTAACTGAAATAATTAGAACTAACATATTTGAAAACTGTCAGAAATAATAATTATGATTAATCAGTTCTGGATTGGATAAAAAAACAGAAACAATGAAATACTTGTTTGGAAGCAAAATTACTCAGTTTGGAAACAATTTGGCATAACAGACACATAATTAGCTCTTGTTTTGTTTTATTTTCCATAAATAATCTGGGAACATTCTGTTTTCTATTTCAATTGTTCAGTTTAGGGTATTAGAAACTAAGAGTTTTAACAAAGTAATGGATGTGTAAATTTATTTATTGCATTTAAAATTACACATGAATAAGGGTTTGTTTCTGTAAAAGTTCATGTGTTGTTGAAAATGTATTTGCCTACAGTATTGACATTTTAATTTATTATTTCGCTTGGACCAACTCTATAGCCTTAGGAAGAATGCCGATTTCAAGTAATGCTTAGATCCTAACCACAACATACTCTACAACACAGTGCTATATTAATTCCGCAAAGTGTCGCATTGAAAACAATTGTAGCTAATTGGAGTAAATTAATGTTAATTGAATCATTTGTGTGACATTGAGCTTAGTATGCAGTAATTGTTGAGCGGGTCCTTCAATTATCGTCGGGTCCTGTGGTGAAATGGTCGCCCTCTGTTGAATGAGCAATATCTATTTTACTAGTTCGCAAAAAGTAGTTAGCAAGGATTAATTTGGTAGTAAACTAGAAAGGAAAATTGAAACTTTGGGTGATGAGTTTTCGTTTCTTTTTGGGAATTGTACATATATAGATGTGATAGAAATTATGTTTAGATAATATGTGAGTTTTAAATAAATTAATCGACAGCTAATTCAATAGGCTAACCTAGCAATCAGAGGTCACCAGATCAATCCTGAAAAGTAAGTAGCTTTTTGATGGTTCGATACTGGGTCCAGCTAGCCTCCTTATCGCTGTTCCTTAAATAGGCGTTGTCATTGGGATTGCAATTAATCCTGTACTAAAAAACATCTGATCTTGGAAGAAAACTCTTCTCTTACTCTACCTATAACACATAACATTATTCAATTAGCTTTAGTAAAGAAGGTTTTCTACACAGAAAATCTTATTTTACCTGAAAGACCATTTTTGTATTTTAGATCGTTGAATTTACAGATTCTAAGGTGGTCTACGAGCCACTTGAACACGGTATTTTCAAGAAGCTAAATATATTGGTAATTGGTAGGATGTGCACCAGTACCTTCAGTCTTGAAGTCCCGGTATACAACCATTCACAGGGGGGAGGGGGGTCCTAAAAACAATACCTAATTACGGTAACTTAAAATCTCCTAATCATAAATCATTGCAATCACATTTTTGAGTGCGAAAATACTACTTTTCCAAACTAGTTTAACACTTCTGAAACATGACTTGTGGCAAAAAATAGCAAATGACGCTTAACCTTGTAATTCGAATATTTTCAAGGGGCGCAATTAGTAAAACGATATCCCATTAACCAAATCCGAGAAGGCGGGACTGTCATCGTTCGGCTGATTGGGTAACAAATGAGCTGCCAAATGTTCAAGTCTGTCTGTTTGTCTGTTCATTCTCAGCTCGTCAATCATCGTCCCACGTGCAGCGAGACATGTTCTCCTTCAGATGAAATGTGGGATAGCTACAGTCGTCATTGCAACGAGTGGCTTTTAAAATGTACTTTCAAAGTGATATTCAGCTGAAATGGTGGATAGCTAGAGTCATAATATTGTTTCATTGGATGTTGGATAGCTGTAGTCAACGTTATATAGTTGCATGTTCTGACAGGTTCTCCTTCAGATGAAATGTGGGATAGCTGTAGTCGTCATTGCAACGAGTGGCTTTTAAAATGTACTTTCAAAGTGATATTCAGCTGAAATGGTGGTTAGCTAGAGCCATCATATAGTTTAATTGGATGTTGGATAGCTGTATTCAACGTTATATAGTTGCATGTTCTTTCTTTATTTCTTTCTTATTAAATGGCAACCATACAAAGTAGGTATTTTAAGTAGGTTCTGACATGTTCTCCTTCAACTGAAATGTGGGATAGCTACAGTCGTCATATATTTGCAATAAGTGGTTTAGAAACTATATTTGTAGAGTGTTATTCAGCTGAAATGGTGGATAACTAGAGTCATCATATAGTTTCATTGGATGTTGGATAGCTGTAGTCAACGTTATATAGTTGCACGTTCTGACAGGTTCTCCTTCAGCTGAAATGTGGGATAGCTATAGTCGTCATTGCAACGAGTGTCTTTGAAAATATACTTTTAGAGTGTCTTTCAGCTGCAATGGTGGATAGCTAGAGCCATAATATAGTTTCATTGGATGTTGGATAGCTGTAGTCAACGTTATATGTTTGCATGTTCTGACATGTTCTTCAGCTGAAATGTGGGATGATGTAGTAACACTTCGGCCCAGTAACATTTCGGCCAAACTCAAATTTTTTAGAAAAACAGTATCACTTCGTCCCACTCGCTTTTACAGATGATTAAATAAGCTAATGGAGTAACATTTCGGCCCGACGAAAAATTGACAAGGGCAGTTCAGGTAGTAAGAGGTACATGACCTGTATACTTTGCAACCACCCTCTGGTGGAATGTCGCCCAACCGTAACCCCCTTGCATCCTCTGACCTCACATGACGGAGAATCGGTGGAATCTTACCTAACCTAACCTAACCTAACCTAACCTAACCTGTCAAATATTTTGTTGGGACGAAGTGTTACTAGTGGGCAGGTAGAGAGTTGGACCGTAGGCCACATCTGAGGGTTTCGGTCCGAAATGTTACTGGGCCGAAGTGTTACTTGGGCCGAAGTGTTACGACACGTGTGGGATGGCTACAGTCGTCATATATTTGCAATAAGTGGTTTAGAAACTATATTTGCAGAGTGTTATTCAGCTGAAATGGTGGATAGCTAGAGCCTTCATATAGTTTCATTGGATTTTGGATAGCTGTAGTCAACGTTATATTATACAGTAGTTGCAAATGTTCTCCTTCAGCTGAAATGTGGGATAGCTACAGTCGTCATAGCGTTACAACGAGTGGCTTTGAAAATATACTTTCAGAGTGTCATTCAGCTGAAATGGTGGATAGTCATCATAAAGTTTCATTGGATGGCTTTGTTGGATAGAAATTCACGGAAACGTTCCTCTTAGACAGAAATCTGATGTGTGGGATAGCTGTGTCAACGTCATAGTTGCAATCGGTGTTGGGTGGCTCCGTTCAATATATAAACAAAACAGGAGATTTTCTTTTTAAGGCTAAATTGTCAACTGGCGGACAGCTATATTTGTCTTTATACCACTGCGAAGGCGCCTTTGTTAGAAATAGATAAAAATCAAAGATCGTACTTTTTCAGGTCAAATTTGGTTTTGCTATATTCTTAATATATTTACTTTACATTAGGTTGCTCCATCAGACTTAGATTCATAAAACAAGTGTATTTTGTTAGGTGAAATATGGGATTGCTATGATGATCATCATATCACATTGAGTAGCTTCGTTGGATAAAGAATCATTCAGGAAGTCCTCTTCAGGTGTGGCAGGTACAGCATAGAGAAGTAATATTACTTCTTTGTGGGTACAGCCATATATTATAATTGCGTTGGATGACTATTTTAAATTGACACGTAACAAACATGTTATTCGTTTTGCTACAGTATCATTGTTATGATTAGCTATAGTGGTTATCAAATTAATGCCAGATTTTAAATGCCTACAGTTCTTTGCTGTACTTAAACGTGTTGACAGTTTCAACTTACATATGTATTTTTACTGGTGCTTCAGTGTACCTACGTTAGGTGAGATAAATCTTAGAGATTACGTGACGATCTTATTTCTTTCTTTTAATTTTTAACTTATTTTATCACTAACTCCATAGCGTATCTGCCAAAACATTTTCACTTTTTTTGTGTAAACATATTTCAATCGACATTTTCCGATAAACTTCCAATTTTGATCACTTTTTACGTAAGACTCCTAAACATTTCCTCTTGAGTCTCCAGACATGCGACCCGCCTCCACTAATGTAGTCGGCTGTCACCGCCAGACCATCCATCAATCCATAGGCTCCACCATCCATCTATGTCTGTCTGTCCTCTCATTCATACAGCTGCACAGAAGTCATTCACTAACTGACCTACATCAAGGAAATCCTTCTGACCAATCAATCAGGCCGTAAAAATATCCGATTGATTCAACTTTTGAGAATGTTTTAACATTTGTGAAGTATTGTTTGGTCCAAGTAACATAGGCAAGGTATTGACTAGAGTGATGAGATGGGATAGGTCTAGAAACAGCAATGTCTGGATTACAGCTCAAGATTTAACCAGTGAGCTACCGTTTTCCGTAAAACAATTTTTAATCAATTGGTTTAGTTGTGACCACTGTATTATGGTTGTGAATTCTTAGCCAAACAAGAACATTTAAGCTTGATTTCAAAATAATATAATATCAAGGACTATGATTGGTTTCAGAACGGTTAAGAATCAGCTGATTGGGAACTGAGTCGCTGTTGTTGCTGATGTCCTATCAGGTTAGGTTCAGTTTATCAATTAGGTTAGGTTTAACTAGTAGGCCTAAATATTTCCACTAACATAGTTATACAAATCAATTAACATGTCTCTAAGCTCTAAGGAAAACGTTAAATAAATAGAAAAATATTGTAAAACTGTGTAGGAATTGTGAAATTTATGAAATAGAAGTATCCGAAGTTTTACACGTCCTTTGCACAATCACCACGAATTATTTAAGCAAATCTAGGTCCAGACGTCAAACTTGCTGGGATACCAAGCAAGAAGTTTTCAGAAATTTCTAAAACAACAGAATGAACTTGGAATCGTCCGTTGGCGTCCAAGAAGTCTTCCCACGTCCACAATTGAATGGCTGTCTAGGACAGTGTAATGTAATGACAGCTCGCATCTGTTTAGGCAAATTAAAGTCAGATTAATCAGAGTAGGCGGTAACGAGGGTCACGTGACCGAGAATTAGCCAATCAGGGAGCAGCTTCAAGGCTGGCTGACTTTATGCTGATCTGGCATGAAGTGATACGATCAGCTGGAAGACCATTGTTGTCCTGATGTTTTGGTAATTCGACATTGTTTGGACTGACTTTAATTACGATTTAATTTGTCTCTGTGTTAATGGCGGTAATTTTGATGGAACATGAGGGTTATTTTTGGCTTGTTGCTTAGGTATGAATCCCGATTTGGGGGTTAGTATGAAAGTGGACAAAACAATGGTCTTAGGTTAGCTCATAAGTTTGTGTTATTTTAGATCCCTTAATGGTGTTTTAAGCTGTGTTTACACCGGAGTTTGCAACAAAATTTTGAAAACCTGTAACAACTAGGGACGTAGAAAATGTTTGAAACATTTTGTTGCTCCGGTAGTGTATAAACACGGCTTTAAAGAAATATTGTAAGCACATGTTGTCAACTTTTGTTCAAAAAATATACTGTAGACTCCGGTGTAAACGCATCTGTATATTATTGAACTGTATCCTGTAAGCAGATTTTTAGCTTGATTGTAAAATCTAAATTTTTTTTATACGTTTTTCATTTCCGATTTGGGTGTAGGCTACTGACACTTCATCTTGTGTTAGTTTTGCATTGTGCAATTTATTATTTTGATACTATACCGGAGAAAAATCGTTGTATATAGCTATATTGTTTTGTTTGATCAAAAGAGGAAAGAATGCTTGATCCATGCTTATTGCTTAACCAGACTGTGAAAGTAATGATTTCTGGATATCCGAACTCTTTTGATCTATTCGATTAAATTTATTGATATAACATTTACATTCAGGACATTGATACCGTCGATCTTTTATTCAACAGCATGCCAATCTTCTAGGTAAAAAAAATGACGAGATCAGCAACTCATTTATGAGGGAGATAAAAAATAAAAGTTAAAGAAAATGAAACACAACGTGTTTTGCAGTCTAACAAACTAACAAACATCTAACAAACAAGTATTGTATTAGGTCCTGATAGGTTTTGGGAATGCAGCTAGAAAATTCGGATACCCTGTCATAGATTCCCTTTACAATTATTTTCCTACTTTATACTCATGTTCACAAAGCCAAAAACAATTTAACCTAAATAAATATTAATGCTGGGATGAAAATGTACATGCTAACACTCTACACGTCTGTTAATCCACAAACAAAACCAATGACAATGAAGAGTGCATAAAATGTTATTAACTTGTTGATCAGCATATCAATTTTAATTGACTTCAATTTCACCTCTACGATTGAAATAGAAATTCAAATCAACGACAGATTTATATCAGTCGAAGGAGGTGAACGTAGCATTGCCTTATTGCGAGACCGAGGTGGCATTAAGTGAGCTAATTGAGACCAATTAGCATGAGGTAATTAGCTAATTAGGTGATTAGTGTTGCGTCTAGGTCGTGGGCTGGAACACGCTGTGCTCGTGAATGTGGTGTGTTTGTTTATTGTAGCGTGTTTTATTCGTGGACTTTCACCATGGATTGTAGTGTGTTTTTTTAGTCACGTGTGCTTGTTTATTGTATAGTAGTTGCGTGTATTAATACAAATTTATTATTTGGTAAGGTTGTAGGTCTATCTGGATGTAGAATTCAATCCTGCACGAATGACTCTTTTTTCTTCTAAATGTTTTCTCATTGCATTATTCAACTTTGATAGTGTCTAAAAGGAAGAAATTGCACGAAGATAAATCTCGTAAGAAATAGTTAAGTGTCCGTTAATAGTTTTAAGGATGTTTACAGATCTTTGCAATTCCATAAAGTTCTCTATACGCTATAAATGTGGCAAAGATAAATGGTAGTTGAAAAAATTTTGTGACTGTGACTATTGTCTAGTAGGGATTTTCTTCCTAATTTACTTATCAAACTCCAGTTTAAAAGTTATTTGTTGACCAAGTAAACTCGTGACATCTTACGTACACTTCATCAGTTCGTCTGTAATTGTTAATTAGTTTAGGAAAGGCTAGGTTAAATTCTGTTTGATTAGGCTGCATATTTTGTTCATTCCCTAACCATTGTTGTAATGAAACATTTACAAGTGAACTTATAAACTAAAAATGCCATGGCTGAAAAAACCCCTCCAAACATACATAGACGTTTAATAGGTTATTGAAGGCTTAGGTTTGACTAAGGAAAGATTGAGTAATGTGAATATAGGCTACAAACAAATATCGTTATAAAACAATTAACAGATGAACGTATAGGTAATTCTGAAGAATTGCGATGAAGACAAGACCTATAGAACCATACTTTAATACTTTTTTATGAAATGGCGACCATAGCATGTCTATCCATACTTTACCAAGCCAAGGCTCTGACCCGTGTCTGTAGAGGTGAGATCCAACACCGTCAGCTGGTAACCATGGTAACTAACCACTCATCATCAGGTCACAAGGCGAGAGTTATGAGAACAGCTGTTGTTAACCTTTTCAGATATTCCACGATCCTAGTGACCGTGGATACATGAGGTCTATTTGTGCTGTCCTGTGGGCGTTGTTTTAAATGAACCTTTAAAGTCTCTGAAACTTTAGTTGATAGTGGCTTGGGAGATTTGCATCTTGGTGGTAGATATCATGATTACATTGGTAAAACGTTAGAAAGCGTTCGCGTGCTTGTATACCAACCTATCTTATGTGCTTGTTGGTATGCAACCATTTTAACGTGCAAGAGGCCCATTTTGGTATATGCACGGATAGGTGGTTACCAACAATTGATGGTTGGTATTTTGTAAAGAACACTATACAATTTTCAAATACTTCTTAAATTTAACTAGATGAATAAAAGTAAATAATGCTCTGTTATAGTATTTTTAATACCCAGTGAAATGCTGGCTTCTGATAACCTTAAGAAACTGAAGACGTGTTCATTTTGGTAATGATAATGGTCTTAGTTCGGGGTTCTGGGCGAATAGGGTTTAACAACACTAAAACTGTTAGCTAATCACGTTCAAGGAAAAATGGTATGAACCTACTTTCAAGATTCCAAATAAATAATAAATGTCTGTAAGGCCTCGTAGAACTGCCCCAATATTGGATAACTTGCTTGATAAAAATACTTCATTATTTTTTTCATGTAAAGATTATTCAGCTTACAAATGAAATTGAGTTACAGTACTCTAAACTACCCTGGGTATTAACTCAAATTACAATATGATAACTTAATATGATTACATGGCTAAAATATACGCCACAGAAAAAAAGGAGTGTATTTGATTCCTGCCATACAATAACAAGCAACGATAACAGCAAGACTATTCAGCAAGTACAGGGTGTGTCCATACCTTATATTACCTTCATTAGACTAGTTGGATTATAAAAATAGTAATGACACCTAGAACCACTCTATGATCCGGCTTGAAAGCGCATGACCAAATATAGACAAGTCCTTCATAATTATTCACTAATTGAGTTATAAGGAAGAGTTACTACTGATTCATTATGAGTTACGTTATTGCTATTTCACGACCACAGTGTCAGCTGTTATAAACATGAACGTGACTGTTGTTGCTCCTTATTTGTACATTATGACGTCATTAATGCACTTGTATCGGTGATCAATGCTGCAATAACGACGACGACAAGGACGGTAACTATGGTAATGAGATCACGATTGTGGTGGCCGTGGATATCGAGTATTGTTGTGATAATCATAATTGAGTGAAGGTGGCTGCGCCTGTGTGGTCTTTGACAAATTATGAAGATGTATGTTCATATACGAACCAACGAACTATTACGAACAGGATGTCTGTACAGTAGTGTACTATAATACCCCCGCCGCAGCAAACCTGCCGTCTACGCGAATTTCCGTTTGGCTGAATTGATTTTCAATTGATCTACGTATTTAAAAAACTTTAGGTTTAACAAGTAACTAGGTTTGCTGCTACAAGGAAACTAATAAAGTGTGTTTTTAATAAAATATTGATAGCTTACTATAAAATAAATAAATTTGCCAAGTTTGATCAAAATATATCCATAAACAAGCAAACTACAACATTTTACAATATTCTCCAGAAGAATAACATGGGAATTTTAAATTGACCATTTTTTTTAGTTTTCTCCGTAACCAATAACCGTACAAAACACTTTGATATACTGAATTGTTTGTTTTTTAAGCTCTTTAAGAAGGTTTATAGAAAAATTGGGAAATTTTGTGTTTTGAGGGTCAAAAGTGAGAAAAACAAATTTTTACCCCATAAAACCCCCCATAAAACCCTGTTCCCATGGTCCGATCATGCTGGATAGCGAACTCATCCAAGTTTATCCCGCCTTACACCTTCAAACCAAATTTCATCAAAATCGGATAAAAATTACTCAAGTTATCGTGTTCACGGACACATAAATATATATAAATCTAAATTTTAACGAATGGTGTTTTTGGCCTCTGGGGACATCAAAATGAAAAAGTAAATCGGTCCCGGGCCTAAGTCTTACCATGAGACCTACGGTAATAGCTACTTCCCTATAGGGAAATTCGCTAAAACAGGGTGGATATGTAAGTTGAGATGTTATTTTGGGGTTATGGCGAGCACGATTTAATCTAATGGACTTTAATTTTCTAAATATAGTTATGCACATAGTCATCATGTAGACCTGTCTGGTTATTTAATGTTGCCTCGGGATGTGCTTTCTGGACCTCCAAAGGCGCTTGGTCCTTAGGTGAAGTTGCTATTAATTTGTATCAACAACAAAAAAGAAAACCTATAACACTAACCACCTAATACATAATTGAATATTTTGGTTGGTTTACAATGACATATATTTGCTTACATTTTAGTTTTACCTCGGAAATAATAATTGACAACAACACAATCTGTTGGTGGCTCGATTAGTTCCTAGTCTATTTTTATTGAAAACTGAATTTTAAACAGTTAAAGGATCTAATACAAACCACTAGTTAACCTACTAAAATAAACCAAATGGATACGAACGCGTAAGCACCTCCAGCAATTAGATTTCGACTTGTGTTCGACACCAGCAGGTTTAAGATCTAGAGATCCTAGCAAGTCAAGTATTATCGGAGTGCAAAGAATGTTAATGAACTGCGATTTGACCTTTGACTTCTGCTGGAGCGGGCTGCTGTCGGTGATCGCAGATAATAACACAGTACAACACTGTAGCTGGGTGAGGCTACAATCTAGAGAATAACACCTGTATCGAGGTTAACACTATATACATACACTTGTATGTTGTATATTGCGAATGTATATTGAAATTAGATTCAAGGTGAAAGTTGGACACAGTTTACCCTAGGAAAACTATTTAGGTCCTCTGCACAACTGGAAACAGGATTGACAAGTATTAAAGTGAAATGGAAGACTTCTCATCTTTGAAATGTTGAAGCTAGTTTTCGTATGCTCATGTTGGTGACACTGATCGCTATTGTCGACGAGATTTTGTTTCTATTATTTGAGGGTTAATTTCGTGGTTTGTGCTTTACTATTGGATTATAAGTCTTCTTGTACTTTCTAAGTCAATAATGATACAATATACAGTACATATATACCTTTTTTAAATGCGATCTCCCTCAGGTTGTTGTCAAAGACCACACAGTCGCAGCCACCTTCACTCAATTATGATTATCACAACAATACTCGATATCCACGGCCACCACAATCGTGATCTCATTACCATGGTTACCGTCCTTGTCGTCGTCGTTATTGCAGCATTGATCACCGATACAAGTGCATTAATGACGTCATAATGTACAAATAATAAGGAGCAACAACAGTCACGTTCATGTTTATAACAGCTGACACTGTGGTCGTGAAATAGCAATAACGTAACTCATAATGAATCAGTAGTAACTCTTCCTTATAACTCAATTAGTGAATAATTATGAAGGACTTGTCTATATTTGGTCATGCGCTTTCAAGCCGGATCATAGAGTGGTTCTAGGTGTTATTACTATTTTTATAATCCAACTAGTCTAATGAAGGTAATATAAGGCAAGGACACACCATGTACTTAGTTTCACTGTTATTGTTGGTGAAATCATATAGATGCCAACATATAATCATTATATCGTGTAGGTGCCTTTTGTAAATTAAGTTATTAACCACGATGGTAGAAAGAGGTATAATTAGGTTGTAGGATAGGCCTATTGTAAAAGATAAATATTGCAAATTTAGAAATATTGTGTTTATAAAACATAAATTTTTTGAATTCATACAATATTATAATATTGAAATAGCTATTTTTATCCAAGAGAATTCTATTTTCTGCTTAATGAGCGGATCTACAGCTAAATGTGTGTTCTGAACCACTGAGATATGGAATTATTACTTAGCCAAAATGAATTGATGATAATGAATAATGATGTTAATGATAATAATGATGATGGTAGTGATAATAATGATGATGGTAGTGATAATAATGATGATGGTAATTATGATAATGATAATAAATGGGTGGTATTGAGTCTGATCCTCTTGGAATCATCCTTTTTTACCAGCTTCATCAAGTAACTATGTGATAGATACATAGACACCATCGTATCGTTTGCACAATTATGACGAATCATTGTATAATGCTTTATCCATTTACGCTAAACTGTTAAAACTTATCAATATATGGAACCAGGAGTCGCTTGTGCAAATTAAAATAAATTTTAATAAGTGCCTTGTTTAAGAAAATTGATAATAAAGAATAGTCTGCGTAATGGGAGAACCAAGGTTGGCATAAAGGTGGTGCCTCGTGATGGTTATTTTAAATGTAACCCAACAGAATGGAACTCCCTGAGTTTATTACCTAGTTCTATATCTTGTTTCCTTCTTGGAAATCGGCTGTACGTGACAATGAGACAAATCTGTGGCAATATTATACATCACGGATAGTCGAGCTGCAGTCGTGACAAGTTGCCTTCAAAGGAAGTGTTCTTGTGACGAATAGAAGCGCTTCTAGGCCGCTTAAGGAAGTGCTATAGAAGGAAGTGCTAGGTCAGACTAGCAGCTGTTGGAAGATTGGCCTAAACTATATAAATTATATGTGTATACAGGGGTTTTAGGCTCCTGGGGCACTGATACGACACTGTACTTCGGTGTTGAGCCTACGTATTACTATGACAAGGGCAGTAAAAGAAATTTTTTATTTTTTATACACACTGCTTTTGTTATTTAATGACAAACTTATGATAAGTAGAGAAAAGAAGATATATTCAAATCAGGTTAAATGCTGCCAATAGATGTTAATGGTGCAAATCGAAATTAGGGAAGAGTTAACTCCGATCAAGAAATACAAAACGAATATACAGTCACTGTAAAGTTACTTCTTTACGGAAACTTTAGGCACTTAACGAAACACTTTCAGAAGAAGTTAATAGGATGTTCAACATTTTTGAGAAAAATGTATCGAACCATTGACTATATCGAACATAATTAGAAGACTGGAGATAGAGAATACTGATTGTCCAGGTCGAGTTGTTATAGTGTTCGCATTCAAATTTGAAGGTTGTTACTTTGGTTCCAAGTGAGATTTCCAGACTCCTATGCCATTTGTCATTGGGCAATTCATTATGCTATCTAACAAAAAAATCGATATAACAAGATAGAAGTTGTAGTGTTCTTCTACTAAAAAAGATTAAAAATATCAAAAGCGAAAATGAAAAAAAAATATATATATATAGGCCTACCACTATCCCAAGTAAGAGAGAGCTTTGAACACCATACAGAAGAAAAGGTATTGAGTTAATCCTGAGGAAAGTATTTCTATGGTCCAAAACTGGGTGTCCTTGATCATTGGGCTTTTAATAATGGTCTTGGATACATCAACAGCTGATATTAATCAGTAACAAAGCTACACAGATCATCTCACACCATACACGCTCATATTCAGCTTGATACACACACCTAGGTGTGCGTCACAAAATAGTGATATTGTATCCCGACTGTCTGAAGTAGAAGGAAGGAAGAAGGGAACCGAAGAACTAACGAATGCGACACGGACCGCACCTAACTAAGCACATCGTGTAGAAATGTACGTGTAGTTATGTTGGCCAGCTGGGTGCGGTATGTGGAAACTGCGGAATGGCGTCCAACCACTTGTAGCACCTGGCGTTGTGCAGATTAATTAGCTTGTTAAAGTGGCACAAGTTTGTGTAAAATGAAATTCAGGAGTGTAATGTTTCAAATGTTGATATTGAGGAATATACTGTAGTACCTAAGATTCTCTCAACAAAGTTCACTAAAATAATTTCTGGTCGACTCCTGACGGTCCATAGTTTTGGAGGATTGTGTTTTGCATGACCCATGAGCTGGAAGGGTTGGATATTAAAATAATTCTATTTTACAATGACACACTCCCCAAAAACTAATTAGTTTCGAGATGCACTACATTTCCTGGTATAGGAGCCCTACTCGTGTTTTAGATCACTGTATCCACAATTTCCATCCTTAGGTCAAGGGTGGATCCAGAGAGAATATTTGGGGAAGAACTCTGGGTTCTGCAATACCCCCAGGTAGAGAGTCCGGGCCCTTGTGCGGAAAATGTTTATATTTGTATGACTATAGAAGAGAATTTCAAGCATCTGACCAACTAAATCACAATGATGTGAAATATGTAGTGTTATTAGTTTGGAGTTTCGGTTATTTTTTGGATTGTCGGGAAAATTCTCCTTTTTCCATTTGTGGATTGCAAAGACTGCCAGTAAAACAATATTTCACCTTAAATACACACATACTATTCAACATCAATTTCGTCAACACACATATTTTTGAAAACTCACGTGAATCATACTCCTTTTACTACTAGGTAAGGAAAAGCTTTCTAGGAAAAAGAAGCATTACCAATTGTCTGCACTGGACACAGTTCTATAGTGCAGTTAGTTCGGGGAGAGATCGGTCAGGCTTCCTTTACAGGCTCGACGACCATCGTCGACACCTCGTATGTCTTCGTGTGATCGACAATATGGCTGGCATTGTCTAGAGTCAAGTATCAGAGCCACAGATAGATCAGGAGAAAAAGTCTACAAGCGTGCTCGGAGTGCAGCCAATCCGTCCTGCCGTGACTGAGGTGTCAGCGATCGCGCGGCCAGCATTGGAATTGTTGGGTTAGACAAGGATCTGGAGCTCGGAAAGGATTTTGAAGTATATTCGAATAGTTCACACTGGTAATACCAAAACACAACACTAGGTTCTACCTAATGACACGACTGTCACCGTCTTAATAATTTCAGAATACAAATGAGTTTTTGAACGAAAAAACAGTGCATGTGCATGTTCAAAATTTGAGGTTAAAAAACAGGAGTTTAAATTTAAATTTTACTTGACATGGCTAGGCTAATTTCTTCTTGAGTTTAAATTGGTGTTACTAAAATCCTGGTCAATACAAAACTATGCAATGATAACAAGTTTTTAGCTTATTTAGCTCTTTAAAACGTCAAGACAGTTCAAATGTGCTCTGTAAATTCAAAATCAAACGTGTACCTACTAAAGATACTAAGTAGCAAGTCCTTATCCATTCAAATTTAATGTTGACTTTGTGCTACACAATCTTGTTAAACACAACAAAGCAATGATCGAAGAATAAACAATTATTTGTCCATCGATGTATCAAAATTTGTATGATTTCTGCCAGTCTGACTCAAACTTGCACTTTCATTATGATACATTGCAATGATAAAACGTTTTAAATGTTCAGGTTCTAAAGTAAAACTAGTTTACAATGATCTTACAATTTCCTACTTTGGCTTCAGAGTGGGAACTTCCACTATCATGGGTACGTCAGCATGGCGTGTATGCTATCAGCTCTCAGCAAGGTGTCCTCTGGTATTTACTGAGGTCCAAGGTCAGAGGTCAACTGTTCATTAACATTCCCTCACTATCGACTTGTATTGAATCCGATAGGTTTAATAGCAATTGCGATGCGAACATGTACAAATAATTGACAGTAATTGGTTGTAAAGTGAATGTCTACTCGGGCCATGCAGAAGAGGTTATCATAGGACGTTTGTTGGGATAGGAAAGTATTTTATGGGTGTTTTAGTGAATGAGGTTTTCCCAATGAGTCTTATTCACTTTGAGGACTATTTCCTGGTAACTTCCTTCTTATCGAATGAGAACTTAATAGGTACAACTCGGTGGATTAGTTCTCACCGAACATAAAATAGTTGGCTACCTTGTATTCCTATTCCCTAAGCACTCAAAGTACAGTGAGTGCTGTCTCAGTGAAAGAATCAAAAGAATGGAAACTGAAATAAAATATGTAGAGGCGTGACGTGTGACAACTTTTAAACTGACTGACTCCTTTCTTAATGTTTCTTCAAGACTACTTCTATAAAACTTTCTATAAAAGTCCTAATCCACTTCTATGATAAACTATCAAACTTACTTATGTAGGTTCAGTAAATGCACGTAGATGACCTTAAGGCAATTTTAGTTTCAGGATGGGAATGCAGGAATTAGTATTTGTCAAATAAGAAATTGTACCTATATTTTCACCCTAGTTTGAATGCACAGTTCAAAATCTTTGCAGTTCAATCTTTGGACGAAGCAGGCTTGGAAAATATACTATCCCAATACCTTTAATATATTTCAATCAAATTACAACTTTGGTTTTAACCTTTGGATAATCCCATTACTACTCATGTTGATAATGAGGTTTGTATAAAAGATAGTGAATCTTTTGGCAAAAAACATTTTTCTTTGGATTCTTCAAAGCTTTTTTTATCATTTCAAGAAAATTTTAGTTACAGTATCCGATAACGTTTTAGGGTCTTCTGAGTTACATATTAATTTACTAACTTTAAAACTATTATTTAAAAAAAATATCAATAAACCAATTGTCATCTGGTGTTGTAACGAAAAAGGTAAGGGTACGCTCTAAATGTTACCCCAAAAAGAAAATATTCTACTTCACAATCAAGCGTTACAACACAGTAAAAATTACCAGCTTCGAATTCCACATTAGGATGAGAAGTCTGTTTGTGCCCAAAGGCAATATACTCGATCCTTAGTACTATCACTATGTAGAGAACACTGGATTTAGTCAAGCTTTTGATCCATTTGGACGTTGTTTTCAATTGCCTGTGACAATGAACAATTCCATTTGCAGATTATAGTTTGGTGAGTCCAGCAAGTTTCGTCCTCCTCTGGAGTCTGGAGAGTTCCTGGAACGTCAGTACAAGACTGGAGTGTGTGAGTGAGACAGATGATACATCACGTCTCTTGACCTGAGAGTTCGAGGAAAAGTGCTGCCGTTTTCAGCTTGTTTCTATAAATGAAACTCATTGAGTTTTAATTGAACAAGTAGACTTATAGAACGCTATTGTAAAAGGTTTCATTCACCAAGTGCTTCAATTTGGGCAGGTTTGAGTGCGATGTTGTTGATTTTTCCCCCCAGTTTTAGGTTACATTGTAGGAACTTGCGTTTCAATCTCTAGTTTTTAGCAGAGGAACATAATCAAACAAAACACATTAAAATACTGGCTTATGGATTTGTCACTCTCTAGACAATATTATGAAAACGTATAACTATTTCCAACCGGTAAGTGTAACGTGTACATCTACAACAGTTCTAGGAGTTCCAATTAAACAAATAATAGAACTAAATTAACTGTAGTAACTAAGAGAAGAGAGTGGTAAGAATGGCCCCTAAAGTGTTTTGAAAACATAGGCCCTATGTCAATAAGAAAAGTCAAAATGTTTTTATTTCAAAACTGGACCCAGCTGTCCTTGATCATTCGAATTTTGATAAACGGCCCTAGATAAAAAAAAAAAAAAAACAGCTGATCTTGGTCGGTAAAAAAGCTACACAGATTATCTCACTCCATTCTACACTCATACATTCAATACGCACCAAAGCAAGAGAGTCGCTCAAAGAACTAAATTGAGGTTCCTGAAATATTGTTGTATAAAATCAGTTTATGCCAAAAATTAAATTGAAAATTACTTGAGTGTCAGCATGAAAATTCAGACAATCGAACAGAAAAAAAACACACACAAATACATCGAGTTTAAAAAGTTGTATTACTTAGCCAAGAAATAACACTTTTCCTGCGAGAATATATTTCTTTGTTATGTATAAGTGGACAAATACATCACTGCCTACTTGATCGCGCTACTTGCCAATGCTGACAACCAAACGACATGAGATACCACTTCAGAGGCGATGTAGAAGCTACTACACGTTACAACTAGTTGTATGTAGCAAGTGGGTGCTTGTATGTACTGGGGTTTATGTATCCTGCACACACACACACACACGTACTGCCCACATACATGCATCGGTTTCTACAGTTTACCAGTAATTGTAGTGCTCATACGGGCGCTAATCGTTCAGCAGCTGCCTCTTTGTTTCTTAGCCACTCATTTACTCATTATTCACTTCGTAAATTTGTGTGCTCTTAAAAATTGGTGGTTATATATTTGTTACCTTCTCGAGGTTGCCATTCGGTTTGCTAAACCTGTCCAAGTGTCTCGAAAAGAGTAAACAGTAAATCGTTACAGGACACCAACCCTTCACCTTAAAAAAATAACAACGCTCAACCTTGTGTATGTTGTAAGTTTCAGATATTTGATTCAGTTTAGTAAAAAAATTTTCATGTTTAAGAAAGTTACTACATTAATACCCTGTTTTTTTGAAACTAGATAATTTCGTCGAGGGACTACTTTATTACTTGTTGCAATGTATCACTGGCTGACCACTTACTAGACTGCCATCTATATGTAACAATAATGAATTAATCAATGTCTGTCGTGACGATGAAGTTATCAACCCGTCTGGCTAGATAGCATCACTATCCTTCCAAAATTTGTACAGTGAATCACACTCATCAGGATTACATTTTCTATATTTTGAAGAATTCATGTTCAATTTCAATTTTATAACGGTGAAATCGACTCAGTACTCAATGCAAAGAGTTGTGAAACAAAAGTAGTTCACACCACGAAGTATAGGGCGCCACCAGGGGTAGTATTCATTAGTACACACCCCTTGCCGCTTGAAACGCTGCTCAGCTTGATCACTGAATAGTTTTTAGGACTATGCTACATCTATTATATCTTAGTGTGCAATAATTATAATTATATCTTAGTGTGTAGTGTGTCCATAATTATATGCTGGAACTTTTCACTTGCAAGAGACACATTGCGCTCTATTTCCATTGCCATCTTAGCCCTGCGTTTTATATTTAATAATACTAGTGGTCGTCCAGTAGTCGAAAACTCGACCAAAAATAAGTAATGTACACGCATTGACTATTGGATACTGAAGTAGACATTCCATCTATATAAACCAGTTGTCGCAATTTTCTTTTATTAAAAAAAAAAAACATGTAGTTGTGTGAGCCAGTCACAGTATGCTTGTCTAAAATTATATTTTCTATCTTATTTTTTGTTGCTGACAATGCTGACAAAGCTGATGGGTTAACAGTTGCTATAGCTAATAAGTCATTCCATAAGTTTGACTTGGTAAAAATCATCGTGTATTCGAGAGAAATTAGTCATTTAGATCAGTTGGTGACCCCCATCAACTACGACGAATTTAATTAAAAACTTGTGACAACTTTAACATAGGAATGGAATATCTAGTTGTAAGTCAAAGGCACAGGCATAGACTAAGCAACACAAGGGAGTACATTATACAGGGTGAATTTTAAATGAGTTCCCCCCCTACTTTTTTCTACATTTCTTAAGATATCAACTTCGGACCACGTCAGATCATTGTAGTGTAGTAAGTACTTCATTTTGACTGAATAAACATTTTTGGCCGCCATCTTGGATCCGCCATATTGGATACACATTTTTTTTTTCAAATGTAAAGGTAGGGTTGTGACCCATTGTTTCAAACTAAAATTTTACGCTGATTACAATGCCGCAATTAGTTAAAAAAAATCTTGATCCGTTCTAAAGTTATGAGGACTTTTTATAACTTTATTTTTAGCCCATTTTAACATTGTGCATTTAAAAACTAAGACCATAATCTCAAAATAGTGCTAGATAAAGATAATTATACATCACCATTCATTGTCGACCTATTATCACTTGGTTATGACGGATTATTTTTTTTCGGCCGCCATCTTGGATCTGCCATTTTGAGATGTGATAAATTAATTTAAATATGAAGGTGGTGTTGTGACCCATCATTTCAGACTACTTTTTTATGCTGAATTTAATGCCGCAATCCGTTTTGCATTTTCATATTTGTTTTTTGAAATATTGGAAATTTAAGCAAGATAATTTTAATATTTCATCAAGAAAGCCTGAGAAACAAAAACGGATTGCGGCATTGAGTTCAGCATTAAAAAGTAGTTCAAAATGATGGGTCACAACACCACCTTCATATTTAAATTAATTTATCACATCTCAAAATGGCAGATCCAAGATGGCGGCCGAAAAAAATTAATCCGTTATAACCAAGTGATAATAGGTCGATAGTGAATGGTGGTGTATACTTATCTTTATCTAGCACTATTTTGAGATTATGGTCTTAGTTTGTAAATGCACAATGTTAAAATGGGCTAAAAATAAAGTTATAAAAAGTCCTCATAACTTTAGAACGGATCAAGATTTTTTAAAACTAATTGCGGCATTGTAATCAGCGTAAAATTTTAGTTTGAAACAATGGGTCACAACCCTACCTTTACATTTGAAAAAAAAAATTTTTGTATCCAATATGGCGGATCCAAGATGGCGGCCAAAAATGTTTATTCAGTCAAAATGAAGTACTTACTACACTACAATGATCTGACGTGGTCCGAAGTTGGTATCTTAAGAAATGTAGAAAAAAGTAGGGGGGGAACTCATTTAAAATTCACCCTGTATGTGGGATGTTTTATGTATGGTACAGGCTTCTCTATTTTCACCCCACCCTGTAAATAAAACATGTGATTGCAATTTCTTCCATTTGTTTTGATTTTCTGTTTATATTTCGTTGTTATTTCGTCACCAGCATGGCAACCCATAAAGCCCATGTTAATTTTGTTGAAATTTCAAATTCATTTTTTTGGGCTTACATTTGAGCCAAATTTAGTTTTTAAAGGGATTGTGCACATTTACAGGAAAATATCTTTCTAACAGTATGCGTAGATTTTCCCTGTGATGCACACGAGCTGAGAAACATGCTTGCCTATTACTATATAGATAGATTAGGGTCTTAACGAGGAATGCTTATTCTATTAGCCCGTATTCTCCATAATAAAATAAATTTCTTAAAAAAAAACAGGCAATATTTTCAAACAATAGCATTCTTCTTCTTTTTAAAACAATAACATCAGCTGAGCAGTGTTACAATTTAACTGCTCTTCGGAATTCTCCCATATAACCTTGAGATATGCGTATCTCAGCAGCCAATTATGGTAAAATCACCTTCAACTAATTAGAAATATTTTATTACGTCGTAAAAATACTTTAAGTACTTTTAAGGCTGTTTACTTACCGGACTCATGAGTGGAATGCTTTGTTCTCACTTTAATCAGCTGATTCTAATATTCGACCTGCTAATGAGTCAACCATATGTTTTAAATTGACTTTGGAAATTATGTAGGCCTAAGTAGTTTTCATCCAATTGCAAAGTCTGACTTTTCTTTAGGTGTGTTTGATGTTTACACTTGAGTCCAATAATGTTGACTTAATGTTTCTGTTCTATCTTTAGGTAAATTATACGGTGTGCTGTTTCCTCATCAATAACGTAAACACGCAACAGTTGGTAAACAATTTGTTCGGCCTAGTTTAGTAATGGATGGCAAAGTATGATAACCAAAATAAATAATATACATAGGAAATCATTCAATATATACTGCAGTGCAGACGAAAACAGTCCTTATCTTTCTTTCAGCTATAATCAATAACGATGCTAAAACAGTTAAGAGGTTTGTTTGAATCTTGCCTATATTTAATCTGCGATTTCGTTTGGTGTATTTTGATATTTGTGTGAATACAGGTTTTTGATCGAGGTTAAGTGCTTTACAAAGCATTGTATGTACTATTGTGAATTGTTGCTCTAGTTGTAAGATTACCAAATAACCCATAAAATAGTATTTGTATTCGCTTAAATGCTAGTGTAACGAATTTCAATTCCAAGAGAGTTATTTTTGTGAAGAGCTACTTTAGACCCTAATGATGAAATTCTGTAAGTACTTTGCCAAACAAATTACAAGCATCAAACAATGTATGCTGGAACCTAGAATCTCCAGTATCCATGGAGATCACCCCACTCAACTACACACACACACACACACACATACGTATTTGCATGTACAAAGGTCGCTTTGCCAAGGGCACAAGGTCACTTATGAGCTCGCGGCGCTCATAACTTTCAATCAAGCCTTGAACACAGCTGCAGCTGATCTGAGGAAATCAGCTGATTATGCACTCTCCAACACCTGTTTTTTGCACCAGCTGTTTAATATTAACTACTGGTGTTGTCGAAACCGCCTGTGGCTTGCGGTTGAAACGTGAACATTTCAATTTGATTTTGGACCTCTGAACGTCTAATGCCAGTGGCGCGATCTGTTATTAGATAATATGCGATTTTCAAGAATGAAGATGTCGTTTGTACTGATCGTTCTCGATTATACAGAAGCTTAAAGGCCGGTATCCACAGTGCGAGGCAGCTCGCTGCGAATGCCTCGTTGCGAATGCTCGGCTTTGCCTCGGACTGTGGATACCGGGGTTGCTCGCTGCGAGCACCTGTGCGGCGCTCGCGTCGCACAATGTGAGGCGAGCCGTGTACTTGTCGGTCTCAGAGCAGTGCTCAAAGGTGCCTCACCCCGAGCTGTGCGTTAAGTGGATACCTGCACTGTCTGCCTCGCACCGTACCAGACTGTTCTCTGCAAACCATTCCACGCGAAACTGTCATCATGGATACTCATGATAGAATAAGAGATTAGTGAAGTGTTACGAAAGTAAACGTTTGCTTTGGGACTCTAAACACCGAGAATATTATAATAAGTTTAAGAGAGAAGACTTGTGGCACAGACAATATAATACTTTAATAGTTTCCATTGTCTGTGCTTGTGGCGCGAAATATCGCAGTCAATGAATGTTCCGGTGAAAGATCTGAAAAAGAATATTACGTCTCTGTTGGGGTCTTACCGACGCGAAAGGTCGAGGCTATAGTAATCAAGAATCTCAGATTACTATCTCAGAGTATAAGAATTTAAGAATCTCAGAGTCTCAGAGTATAAGAATTTAAGAATCTCAGAGTCTCAGAATATAAGAATCTCAGAGTAACAGCTAATCTTTCCTTGGTCGTAATAGCACTTCGCATGTAGGTATCGCGTTTTTTCACGGCAGGCTCTATCAATGTAATTAAATGTTCAAAATCTTCCTTGGACATTCACAAGAAATTTGTCACGTCTTCTTTGAACCTCACGTCTTCTAGGAGTCTGTTCCCATATTCAAACCGATTTCGATAAATCTTTTTGACCCACCAACGATGTTTACGTCGCTTTTCTGTTGCTTTTTATTAATAATCGTTGCCATCACAATAAAAGCAGCAGCATTGTACCGACTGTCTTAACTACAAATGCGGGTGGCTCGCCCCATGTTCGCTTGCTCGCAGTGAGCATTCGTGGTTACAAACTAGCTGCCAGCTAAAGAGCTCACCCTGAGGCAGATGGCACGAGGCATTCGCAGCGAGCAGCCTCGCACTGTGGATACCCGGCTTAAGCCTTAGGGTGACGAGAATAGGTTCCGTTTTGACCATAAAACTGTAATACTTTGTTAGGCATATGTTGTGTTGAATAGGATTTTGTGTGTAATGAAAAGGGCATTGGGTCAAGTCGATGGGATTTCAAGCATATAATTTTGTGAGTTCCTGTATTGTGTCCTGTATTAATCACCTAATGTTGTTTCTTCCTTGAAGACCAGGTTTAAACTCTGCAACAAATAAAAATTAAAATTACTAAGACACAAATGGCAAATTGTAAAATTTTTAATGCCTAAGTGTTCTTTAACTGACCACATATTATCTTGACGGTGATATGATGTGCTTGATTTTACATATTGGATAAAATGTAACGCCAAAAAACGTTGTAATCTGAAAAAAGATAATAAAAGGTCGAAACAAATCTAAACAACTAAGAAAATGAGAACAAGGAAATTGTTTCCCATTAGAAGGATAAAAAAGTATTTATTTAGACCCAACCTCAAAAATTAATGGTAATTGTTACTTGTAGTACTTTCCAAACTATTTGTATGGCTTAGAAAGAATAATTAATACATTGAAGTACTGTTGAATAAATCAAACTTTTTAGTCTGGTTGTTAATGGATATATTGAAATCAAATTTGATAATGTTGTTTATTTCATTCAAAACTATAAACAATTCATTAAAAAAACTTATGACATTGCATAATACTTTTCAATAAAGTCAGGGAGAACTGACTGAACTATTGGAAAAATAGGTTTAATAGTGTAAATCTAAGTGAAAGTTGTAAAGAAGTGTATCTAAGTGATACAGTGTGAATAGTTTTCTGACCAAAATCATAATGTAGGTGGTTTCTGAATGAAAATTCTGAAGCTCGTAGTGGAAGGACAGTAAAAATGAAGAAGTTCTACCATAGTTTAACTTAAGTATTTATTATGTTTTAGTTAAATTTTCGTGAGCAAAGCCACGATAGGTTAAGCTAGTAGGAAAAATTTGACTATTTTAGGGAATATTTTAGTAGACATCTAGCCATGTAAATGGCACTTTGCTTAGTCTGCAGGTCTGCTGTGGCAGGGGTATTTTTTCAAGCCGATTCTAGTAATCGAGTTAAAAACAGCAACAATGAGTTGTAAATGGCCGGAACTTCACCTTGTTGTGATGAGGTAATTAAAACGTCTCGCTAGACCGAGGAAAATGTGCATGTCTGAGAAAGATTAACGATTTTTTTCAATAGAAAAAATGCAAATGGTGTCTTAAGAAATGACTGATTGTTTGTGCCGTATGAAAAACTCAATAAATTAGTAATTTCCTAGCATTGGCTCTATATTTTTTGGTTAGTGTAATATATAGTTTAGTGATGTTCTTTGTTCCTTCGTACTTAGAAGATAATATTCCAGATCACGAAACAACGTCTACGATTGACTTTAACGATTTTGTATACTTTACTATATCTATACGATATATATCTATATCGTCTACGATTGACTTTAACGATGGTGTATACTTTACTATATCTATACTGGGGAGCGAGCTGGCGTAGTGGTCATCCCCGCCAAGTCACCAATGGATTTTATCTAAGTGATAATGCCGCAACCCCTAGGTCTAGCCTGAAGTAATGTGAAAAACAATCCCAGGCTCGTGCCTAGCGTCCTTAGGACAAAAAAACAAAAAAAAACTATATCTATACTAAACTAGATTACTATAGATTATTATTATTAGTATTAATTATTAGTATAGATAATTACTATAGACGTATCTAAACCCGTACGTCTTTAACCCGTACATCACCCTATTTGGACCAGCTATGCCCCAGCTATAGGACCTGCTAGTTTGCCCACTCAAAAACACATTTTATTGTTCCTTAAGTGTAGGCCTACTACAGTATTAAATTTGGTACAAACGTGTAAATCTACGTTTATTCGAACGAGTTCAAGGACCAGCATGATCGGAGTATGATAACAGGGGATAGGGGGGGGGGGGGGTTATGGTTAAAAATTTGGGTTTCCCATTTTCAATATTGAAATTTTTTCAAGCCATTTTGTAGTAAAAAAGGAAATAATTTGGTAAAATGAAGCGTTGTATGCCTAACAGTTACGGATGGAAAAAAATAAATAAAAATTCCTATATTTTTCTTATGGAGGATAAATACATCATTAGGTTTGTTTATACAGTGGATATATTTTAATCAAATTTAGCATTTTTAAATTTCATACTAAGCTATCAATAATAATCATAATAATATCCCTCATTGCCTTCCCTGTAGCAGCAAACCTAAGTACTCTTTAAAATTAACTAGCTGTTACCCACGAGCTTCACCCCGTTTGACTTCATAAGTATTAATAAAATTATTGATTGGTCAAGTTAAACTGAAATAAGCCAAACAGAATACAGTAATACAAACAAATAAGTACAGCTGAGGTATTTTTAACATTAGGTATAAGGAAAGTTCCCTTTAGAAAGGAATTACGACCTTAAAGGGCAGTTTATGAAATAATGGATAGTTTTGTGCAAGGTTTCTCGTCATGACGAAAATTTAAAGTATATGGTTTATGGGGTGTGACTTGTAGTTTTCTCAAAAGTTCATGGGTACTTTTGGCTTTATATATGGATGTTATATAAAGAGGAAATTAATCTGAACATTTTAGGGGAATATTTAGTGGACATCTAGACAGGTAAATAGAAATTCGCTTAGTCTGTTTGAAATTAAATGAAATGAAATATTATTTATTTATACAGGCAAAAGTTAGGGCCACATGGCCCTTTCTTAACCTGTCATTTTGTTGCGGCGGGGGTATTTAGCACATACGAAGTTATTTATACATCTGCGATCATGTAGCTGATATTTCACTCTCACAATTATTTCCAAATGTCATATCACAGCATCCAATTACAGCATCTCGTGTGAACCCGAGCAATAATTGAAATAGCGAACAGAAGCGGCTTGGAATATAATTGCTTGTTATGTTCTCTGAAGGTGAAAAACCGGGTAAGTTTCTTGTAGATATATAACTAGCTGCCTTGTAACCATCTTGACTTGGGTTTCTGCGGTGGTGGGAAATTGAAACGAAACTAGTTAGAAGACCAAGGTACAACTAGTTGGTAACGGAATAGTACAGTTTGGTATCTTTGTAATAATTTGGATAGTTGTAACATATTTTGTTGGGAAATTTTTGGAACACATTAGATAATATTGGATTTAGATAATGAAGTATAAATTCCTTCTATGGATAAAAAATAGTTAGTTTTTACCCAAATAGAACATAGCAATAAGAAATCTTAGAAAGGGGTTTAAAACAGTTTTCTTTATGAAATAATAAATTGCAACATTTTAAAAGCTTTGAGTATTTCAGATATGCATGATTAAAAAGGTGTAGCTCTATATAGAAGGCAATACAATTTATCAAAATAACTCTGTTTGGTGGCTAAATGTAACTTAGTTTTGATTTCTAAAATTGGTTGCAGATTTGGAATGACTACTTCTAATTTATGATTGTATATATCTACTGAGGAAGATTGCCTAAATTTAATTTATGCTAATGTATGTCATCCAAGATCTAGGATTTCCAAAAGTAATGAACTATTGTCAAAGTTTATATAGAAGTGACAATCAAATGTAGTATTTTTTGTTGAGTAAACGGCAACAAAAATTACAAGTGATCCAAAGTGAATTTGGCTAAATACAAATGCATGAGTGTAGCAGCAATTTACCTAATTTAAATTATGCGATAACAATTTGTATTAAATAAATCAATGGGTTTTCTCATGTATTGACTTTTCACGTATCTATATATTAATAGACAAGCATGTTTCTTTAATAGCTTTTTTCTCATCTCGTGTTCATCGCAGAGAAAATCCACGCATACTGTTAGAAAGATATTTGCCCATAGTTGTGCAGAATCCCTTCATAAATTAAAATAGGAAAAAAACACCAAAAATTAATTTATGGTAAAAAAATAACATGGGCCTTATAGGTTGCTATGGTGGTGACGAGAAACAATATAAATAGAGAAATCAAAGCAAATGGATGAAATTCCAATCACATGTTTTATTTACAGCGTGGGGTAAAAATAGAGAAGTCATACACATTATCTTTGGTCGAGTTTTCGACCACTGGACGTCTGGACGACCGCTAATTCTAATTAAATTAGTTCTGGTTGGACAAAAGATAAACAGTTACATATTTTGGTGAGCCTACGTTATTTATGTGTTTTCAATGGTTTATAAATTAAAAGAAGAACTCTAACAGAGAATATCAAGGGAGCACAGTGTATTAGAAAATTATGATCTTTTTTTGATTAATTTTTAAATATACAGAAATAGGAACAATTAAAATCGTGAAATTTCAACCCTATTCGAAAGATACCCAAGTATACTCATCACATCAACCACTTTCTGTGAAAAAAACTTTTCATGAACATCTTTTGTCGAAAAACCCCCCGAAAAACAAAAACCCAGTGACTCCGAATTGCCAAACTCCAATTATCCACAGAAACACTCGAAACAGGTAAAGAGTCCGCTCATTTGACGCAAGACGCTAACAAGTGCAAGTCTGCTTCTGAATGCCGGGATTTTTACCATCCCACTATCACCAGTATCATTACAGATAACGAGCGCTACATTCGGTCTCGAGGACTTGGTAACGAGTCGGAGTTGGCGGGTTCGCTCCCGCCATTTCGCGCGCTCCGCTGAACCTCGCTTCCGCTAACAATTTACGCGGGGCGGAGCTAACCGACTTACCACCCCCTGCGAAAAACCCCAGTGTCTGACCGCTTAGAAATTGTGGCGCGAAAAAAAGATGGCGGACCCTTTCCTCCCCCATTGATTAATCAATTATCGACTTCTTTGAGGGGGTGACGTCATCGAGGGGTTGACTGTTTATACAACGGTGTTGGAAGAATGAGTAAGCGGTGTTAATGTTGATATAGTTGATGTTCGTGGTTGAAATTATTGTTACGTTTTATGTATAGATTATTAGAGTCTATCTCTATAGAAAGACTTCCAGTGGAGTCACCTTCGAACCTAAACTACATCAAAAACTTCATCTTATCAAGATAAGATAGGAGGAATGTCTGTTGATTATTAGTTTGGACGCTGCATGATTATCAATGAGTGCCTCACTGTTGTTGCTTATCTCTTATCAGCTTAGGTTAGGTGTGGTTTGGTTAAAACAGCTGTACTAACATTATTGTAGAAAAATATACAGGTCTCAGAGTATATAGAAAGTTTGAAGAAATGCTTGTTCTTCTGTAAAACTATTAAAACTATTACAATATAGGCTCGACATTGTTTATTTTTACCAACCACCATTGTTTTACAGTATAACTATTTGCAGTTTTTTTTTTGTGCTAGTAGATTCAAAAATATATGCGGTAATCTGGGAACACCCGACCGTGTTTTATTTTGTTACCTAAATAAATATTTTGCCTAACTCATACGTGTAACCTTAATTTTTGGATACAATGAAGTCTCAACAACTTCAACGTTTCTGTTTTGATTATAAAAGGAATATTATTCTCTTAATTAATTCATGTTATCTACAAATAGAGTTTGAATGAAAAATAAAATTAATTCACACAAAATTCAACCTAAATTACTACTTTAATCTCTAAAAATATAATTTTGGCACCTCTTACGTGATACTTTTGACTCAAAGAATTCAATTGACAATCATTCGCCATGTTAAATTCGTAGCCAGTTATAAAAATGTACGTAGCTGAACTTAGTCATCAACGGAGTGTGCTGATGAGAATTACTGACTTCTGTCAAATATGCTTAAATATATAATTTGAACGGAGGGTGTTTTTGTCATCTGGGAGCCTCAAAACGAAAAAGTAAATCGGCCCCTGGTCCAGGTCTTACCATGAGACGGTAATAGCTTATTCCCTATATGGGAAATTCGCTAAAAATGAAACAATCGACGTTTCTGTTTCATGATTCAGCAGCCAGGGACTCATAATTTCGCACATCTTGCTCGATTTGGAATAAATGAAGTAAGGAAGAGCGCCAACCGCGGTAACCAGCCAATTATTGCGCTCGTTGCCGCTTCTGTGCCGCATTCGCGCCATTTTCTTGATTTACCGCCAAGATATTCAGTATAATTGGTCACTGGTAGCCGCGTCAGAATCCCCGGGTCATTTATATGGGCTCAGTTTCAGAAGTTCATAATTTTATCTTTACCGCCAACATTTAGAAAATATTTTTTTCAAAGAATGTGGGTCATTCATTTGGTTCCGAATTGTTGGAACAGTTTCATTTTGTTCAATTATTTCTATTGTAATGCTAATAATACACGTGGAAAGGACTTTTAAGGGTTTAATAGTTCGTTTGATTAACTCCTTGATCTAAACATAATGTTATTGAAATGTGTAATGTAGTAAAATTCATTGAAAATTCATTCATTTTTGAGGAAATGCTTACTACCTAGTCTATTTGATTTAAGTACATCTAGTTTGAAAATTGTTATTGCTGAGTTGAATTTAAAAATAATTTTTAAAAGAAGGGTGTCATGATTCTTTTGACTAAAATCTTAACACTATTACTTTATCTATATAGGAATAAACGTTTTCCTGTAAGATCACAATGCCATAACGTTTCTTGCCTTTACAGGTCAAATGATTATTTTGTCTGTCCTAATTGTATTTGAGGCGATATACCAGTCATAGTTTATGGACGATAAACTTATTGTTCTAAATTAAGATTTATTTCCAAATAAACACCCTAACAGACCTTTAAGGGACGATTTGAGTTTTTCATAGCTTTCCCCGTTGTAAGTGAGGCTATTTTACATTTCATGAACAATTTTAATACGCCTATATAATGAGGGTGTTATAGATATTTAAATTAATATCAGACTCAAATTTTAAATAATTTTTATTAATATTTTGTTTCATACTATTGTTGATACTTGTTATTATTTACAACCTATTGATTTAAATTTGCTGATATTTACACTTTGTGACAACTAAAAAATAAATTTATTGTAAAAACATTCGTAAGCCAAATTAGCAAATCATATCACATTCAGGAACATTTGTTCAGAGCTTTGACAATAGTTTAATCAAATAAGAGATGAGATACACTTTAATGTATTTTAATCCCAAATATCCCCGGGCGTATTTGCATATTGATACGTAGCCAAACAAATCTAGTTTGTTTAGTACAAACAAAGCTTTGGTTCGTTCTATGTTCATACCACGCAGTTCCCCAGGGCAGTAGTGTAGTTCCTGATTTCTTCACTAGGGGATTTGTTTTCATGTCGTTTGTTGATTTAGTTTTTGTTGAAACTAGTTTTTCGATAGACCAATCACGCTTTTGTTCCTTTTAATGTGATTTCAAATGTTGAATTCACAGAATAGATGATTACTTTTTGCGAGTATGAAAAAAACTGGATTGCGATGAATGCGATTTAATGTTTATGAGTTTTCTTTGGAATAAATTATTGGATATTTTTGTTGAGTAATAACGGTTATGACTAGTGTAAATATTTATAATAATTGGAGATGCAATATTAAAATAAACCACCAAACCTGTTGAATATAAGCTAATTTATTTTGTTAGAAGTTAAATAAAAAAAAATTAAAACAATACCATCGACTTGAATTTAGTTATTGGTTCGTTAATATTTGGGACTAAAGAAGTAAAATATGTGTTATAAATTACATTCAAATTGTCCAAAATTCTTATAGATTTATTTGTTTATAATTTTTATCACATATAAATGTGTGTTATATCTATTGAAAATTGAAACAAAATTATATTGAATAATATAAGATTTCCTTTTTAACATGTTGTAACGGTGTATTTTTTTTGGAATAAGGGAGAATATTTAAGTTTTTTTAAAATTATTTTAAATGTACCAACAAAAATGTTTGTTTATGCCAAATAACTATTATATGACGTAATATGTCGCTAAATTAAATCACCGATTGCAAATGATATAGTATTTCAGAAAAATACCTTTTAGGGCACACTAATCCAACGAAAATTTAACATTTAATTCATACAATTATCTTAAACAGCGTAAAAGGAAGTCATCTGCACAACTATAGATAATTGACTGATTGTCCCTAGCATAAGGGAGGGACCCTAGGGTGAACGCTGTGAAGATACAAGGGATGGAAACAGAATTAAGGGTAGAATTTGAAAAGACGAATTGAACCCAACATGAAAAGCCTTACTTGATATTTTTACAATTATTTTATACATTTCAGAATCAAATAATGAGATGCCAGCATAGAATTTTGTGAAAAATGTATTCTATTGCGTTTTAAGTTTAAATGGCAAATATTTATTAATTAAAACCAGTGCTGCTTAAGATTTGTGTTTGGATTAGTATTATTAAGGTTTAAAAGCGATTTAATAATTTATTTTTGAAAATGTTGCTCAATATTATAGTACAGCCGAGGTATGATTTTGTACACTGTACATGTAAAACTAGAGTGCGAATGCTTTAATGTAACACACTCCGTTCAATAGGGTTTGCTTCTATAGAGAATGAATGATACCTTTTATTTAACTCACTAGTGGAATTAAGTTATTATAATTAGAATAACTTGGAATTCTTTTAATATTTATAAGCCTTAATATATGAATTTTACATTTACAACTCACAGAACCATATTTAGATTTTGAGAGCAGGTTGGCAACGTGGTATTTTTATAGTCTTGTACTAATGGGATGTATTCTGGTAAGAGGTTGTGTAAATTACAACAAATGATCAAAATTAAACTTTTTTAACCTCCAGTACAATAGAAGGAAACAATACAACTAATAGTGTCTTTGGTGATTATCGAGAATTGAACCCGAACCTTCAGACTAAAAGTCCCACTAAATCATGAGTGCCTCTGCATAATATATAGTTTGCTAACCACAAAAAAACACAACTATTTCGAGCAATATAGACAAAAAAATAAAATACTATTTGGATAAATCTTTATAAGATTAATTTTAATCCTGTTCCACAAAACTTACACAACTATGGCATATCCACCACCATCTAATACCTACATCCCAGCAATGTACAATGTACATGAGTGATAGAATGGGTAGATTTTTATATGTAGATGCATGATACGCTATGCATAGAACAGCCTTACAATGTATGTACAGGTGGGTTGTTGCGTATAATACGCTGCGTGTAGGATATATACGTCTGTAACACGCAGCAAGACCGCGTGACAATGATGCATAATTGTAGGTTGGTCACTTCTACTTTAGATTACCTTTGAGTGTATGAATACGACAGAAAAATGATATGAAAATATAGGTTCTAGACTCTGTATTTATTTTTCTATAATGTAGAGGAAAAGTGATGTTTCGGAAGTATAAACTATTGGCATACTCGAAAAGTGTGTATATATATATAGCTAGAGTATACGGAAAGTCAAACCAATTTATAACACAGACGCAAAAATCTTTTTAAACATCCACATATACACGATGTTTTGGTATGTAGATGAACATATAAATTTATACTTTTTCAGATTTGTTTTTAGGGATTGAATCTTACAAAACTATAGTTGTCCTGTGAAAAATGGAAAAATGAAGACGGTTAGTAGTCAATATTGTATATCCTTATATCCGACTTTGCAGACAACATAATCATGGATAAATGATAATCGGTTCCGTGAACATAACTATAGTAATTAAGTAAGACAAAAGACAATGTTTTAATTTGAAACCTTCAACGAGAGGGTAGATAACTCTAGTCTTTCGTAACATTAATTTAAGAAGGATTACCGTTAAAATTTGTTTACGAACATGTCAATAGGTTAGACAAGGAATAATAAAAATAAATATTTAGAAAAATCTTGGAAAACTACCAATTTAAAAATGATTTTCATTATGAAAGGAATAGGTATACAGCTCAGTTTTGGAAATAAAATAGTTAAAGTGAGTGAATCAAATCTCTATCTTTTTATACAGTACAGTACTTACGAAATAGGGCAAAACCAACATTTTCCTTAAAACTCCACCAAAATAATTCAGCCTTAAATTTAAAGATTGACAGGTACAAAAACGAGTACCAAAAAATGCTACATTCTTTCGTGCAAAATGTCTACCAATAAAAAAAAACATTATTCTTTTTAAACAATTGCACGAATTAAAATATGTTATCTCGTCCAATCCAGCTGTTTCGTTTCACAAATCTTTTCAAATCCACCACAAAAGTTGTATTAAAGCGCTCTTTCTAAAGAGGTCTTTTAAAAGCGACAAATAAACAAGTTAATAAAATTCAGACAAGGGAAAGAGGGACAAAACGACCCGCCATGTTTGCCATTTTCGACTTTTTGTTGAATAAACGTTCACACGAAGCGATTGCCTAACAGAGTTGTTCTAATTACATTTACAGTGTTTGTAAAGGCAAGGGTAATTCTGAGTTTTTACCGTTGAAGACCTTTAGATTAAACGATTACGGGTAAAACTGAGCAATTTCGAGCAATACGTCGACTTTTATGGGATTGCTTGATTTTATCGATCTAAAGAGCAGGAAGTAGTTTTGTTCAACGACTTACAACTCGACTTGGTTGGATTACTCATTGTGGGTGATTGTGGGTAATGTGTTTCATTTGCATACATAATGATATAGTTGGAAACTGGTGTACTTTTACCATATGCCTTGATGTTGTGGTCTATTTACGTACATCATTGTAAGGAAAAGTGGTTGGTAGATTTACTAGAGAGATTTTTTAGATCTCCAATAACTCTGAATGTTTTGTCTAATATTGATCTTTTTTTAAGCAAAGAGTGTTTCCTACATTCGGCTACTTACAAAGTGTTCGCAGTATTATCACAATATAAAAATACTTTGGTGATTAGCTGGATTTGAACTCGGGGCTTCGGAACAAAAGTACCGAGTACTACTGTATTAGACCAGCACAGCCTCAAATCTTGAAGGAACCCTTAAACAACGGACTCTGTAAAACGCATTTTGCACCACGAAAACTTAAACTAAAACCTTCCCCTTAAAAATCATTAAAAAAACTTCATTAAAATACTAACCAAGTCAAAAATTATTAGTTGAAAGAATAACCAAATCAAACTAATTATAGAGTATGTTTTATCCATGATTACAGTAGTAAAATATAAATATGATATTTATATTGATTTTAGATACTGATGTAAATCGTTTATGGGCCAGCTGTAGTAAGTTTTGTAAAAAAAGAAAGAATACAGCTTCAACTAGAAATTTTCATTAGTTAAGTTCTCCGTTTTAGTTGTAGTTTTTTTTCTGATCACAGTATATATAGCTAAAAGATTTTAGAGAGTGACAGAATTTGAATCTACATAAGTCTTGATGACAACAGTAATAAAAGCCAGGTCCTAACATGTGTAAACGAAATTAAAACTATTTAAAATTTAAGACAAAATGCCATCACTTCATTGGATTGTTGGGTTTCAAATCCAACCCATGTTACAACTCTTTTTAACAAACTGTCCTTAAATACACCCAAGTATTTGTATAATCTAAACAATCTTGTGCTTGCAAATAAATTAAGATATTTTTAATGTAATTAAATAATGTAACAAACCCAACCTTCGCAGACGTACAGTATCATAAAACAATCTTGAATTTTACATTTAGCACCAATTTTTAATTTTAAAGACAGTTTTCTCTTGAACTCTACAAAATTTTCAACACAACTATTTAAATAATGATTTTTCTCACACGTTTCACAAGAGAATAAAGATTGGTTTCACAACTCTACTTAATCAAAAATAGCGATCTAGAACTGATTTAGCACGTAATGAATTTGTAAAGAGTCTAGTAAAAATCAACCACACGTGAAAATAAATGTTTGAGTAAGAAAATTACCGAGTTATTTATATGTTAATCTACGCCTGCCAGCTTCTGGAAATAACAATTAATTTATTCTTTTTTATGACCATGAAGTCTAGTAAAAACTCAAACTAAAGATCCTACTGTAGTTAACCTCCTGGCAATTCCCCTACCTTGTAATTTTCCTATATATTTCTTCCTGTAGAGCTAGGAGGTAGATATTTATGTACCTCTAAATATTATTAATTTTACCTTTCATTGTTAGCCTCTTGTGTGTTCACATAATTTAGTTGAAAATTAATTTTGTTGCACTTACAAAGGCTTTGTGATTATATGGTGCAAATGTTTTGAAACTGAAATTTCATCGATCGATGGTGATATTTAAGACTATGTCAGTATTGTTAAATAGTTATACTGTAGAGGTATATCGTTTCTATGTGCTCTTAATTAATGTTCGACAATAATTTTTCAATACTAATTGTAAGCGAGTTCTCTTACTCGTAACATATAATACAATCATTTTTCAAATATTGTATTCCCATATAGGGAATAAGCTACAGTAGAACCTCTTTAATCCGAACTAATTGGGACCGGGGGTAGTTTGGACTGTTGAATAGTTCGGATTACAGAACATATTGTTGTTTTTACATAACAATAGCTAGGGAAAAGTGAAAAATGCTTTATAAAGTAAAATACAGTGTTTATTTAATACAGTAGTAAACATAGGTAATAAACAGTACTGTACATTACAATTGAAACAATTACGGTGCATATATCAATAAATACAGTATACAATAAAAAACTACTGTTCTGTGTATAGAGTACAGCAATGAGGCATTCGGATTAGTGGACGTTCGGATTACAGGGGTTCGGATTAAAGAGGTTCTACTGTATTACCGTAGGTCTCATGGTAAGACCTAGACCCGGGACCGATTTACTTTTTCGTTTTGAGGTCCCCAGAGGCCAAAAACACCATCCGTTCAAATTCATATATATATATATATATATATATATTTATATATGTGTCCGTTAGCGCGATAACTCGAGCAAAATTGATCCGATTTTGATGAAATTTGGTACAAACGTGTAAACCTACATTTATTCGAACGAGTTCGCGAACCAGCATAATCGGACCATGGGATCAGGGGTTTATGGGGGGTTTTATGGGGTAAAAATGGGTTTTTCTCATTTTTGACCCTAAAAACTTTAAATTTCTAAATTTCTCTCTAGACCATTTTGAAGAGCTTAAAAAAACAAATAATTTAGTATATTGAAGTGTTTTTGAATGTTCATTGACTACGGAGAAAATTAAAAAAATTGTAAATTTAAAATTCCCATGTTATTCTTATGGAGAATAAATAAACTGTTCTAGTTTGCTTGTTTATGGATATATTTTAATCAAATTTGGCAATTTGGTTTATTTCATACTAAGCTATCAATATTTCAATTGAAAAAAACACACCCCAACATCTTCCCCGTAGCAGCAAACCTAACTACTCACTTAAATTAATGTTATTTAAATAGGAAATAAATCTGAAAATTTATAGGGAATATTTTAGTAGAAATCAAGCTGGGTAAATGGAAATTCGCTTAGTATGCAGGTTTGCTGCGACGGGGGTATTTTCACTTTATCGTTTTGTTTTAGTTTTACAATCGTTGTTGTCGTACTTTTTGTTGTTTTATTTCAAACATACTTTCATAATATCATACCTGCCAAGGTGAAAGTACTTTTTATTTAGTTTAAAGCTTATTTTTCTGTTTAAAAATATCCTATGAATTGATTAATGTGAAAAATCATTAGGTGTAAGCAAAGCTATTTATAAATTTTCGTTTAATCTTTGGCATCTTAAAAAATGCTTTTATATGTCAAAATATTAATGTTTTTTCATTGTTTAGGTCATTTACTTTAGGAAATATTCTACATATTTTTCATGTTTGGTAACTTTTTAGAAAGCTGGAAAAAATGTGTCGTTCATTTTTGGACTTCTTTTTACGAATTTTTCAAACATTTACTAACAAAATGACAGTTGTAAGTTGTTTATGATTTTACATTTACTCGTTTTAACCTTTTGCGAATAATTTACATGTTTTCAATCTTAACATATTAACTTAAGCTAATGTTTATTGATTTTGTATTTTCTTAGTTTTTCCGTGGTTTTTCCTACTTCACACGAATAATCCAAACATATATCCCCGATTGATAAGTTGCAGGTAATCTGTTTACAGGTAACCGGCACCTCCAAGTGTTAATTGCGTTAGGGAAGCCTTGTTGACAAATTAGGTTAGAGGGATCGCTACCCCTATCTCTCCTCCCTCTCCTGACCACCCCTAGATCATATGACCATCGACACTCCAAGCTGTAGTGGCGAGGACCGTGTATTCACCTCGAGTACAAGCCAGTGGCCCTTGATAGGGGGTTTATAGCCAAAGACTCATTTGTTTAGATCTAATAGCCTACAAGATTACATATAAAACTACCTTAGTTGAAATTTATGAAACAATACTTTGACTTAATCGTTGAGGAACTTAGAGGAACTTAAATCGTTTTACAGGAGGATGTGCGGTTTTTACAACAGTTCAAATTAAACACGCTTTAGAGAGTGTACTGAATTCAATTGCTTTGGGGAAATAGTAAATTGAAGGATGCAGCCCAATACAGAAATCAAATCACAAAACGATAGTTTTTAAATAGTTTTTCTTTATCTGTATTTTAAAATTTTTAGTAAAATCACCGCACTGCGTCGTTATAGCATGGGTGGCGAAATTTGAACATCTGTACCCAAAAAATCTCACACAAAACACTACCATTAGCAGACTTATACATAACATATACCTACTAAAAAGAACAGTGTACATTTTTTATTCAGATTAGTCCTATTTAAAATATTGATAATTTAAACCCCCAAACAATCTCAATTAATTTTACAATTCTTTCAGGCTTGTAGTCTGTTGTGTCAGATGATCTATTTCTCAGCCTCGGCTAGTCGGGGCCCGAGGGGTCTGGAAGACCGGTTTAGGGGAGGTTTAAAAAACTGGACAAGAACGACATCCAAGGGGAGGCGATCTACTCGAGTCTTCAGTTTTGTATATTAACTTGTCATATTTCATGTACGATTAGGAGCATTGTTGTTGTAAACGGTGACTTAATGTAAAATAAATTAACACGTAAGGGAGCTTGGTTGAATTGCATTTGGAGTGTGCCTTGCTGGGGTGGAGGTAGATATTGAAATTGGACCATGTTTATGTTTGGAAATGTTTTACATGACGAGGTTCACTAAACAAGTTCTCCTTAAGGTGGGCGTTGAACCACTAGGTTATGAACTAACCACATAGGCCTACCTAAAAGTTGTTATTGGTTGGCTAGGATCGAACCCGTGTCTTCAGGGAAAGAGGCCCGTGCTTTAACTACTAGACACACACTCAAACGTATATTACATATTTTTAACACTAGTAACAAAACAAAATAGTACTATCCCTTAGCATAAAAAATATCAATCCACTCTGGTTTTTACAAAAAGATGGTTTATCTGTATGCAATCTTCCTATAAGCCTTTAACTTTGTGAATAGTTGATAGTTTCATACTATGTAGTATTTAGTTATGAGGATTTTAAAATATTGTTTGTGTGTTTGCGTATATTTTATACATGAAAATATCTTTGAAATTTTGATGATGATATTCTTGCCCTTAATATTATGTTATGTCCTCTGAATATTATAATTATGACGTTCTCCAGGTTTTGGTATTACTGTATTAATTATTGTTGTTTGGTTCTAGCAATGCCCATTAAAGCCACTGCAACTGTATGTAAAATGTTGTTTAAAGTTCGACTTGCTCCGTTATGACGAAAATTATTTGGACTAATGGACTAAAATATTATAATTATCTAAAAACTTTGCTTAGGTTTAGGTTAGGTTATTGTACTCTAGGTTAGGTTAGGTTAGGTAAGATAAGGTTTAGGTTTAGGTTAGGTTAAGTTAGGTTAGGATACTCAAGGTTAGGTTTAGGTTAGGTTAGGTTACTCTAGGTTAGGTTGGCTTAGGTTAGAAACAAGGCATAATCTTAAACTTTACTTAGTTGTGTATTGTTACATACAATTTGCATATGGCAGTCGTTTAGTGGAAAAGCTCCTTAAAGTTTAACTAGAAATGTCCGTACGACTTATCATAACTCAACAGTTAAAATCTCAACTGCTTAATACTGTACTGCAAAACCTATCAGAAAACATAACCTCATTCTTGCTCGGTAACTAATGGTTCCACTTAATCCCACCAAGAGGTTATGTTTCGTGGTGGCGGTGTACATACACCACTGCCTCATACATCATTGTAATCACAGCTGATAAACATCACGTGACCTCGTCGCATGACGTCATTGCATGCCTAGCCACTGCACTGCCACCTCGATCCTTTCATTGTTGCAGCTAAGTTCTAATTTATTTCCTTTGTTGGTTCTGATTCGAAATACAGACCTGCTTCGTTAGTTAACTAACGCTACTTAATATGTATGTGAAAATAGACGACTTAGTTCTAAACCAACCAACCAAACCTCCCAAACCTACCTAACCTAACTCTGTAGGCTATATGTTTTCAAAATAATTATGACATGTTAACACAATAAAACCAGTGGTAGTGAGCTAACGGAAAAGGTCCCGAAATGGAAGTATTATTTGCATGTTCACGAGCATACATTTTTAGGAACTTGACCTTTGTACTGTCCGGAGCTATTTAAATTTGATTAGTATTAACCAAACTGTTTTGCAGATATGTTTGGTCTTAGCAAAACACGGTGTCATTTGAATCTTCACCGTAGATTTTATCATATATAAAGAAAGTTTTACTGTAGTTTAGTTGGAATAAGAAACGTTTGCAGCCATACATGCTATATTAAATGTCGGACATAAACTACCTTAGAACCAGTAATTATACAAATTTGTATCTTTTTCTTCCTGAGAACCTTAAAATGGGAATTATTTGGATAGTCAACTAGTCTATTATTGGACATTTGCTTGCAAGTTTTTTTCTTAACTTAATTAACCAGATCCTACTACTTCGTAAAAACATCCATTTCGATTTTAATTACCAAAACAATTTTAATTAAAGGGTAAGACAAATATTTTATTTGAGTTTTTAAACATTAAAATGGTAGGCTAAAATGAGTGTTATTAATAGATTTTCAGTTTTAGTAGAACGAAAAGTAAATAAAAATACATCTTACAAATCCCTCAAAACATTTATTTACACTTAAACTGTTTACTCAAAAGACGATCAATGCACATAAAAGATGGTAAGTGGCAAAAATAGTAGATCCTAATGCAATAACCCCTCTATTTATCGCACAAACATATTATCTATCATTGGTAAAGTTAAAGTGTATCTGTTATGGGCAACTGTTTGACCATAAAATAAAAAAATCCCTAGTTTTGTAGCTACTTAAAGTTTTTGCATTTTATTATCAATCAATTATACAAAATAAGCATTACCCTAAGTTGAATATTGCCTAAAACGACAAATAATTAATCACCAACAACTTCAATAAGCACAACAGTTTGACTACTTAAAGTTTTAATTAAAACACATAGGCACAGATGGCGAATAACGTATTTTGGAGCAAAAAAGAAGGCGAAATCACGTAGAGACGATAAAAACAACTCTTGCTGCCATATTGTTGGCGAAGTGGTTCACATGATGGGTTGGCAACATGTGACTTACATCATTGTTGTAATTTACAGCGTATAGTATGAATAAATACAGTGCGAGTTGCAAAACATGTGGGTATGAAATATCCACTCCTTATAAACATAAGGTGTCAATGTATGTCGATAAAGTATCGAAGCGAGATCGGAGTGTGAAAAGCGATATCTGTGTAGAAATGTTTCAAGTAAATATATTATTTTAAAATATATTAATGTATTGCAGAAACCTTTTTTCAACATTTTCGTTTGGTTTATTGTTTTTAAAGAATACATTTTGAGTGTGGGGTAACAAATATTTTAATTACTGCCAGTTTCTCTTATATTATTTATTTTTTATGCTCTGTTCAGTGGTACAATCTTAATTTAAAAAAAATATATAAACGCACTGATATGTGAAGCATACCTTATCGATATGTAATTATAGCAAATTTGACGAAAGTAATTAATTTAGCACGAAATTTAAAAACTTAACCGAATAAGATTCACCCCGTAAAAATACGAAGAATGCAAAATGTAAATAACTTGTTGGAAGGTGGTATGGTTATTTGATTAAGTTATGAAAAAAGTAATTAATACATTTTTGGCGGTTGTTAATTTAATTTAGCTTAATTTGACCGTTTATTGGTTGGTTCGTTCCATTGTGTAAATTATTTAAATTCTAAGTATTAGGCAGGTATAAGGCAATATTTATTTTACAGGATTCACTGAACTGCATTTAAAATTAAAATAAAGCAAATTAAATAAACGGTATCAGCATTCTGACACATACTTTCTCCCATAATTTGTCAACAACCTTTATCATGCGTAAGCGGTGAGAGTAATTGGGATTAGTACGAGATTGAGACAATCAATACAACTTTTGTTAATAAATACCACTAAAATAGTACTTGTATGATATTTCGTAAAAAAACATAGCTAAGTATCACGAATTGCACATTATAAGCAAAAACAATTTAAAATGAGAATGTCTTACGAAGGCAAACAAATAGAGAGCAATAAAATCCAAATAAAGTAAAATAAGAAACACAATACCCGCTATATCTATTAGTAAAAAAAAAAACATCAATAGCTAAACAATCAAAGTAAGGCTGTACTAGTGAAACCATACCAGAAAAACTAAACACGAAAAACCGACTAATAACAACAAACAGTAAAAAATTAATAAAACACATAATAAATGAACCAACAAACTTAAAACCCCTCCAAATATGAAAAACCTAACAAATCACAAAAAAAAAAACATAAATTAACCAACAAACTGAAAACACCTTACACAAGAACACTAAACAAGTCGCAAAACAACAACAAATCAACAACCAAAATCAATACAAGACAAACAAGAAATAGAAAAAAACGGAACAATCAGCAAACAAATGACAAATGAATGGAAAGATGTACCTGGTAATTGTACGAAGGTCCTGCCGTCATTAAGGAGCTGGTCGTACTAAATTGGAGGGAACCCAGAATGCAAATGGGTACACGGCGGTCGGGGCCGGGACAGGGCAACTTTTTGTGCCCATAATTAGTTGGGGGCACGTCGTTGTAGTAATTATAACAGGACAGATTGCCCGAATGCCCGCACACATGGACCAGATGATGGGCATTGTGGTTACTGGATAAAGGTTTTGAGAAGTGAAGTCGTTTGCAAGGTTTTGGAGAGTAATGAAGTTTTGAGGGGGGATAGGTTAAAATTTGGATAGAAAAATACCAAATCTTTTAACTAAAGGTAAATAAAGGAAGTTTAGTTTATTTCTTGTAATTGATTTTATTTACACGTAGTTTTCCAATTTAGTAAGCATATTTGTTCTTTCAGAGTAGAAAAATCATTTTCTCTGTGATTTCATATAAAAGTTGGTACTTACTTTTTAATAATCCTTCAACAAATAAAAAAACTATTTTAAAAAAATTTATAGTTAATTATAATTTTTTAATTCGATAAGAGATAGTTTTTTACCTATTTAAGATCGGTAATAGTAGGCCCACGTTTAAAATATGCAAAATGATTTTAAAATACGTCCGTGAATTGGTCTTTAAAGGGAACAAACACTATAAACTAAATATAACGTTTAAAATTAGAAAATATACCTGTTAACGGTGAAATCTTAACTTAAAAACTATGTTTCTAATTTTGAATAAACTTTAGTTTGTTATTAATTGATTGTAATTTAAAATTGAAGTTGGGTATGCAATTAGTAAAATATTGTTAATTCAACCTTGATATTATGTTGACAGTGTTTTAAATTCCTCGTTAATCGAATGAAGATATAAAATGCACGCAAACTTTCGTCATAGGTAAATTGGATGAAACATTTATAATATTTATTACGTAAAAGACTAAAACCCAATAAATTTATTCATTTTACAAAATATTTAACTGTAAATGAATAATAACAATAAGTCTAAAGGTCACATAGCAATATTATTCTCTGAGATTATTGTTTTTTCGTGTGGATTTAAAATAGTGTTACAAACCAACATATTCAACAGTGAACTGTATACATAGAAGTGTCGAAGGATAAATCTTAACGTATCTAAAAAAATACACTATTGAAACTCAAATAAATAAAACTACATTTGTTGAGAACTGTTTATAGGATTGCTAGAAATGTAGATCACTAGATGAAGATGATTGCAACAAATATTCTTCAAGTAACGCGAACTCCATTGTAACAACAATGAGTTTAAAATGTAGAACTGCAGTTGAAGAAGTTTCAACAGGTTCTTTTACTGAGATAACCCTTTTAAACACTATGATGTTTTAAGTATAAAATTGGCATCGTTAAAGATTAAAATTAACAGTATCCTACGTGTCTTTGCCATTTTAGAAACTTTTGAGAAACACGTAAACAGCGAAATGCAATTGGTCAAAAATTTTTAAAGGAATATTACGAACATTTTTCATCACAAATACCAAGTTATGGAAAAAAGATAGCAATTCCTAAACCACAACATGTCAATAACTAACTCTTTGAACACCGTTTTGAATGTTATATCTCGAAACGTCTGAATTAAATATATTTACACACTTTTCTCAAAGTATATTACCTTTTTCAACCTACACCGCCACTGTCACACACACATAGGAAGCATGGATCCAAGATGGCGGCCATGATCAATAGTCAACTTCTTTAATGCACTCGTCACTCGTCACCCCTCCCCCGGAGTATTCCAACCGAGGCTTTTTGCAAAATTATATTTCAATGCGGCAGTAATTAATAAGCGCTAAGAGCCGCGATGAAAAGATTTGTATACCACGGTGCGCAAATTAACGAATTACAAGCTCTGTGCAGTCCCGCTAGAATTTGTCAATAGACCAATTGAATAGTGATTTTTCAAAATTCGGATTGAAAAGGTTCGGTGACAAAAAAATCTCTGGAGTAAAAATTTTGCAAATCGGGCTTGCGTCGAAATCGAGGTACTTTGGTGAAAATATCACAAGTTATTCAACGTCGAGAGGTTCAGCGTTTGTAGGGTTTTAATTACTTGACATTAATTAATTTGCTGATTGCGTCGGTTTTCACTCTTATCGTTGGCTGTACAGTATTTGAATTGAAAATTAACGCTTTATTGGTTTTTATAAAACTCATTGAAAATGCGGTGCATACACGTTTCATGTTCAGTAAGGGTTCAAGTAGTTCATTTTGAGCAACTTGAGCAAATATTCCAGTCTGAATTTCCCAACATACGATTTTTTTGATTGAACTCTAAATTTGGTGATGTATGAATAATTGCGGACATTTTCTATGAAGAGTAGTAAAACCCATGCTTTAACCACGTTTCAGTATCTGGAATCTGATCCCTTCCCCAGCGGATAAAATACCTAAAATAGCATATCATACCCAAGTAGGCTACCTAATGTAATCTAAGTTGCTGAATCCTCCATCTTGGGTACATGTAGCAATCTACCATCGATTTGTTCTATTTGTTGGAATGTTTCACGTTTTAAATACTGTAAAGTAGGATCACATTTTAAGTTTCCAACATTAGTACAGTGTACCAATTTTGTTTTGCTATACTTACTCTGATTCAAGATTTTAAAATATGAAAACCGTTATTTGCTAACCGTGATCGAAAATGTCTACAAGAGTGCAAGAACCCCACAAATAACATATACTTTTATTTTGATCACAATTCAGTGTTGGTTACACAGTTTGTTTTACAATCACGTTATAATTTGCTGTTTAAATTAAACAAAGGATATCTAAAAGGACACAGAAGGTAATACTATCCTGCGGGTCCTTACTCCTTGGAGGTCTTGTGGGTAGAACTGATCGGAATAGACATCCTTGATACAGGAGATATTGGGTCATCAAGGGACTAGACGATCCAGTTTTTGTTGACCGGCGATGTTCACTGTCATGCATCAAGTGTCTTTCGAAATTCCAATTTTTCGGATCTGTTTCAAATTCAACATATTAGAAAATAATTTTGAAATATGACTAACATGGGAATACATTTTGTTCAGAACGTCCTATTCATGTAATAATATACCTCTTATCACATAAAGAGTAGACATATTAAAGTCTGAATAAATAGATTAAAGTGTCTGTGATCTTATGTAAGCGTATGAGGAAAAATATCAAATGTAATTAGTATCAGTGCCAAGAAGTTCTACAAATAGTTCTAAGAAGAAGAAGATAAAGAAATAACAAGTTTGTAAATGAAATAACTTTTTGATGCCCAGCTAGGTGTACCATTGATTGTATAATTATTCTGGACTTAATTTAAGACCGTAATCGAATGCTGAGTTTGGAAGTAATTGAACAAGACGTCCAAAAGAACAACTTTGTGCAATATACACCAAGAGCTATTGAACTATAGAACTATAGAATTGTCCAATTTGAGGAAAATTAACTAGAACTTTCAGTTGACAAATTACGTTCCCATCATTAAGATCGCACCCTATAGCCTACATGCAACGATGCAGGCCGGAACCCCTACCGGAGTTTTAAATACTGCCCCAAAACTTATTGTGGTAACAGTCAGTGGGAAAAACGAGGGTAAGACAAAGCCTTGTATTCATTAAGGGTAGATTCTAATAAGGTGGACCCTTTTGTGAGGGGACAATTAGAAAGGGAGGCCTGTCGGACACCTGGTCGAGAAATAAAACAAAACCCACACACACACACACACACACACACTCGCACCCCTAACCTGTCAGTAACGCTGGAAACACCCCCCACCCATGAGGGTCACTCACCATTGTTGACAACAATTACGTCACACTACTGTTGCCATGGAAACCGGCCCTCCCCTCTCGCCTACCCCATGCTTCTTTATTTGGAGGAAATCTTCAGTTTTCGTCGACCCAGCTATTGACACAGCCGCGTACTTGGGCTCAAGTACGTTTTGGACTATGTGACAAGGGGGGGGGGGATAGGGGCGGAAATCGCTGGCGTAAGCATTACATGTAATTTTCCTAATGCTCCTGCGTCAGCAACGCTTTCCGTTTTCAAAGGAGGTAAACCGGGGATAAGCGGGTTTAATGTTGAAATTGCAACGATTTCGATGTTTGTACTTTGATGTGTTGAGAAAGATAAAACGCAATATAAAAGTGATAATATTTTAAATTTTCTTAGTAATTATTTTTTGAAATATTGATTTTTGTTTGGATCTTAAACATTTTCTTATCTCCAATTACCGATACATTATGATGGAGATTTATTACAATACCATGATCATGCATTCTTCCTTAAAGAATTAGCCATGCAATTTTTAATACAACCATGATAAAACTTTATGTTATATTACAAATGTTTAACGTAATTACAATTTATGCAACAATGATTAAAACATTTCTTGTCCAAATTTTCATAATTTTTAGTTCTATAAACCTCTATAAATGAGCGAAATATGTTTGACTTTTTTCACTGGTGATTAATAGTTTGAAACATATATAGCAAACATACAGCACCAACTTTATATATATTTTCAGAAAAATTATTTAAAAAAATGTTGTTAGAAATTATGAAACATTTTACCTAAAAGAAGAAAAAAAAAACAAGTTATAACATTGGGTTACTATGACAATATAAAACTATTCCCTTTTAATAGAGGAGAACCTTATTAATAATCTATAGTATGAACCTGTTAAAGAGAGAGAGCGTTAACATATTTAACAACTACAAAACCCCTAAAAATCTAGTTTAAATTTGAATAGACAACTCTATTAAACATAATTGAACAAATGTTTACTATTTCAAAATTAGTAAAACAAAGCATAAAATTAGCAGTTCGGATAATGGATTCGGCAGTAAAATATAAATAAATTATATAGGTACAATTAAGATGAGTTTGTTTAACGAATTCTGCTTTAACGGAAGTAATTCTGCTTTAATGGCTCCTCAGGAATAAGTGGAAAATGAACTGAGTTTACTTTTATTGGATCATCAAACAGATGTAAATGGATCACTCATTTAGAATAGACTTTAAAAGCTTCCGGAAGCCGTTTGGTCCAAATTGCTGCTGAAAGGGTTATGTAAACAAGGGAAATGATTTTGTATTCTCATGTTGGCAACGATTCGTTTGTACAGATTGTGTATCATCGCAAAAATACGAAATTAATTTCTTAAGGATGTAAACAATGGGTACTTGTGAAATGTTTATAACATATTAAAAATAGCTGAATAACTTACTCGAACCTTACGTTCTCAAACCAGTAAATGGATTTATACTTTCGTTACTTAATCTAGCACTATAATGGTTTTTGCACTAAAAGGATTATTCCCCCATTTTGAATCGTGACGTTAGTTTTTTCCGCACTCTTTCGCCTCCATTCTTTTCAACCTAAAACACAACTTGTTCCAATGAAAGTATCTTTGCGATATGCCATGAAACTGTAAATGAAAATAAAAATTTAGGGATTCTTTTGCAACTCCACCTCTACTGGCTCTACTGCCTAGAGTCAATCCAGCAAAATAGCTCCTAAAGGCGCAACTTCAAAATTTCTCCGCTCCTAAAGAATGTGCATCCAAGTAACTACTCCAGAAGAATGTGACTGACCTGTCATGCACTGCTCCGAAAATCATTGCTCTAAAAGGTACCTATTCGGAAAGTATGCGTTCCTAAGATACTGTTTCGAAATAATTTGAACACCCAGCCACAGCTCCGAAAAACTCTTTTCAAAAAATGCGTTTCAGAGCAATAAACTTCAGGGTTAAGTTTTTCGAAATAACACCTGGATTTCCACCAAAATATGAGAGGATAAATCACTAGAAAGAAGATGGTCAGTGGAATAATTATATCACCGTGTCCTCCTATAATTTAATTGGCTGCAGTGAGAAGAAAAGTGGCAACGTTGCAGTCCAAGCCTACTGAAACAGCTGTTGCACTAATTCATATATGGAGCGTTTGTTCTATGTCTACACGTTTATCATTAATGTTATTAACATAGCAACAGGCCGGCCGGTGCAACGTTGCCACGCACCAAATACATAGAATAGCACAATAAAACGTATGAACAAACTGTATTCTTGCAAGATCTTCTTTGAAGTATTGAAGGTATGTCTACAGCTACAGATATAGCTTCATCACGACGTCTACAACACAGGACCAGCGATGGAAGTATGCATTATTCACAAGACCTCGGATGAATATCAAGCAGATGATCGGGAATCAATCGGAGAGCTCTCGAGATCCGCTGACGTCATAACTCCACCTGAGAACTATGTTCGGATAGTTCGGATTTTTCCGGACTATGCTGGGATAGTTCGATTTTTTAAATCCACGAAATACAGCACAACACTCAGGAATACTAATGTGCCTAAAACATATCAAGATTACCTATAAAAATCACTAAAAAACTACACTGAGGACTATACAGTATTCAATACAAAATACTTTAGAAAAAATCCAGTAGGTAAATAACTACTGTATTACACGTTGTACTATGTGTCAGGACAAATAAGGCACCATTCGTACTACTAAGCCCATTACAGCCTACAAAATACAACAATCCCACGATACTAATAACAACAAGATAAGCTTCTGCCAAATACCATCTTGGCACTATGACGTAATAGTTTATTCCAGTATATAGAATTTGAGCAATTTCCGCATTAGAAAAATGCACGTAGCCTATAGGTAGTTTATGCATGCAAAATATAGTTTTGTTAATGCAACTGCGATGTTCAGGTTTAAAATTGAGACTATGTTGAAGGCTTTCAAGGAAACGTAGGGATATGAACGAATTATTGTAAAATTTCTTAAAAGTTCGTGAACGCTTTCAAAAACTCTTTGTCATCTGAGCCGCCGATTTGACGAACAATTGATTCTACACATATTCCCTATCACACTACCAACTTTAGGTTCCTTCGATACTTTTGTAATTTTCTCTGTTTAGGTGAACAAAGGATTAAGGACTAAGTAATGTAACAGTTGTGAATAGTGCTCAAAAACTCTGTAACGCAGCCTTAACCAGGAAGAGCAAAATTCTACTATCCATTTCTCACACCACCTACTAGGATGATCCCCAACTATCCTGAAACTATTCCAACAAAGTGAACATCGCATTTGTCGGGAATTTTGCGAATGATACTCCAAAACGGTGTCGGTATCCTTCTTTAGAGGAATTCTACTCTTGTACTGCAACCAACTCTCGGTCACCAAATATCACGAAAATAGTCCAACAAGTGATTTTCGAATAACTATTGCAATCATTTTGTTGGTCATTGTGTGAACAATTCTCAACAACTCTAGCATAACAGTCTTAACTTGCAAGAGTCCACTCTTTCCCTTGGACCGCTAGACAGGACACACGTTCCTGGACTAGGCCGTGCGGAGGCGGTCTTCCACAGTTATTTATGGTCCATTGCGGGCCCGGCTGTCATCTCAGGTAATTTATGTTTTATATAATAATATATTTGGCCGTGGTTTATTGTGGCGTCTTATTTACGAGTGGTTCACTGCCAGTCATAATTACTACGGCTGGGCCCGAACTGGTCGACCTCTGTTTGTATAGGGCTGAGAAACTTGAGTATAACATCTCTCAAGTATGGATACTTTGGAGTATCCATGGATAGGTTAGTCAAAAATTGGCTAGGAACTGGACAGTGTTAGTATTTTTGGGTAAAACATTGTTGTAGTCGTTGAGCACGAATTGAAAAATGTCTGTCGAGTGTGTACCACCAAAAGCTATGGTTTTTCCACCTACAATAGAGAGTGATCAATTTCAGCTAGGAGTACAGATCTACACCAATAAAAAAAAATCATGCACGAAAAGATAGATGCTCTAGGTTTGTGTAGAATTTCTTTTAAGGTTTATTTTATTTTTACTGAATAAAACGATCAATTTATGAATTTTAGATTGTCCTAATGTACTATACTCAATAAGTAAAGCAGAAATCGTAAAATCTATCCCAAATATGAAGGGATCATTAAGTTGACACATTAAATGCAAACGCTACCAACATGAAACTCACATAATAGCATGCTTCAAACTTAACAATTGTACGAGAAAAAGGACTGTAGTGTCCAAATTCAGTTCTAAACATATATCCAGAAGTATTCCTGTTAGACGTCCTGGGTAAATTATTGTACAGTCCAGCTATTTCCATGTAGGGTTTTCCACGGTGTGAAGCCAAACACACAACTAATTTTTATTATGAATGGATTAGACTACATTTTGACGATGCAGACAGATCGATAAAAGGTGCATATTTTAAGGCGAAGTGAAATATTGAATGGATGAGGTGACGGCTTTGTTTCTAAGCTCATCAATTATCAATTATACTGTATAAAATTTCTAAGATGGGGACGCCACAATGTAAGTATTTTAACGCAAATATGAGTGAAGGAAGAGTGTAGGATGAGTGGCGCGATCTTGTAGTCTTGATGGTGACTAAGGCCGACATATTCCTTAGACATATCTGTTAATTAATAGCCCATACAGCTAATGGCAACTAGAGTGGAATCCAAACCACATCTTTTCCTTGTAATTAACGAATTGGTCTTATTATCAGGATAGTACTGTGGATAGCGTAGTACTCTCTAGTGCGGACGTTAATCCACACCAGGGAGCATCGCATCCACAGTGCATGCCTATAAATATCCACAATTCGTGACCACCTAGTAGCTGGATTATATTCTGTAGCGAAAACCATTTCTTGAAATTCAAACGGTGACATCTGTGTTCATCCCACGTTCAGCCATAAAAAGCTACTGACCTCGATAGAATCGAACTAGCAATCCTCTGATCGCCAGGCGACCAGAATAACTCTCTAACCTCTGAGCTATATACTTATAGTTACAATTTACATACTTTATAAAATACACAATCTCCCCCAGAGCTTCTCTTACACGACCATATGTTAACCCAGCCCAGAACCATGTGCAGAACACAGGGTAGGGCAGATTCTATCTAGACCAGAACCCGCGGATTGCAACCCGAGGTAATAGGCACACCTTCTAGAGATGTTATCTGCCGAAATAACCACACGGCGAGAGAAGAGGACGAGAAAACGTGGCATAAATCAAGAAAATCATTACGGCTCGAGCTGGATTTATGGGGGAACTGACTTATGGGGTAATGGGCCACAATGGATAGTCGAAATAAACACGCTTTAAATCAGCTTCGGTCGTAAAGAAGGCTCCGACAGGTTTCTGCGGCTGACCTTGATGCTTGATAAGAGGTCGGGAACGATAAGGGTTACTTTCTTTGACCCCAGAGGATTTCGCATGCCCCTATATTAGAATATCTATTGAAAACATAAAGATTTTTTCTTTTTTACATGTATATCTATCTATGCGGTTTTTTTAGTATTTATTTGCAAGGGAACGGTCCAAAACTCTGGTCTTGTAACAAAAAATAATTGATTATCCAACGACAAATGAAGTTCGGGTCTGAAAACTATCTTGATTGGGATCAAACCAGCGACATTCAAATTTGAAGATAATACTATAACTCGTGGGAAATCCATACAATTGTGTAATATTTTTTTATAATCTAAATGAAATACTAAACCACAATTTAAATAATAATTTGTACAGTCACCTATCCATATCAAAAATAAACTTGAAATTTTTACAAATACAGTAGCCTACATATTAACAAATTATAGCGAAGAATTTCAGTTTGTGAGTGAAATTTGAGGAGTTTTCTTTGTGTGTCTTTGAAAGGCATAACTCCGAAAATGGTACGCATCTAAGTCACTGTAAACGAATTTGACTGATCAGTATCTGCTTTGGAATTCATTATTTCAAGACGAATTTTCAAGAATTGAGGAGACTTTCAAATTAGTATTAGATCTTATGTTGAGAATGTGCAGTTTTAAAACCAGCCTTTTAAAGTGGTATGGCCAGAATTACCTATAATATGGCCAATATGAATAACATGACCATAATCACCACAATGACAAGTACAATAGATAGTTTCAGTTTATCTTTAGTGATGTTGGGTTTACGTTGTTTTAAGGATTTTTTCTGACTCATTCCACTGCGGTAGTGAAGTTTTATGATGTGAAGTTTTCACCCATTTTCAACCTAAACAAATCACAAGAGAAATCGAGCAGTATTTGAGAACCAGGAAATGCTACAATAAGTGATGTATACAGTACGGTAAGGGAATATTTATAATGTTGTCTGTGGACATACATAACCAAAAAATATAAATGTTAGAGCAGTGAAATAATAAAAAGGCAAAAACATTTCCGTGATATCCGGAGTTTTGGTTACCTTCACAACTACAAATTAACAATTAATGCACTCCATGCTATCATAAAAAGAGGGTGTTTAATTATAACAGCTACAAATAACATAGCATTTTCGCCGGGTCACTTACTAGCCTGTCTTATCAGTGCACAAATCGTGGGCTGGGACCACCTCTGAAAGTGCTATCATTCCCTAATGCTCGGTTGTCCCTGTATATCTGAGATCTGCGCCGCCCACTATTATACTGTCACGTCCCACCCCTGGGCACTTGTCGCCCGAATTTCGGATCACCCTGTAATTGAGCTATCACGTTTGTCTAGGTGTAAATAATTGGTAGTGCTTGCTCTGGTAAAAATAGGAGTTTTCGAAATTATTCTGCGGTTTGGGAAGACAATTTTGTATTCTCGTTCTTTAGAGATGTATACGTTGCAGCATTTTTACATAAATAATAGTTTAAGAAATTGAATCATTGTTTCTGTTCCAGTGCTGTGTTATGTCCTGTTTTAGTCTTCGTGACTGTTAATTTCTGTTCAAGTGGAACTTGTTGAATTCAGCTCTAGTGCCTGCAAAGCTATTAAGTCATGTTTTGGGGAGGCAATTTCATGTTTTATTTTAGCCCTTGCAACTATATCGTTTCTTTTTTCAGTGATGCAATTTTATGTTTTGTTTAAGTAATTGCAACTCTTTTAAATTCATATTTGTGCTTAAACCTTTTGTGCAGTTGAGCTGAACTTGTCCTGGATACAGTTCATGCAATGAAAACAAAAAGGAATACAAATTTGTTTCATCAAAAAGGAACGCCGATAGAGCCCCACACTGTATGCCCAGTTTTAATGTAATAAGATCCACAAAAACCTGATAACTTATGGCGACATTGAAACTGAAGCAGCTTGCATAGAAAAAGGTTGCTCTGTATAAGTTTTCCTAGTTGACAGCATGGCTAAATCGAACGGAAACCAAATCATTAAGAATATTTAAACGAGGCAAAAACTCATCGTTAATGATACACATTAATTTATCATAATTTAAAACACCATCCTCTAACATTAGTACTCATAGAGTATAGCTTGACAAGTTTCCATTTCATCTGGTGTTTTTGGATATAAAACATAAAATAAATTATTAAGAGGTGTAAAATATTTTAAAGGTCGAATGCGACATGCTGAAATCAAATATACTAAACAATTAAGTTTTGTCACCCGAAGGCAGTTATTACTCTGCCAAATTGATTTACGTCCAAGGACAACTTGTGATTATTGGTATCTCGACTGGTTTGAATCCCGTAAAGTATCCGGACAATAAACACTTCCAAAGAGCTCTCAGTCGAGGTGCTAATAGCTTCCGTGATTTGTGACGGAGACTCGCACCACCTGAGTAATTACAGACCCATCTCACTTCTGACTCTGATTACAAACACTTTGAAAATGCATATTGTTTGCTTGTTTTTGTTTTCTCGAAGCATTAGCTTGTTGCTTATATTGTATGCTGTAAAGCTCTGTTTGATATTTGTTTTGTTTTGCTGTACAATATCCTACTAATATATTTTAATTGTACCATTCTATTAAAACGGACTAAGTTTTTCGTGGCAAGTTGTTCTTTTACTTATTAGACACATATTAAAACGGCAATATTTTTAAAATTTTGCGTTTATACACGCAATTAGGCTACTATTTATTACAATTTTTAAAGGAAATGGTCTAAATCTTGGTTTTTTACTATCTAACTTCGATGTTTTAGTTTTAGTACTATCAATCCATAACATATTTTAGCTGTTTGACAACAATTGATTTAGTTGTATTTTTCACTACCCTTTAGTTATTAGCGTTTACCAAAGAATATAAAATATTTTTCCCTGAAAATTTTGTTTTAAGTTTATACGAGTAGTATAGTCAAAAGGATTGGTTTTTAGAATAATAACTTAATTTTTTGCTATTGAGCTCAAATTTTATTTGACCAGTTTCCTTCAAACCTGAATACTGTCCGACGGTTGGCTGAAAACCCCATACGATATGACCTTCATATATTCCATACGCAACAACCCTACCATCCACGGTTAAATTTCCAACCTAACCTTAAACAGTGTTAACAAACGAGCAGTCATCCGTTGCAACGATAACATCTACATGAACGCAATAACGTTAGTGCAAATGCTCGTTGCATCGCGAGCAGAATTTGAACTGCCATGTGCCATATGTGGAACGGTACGACCAGTGCACATAAATACGTCGGTTTATACCTGCGTGCAAACATGAAAACGCTTCATTTGAGTCAACGTAGCGCAGTCTGCAATATGTGTGTTACAAGCAAATGCCGCAGACCACCGGGTAGGGAAATGGACTTGTCATTATTTGTGGTTATTTGAGGTAGGATGAATGTTATGGTAAAATAATTTGACAAAGTATGGGTAAAACTGTCATGGAAGAGGAGGGATTTTTTTGTCCTAGGACGCTATTCACGAGCCTAGGATTGGTTTTCACATTCCTTCAGGCTAGATTTAGGGGTTGAGGTATTATCACTTAGATAAAATCTATCGGTCATTTGGCGGGATTTGAACCCGTTGAACCCGGGACCTCTTGGACCGAAGTCCCGCGCTCTAACCAATAGACCAGCTAGCTCCCCCGAAGAGGAGGGATTAATAAACGAAAAAGTTAAATGTGTCAACATGTTAATCTTTAGACAATTGCAATTGATTTTGGTGTTCATTTTTTTTCACACCTTTTTGTAGACCTTTTTACGCTTGTGAGGGAATAGCCATAACAATCAGTAGATAAAAACATCGTAACATTAGGTGGGATATCTTATGACGTTCAAGACCATTGAGTGAAAAGGTTTAATCCCGTTAAAAAATGTAAGTAGGCCTAAACAATCATCATTGAATGAGTGGGAAACACTATTGCTTTAGTTTGCGTCAAATCAAAGTAAATAGTAATCTATAAGATCAAATATTATATAGATACGGTACTAATATTTTTAAATTTTAGTGTGAAATAATCATTAATAGTGCCAAACAAAAAATTAAGTAAACAAAAATCTGTAAAATGATAGAGAGATACTATTATGTTGTTAAAAAAATTCTAATTTATAAGATCTTTATCACAAGCACATTTTAAGAATAGTTAAATGAAGGAATACTATTGTAATTAAATTTCAAGCATGGTTATCTTTTTAATTTGAAGACGTGCATTCGTCATTTTATTACACTCATAGATTTTAGCAAAATAATACCGGTGCCCAGTGATTTAAGATCCACAATCCAACCCATCTTAAGTTTCACCCATATAGATAAAGAATACCCCCGCCGCAGCAAACCTGCAGACTAAGCGAATTTCCATTTGCCTGATTGGATTTACATTAAAATGTCTCCTTAAAAATATCACATTCCTTATTTAAATAGAATCAGTTTAACACATACTTAGGTTTGCTGCAACAGGGAGGGTTTTTATGTAAAATGTTAATAGTTAGTAATATGTTAATAAACAAGCAAACTACAACAGTTTACTTATTCTCCATAAGAATAACATGGGAATTTAAAATTTACAATTTTTTGGAATTTTCTCCGTAACCATTAGGTGCATTATAACGCTTCAATATACTAAATTATTTGTTTTTTTTAAGCTCTACAAAATAGTTTGGAAAGAAATTGCAAAATTTTATGTATTTAGAGTCAAAAATAGGAAAAACCCATTTTTACCCCATAAAACCCCCCATAAACCCCCGTTCCCATGGTCCGATCATGCTGGTTCGCGAACTCGTTCGAATAAACGTAGGTTTACACGTTTGTACCAAATTTCATCAAAATCGGTTGGTTTTTGCTCGAGTTATCGCGCTAACGGACACCTATATAAATATATATATTTATATGAATTTGAACGGATGGTGTTTTTGGCCTCTAGGGACCTCAAAACGAAAAAAAAATCGGTCCCGGGTCCAGGTCTTACCATGAGTACTACGGTAATAGCTTATTCCCTATATGGGAAATTCGCTAAAAAGGACACCTTAGTTTCTAAATATCGACAAACTCCTTTCACTAAATCTCTACAATCATTAAATCTCCATTAAGATCTTCACTATATTCCTAGAAACACCCTATCCAATAAATAAATAAATCCAATAAACAAAACGGCAACCTTGGAAAACCTCTGTTCAGAGTCAAAACGGAACTTTGCCAAGATTAATAGGTCCACTTAGTTATATTACGTTCCACTATATTAACTGGTTATTAAGAGTAACTGGTTGTTGGAACTCTTGTAACTATTTGTCACTGGAACGGTTACTTGGCAGGAACAGTGACACGTACATAAACATCGAGCATGAGCAGTATAACTTGCATTTTACATCCGTCAAGATAAGACTATATTATGGTAATTGGTTGCAACAGGCCTTGAAATATTATGTAACTAGTTTTTATGTAAACTGTGTTAAAATTTACATAGGGTGAATTAAGTTTACTGGCAGAAATTATTATTGTACTAGCAGAGTACCCGTCCTTCGTACGGGGTTGGAATATAAGTATAAAATGCTTATTACAGTTATACTCAAGCTTTGCGTTTGCAATAAGGGAGGACACAGTTTGATAAAATTAGCTTTTTTAAATTTACAGTATTCTATAGTATTACACATCTACTATAGCCATAATGTTCTACCACTTCATCTAAACAATAGAGAAAAATAAATTATGAACAATAAGCAAAATATCACAAATTATTCATGAAATTAAAAACATAAACATAACTGTAAACAATCCTACTTAGACAGTTTTCATTGCGAATCACTTGTTGCTGCTTAGTTAAAATTAGCTGTTTTCATAAATGCAAAAAAATATAGTGCTGCACCCTGTTGGTAAATTTTATAACTTTTTAATGCTTTTCCATATCATAGAACCAATTTTTTTAGTTGAAACACCTGACTAAATTCTTTAATTCCCTTTAAATATGAATACTCATAAGGTTAACATGGGGAATTACAGAGCCACTGGGGCGGATTTTTGAGATAAGAATATGCCTATATGTTAATCGGGAATGTAAGCTATCATCATGCCAAATTTCAGCCCAATCCGTCCAGTGGTTTATGCGTGATTGAACCTCAAACAAACAAACAAACAAACAAACAAACAAACAAACACACAAACTTTCACATTTATAATATTAGTAAGATAGTATTTAGATTATATTTTTGTAAAATTATTAAAATATACCTACAATTCCTATTTTTAAATCGGGTCCCATCAGCTATATTTGTAAACAAAATTGAATAAGTTGAAATAAAAATCTCATGTATTACCTATTGACGTCCATAACTTTCTGTGGAAATCTGACACATATAATAATCTGACAAAAGAAATAGCGTTTGGGTCTTGAATTGGCCCCATTCTAGCTCGAACTTGTGTCAGATTTAAAGTCAAGCCCTGTTAACCACTGGAGCCTTAAGGAAACATAGTAAAAATCCGTAAAAGTAAAAAAAAAAACTTAACTAACGACATCGAATTAATTAACGAAGGTGAATACAACGTTTTAATTTAAAGTCAGGCTAGAAAATATCTTTGAAGCGTTAACTCTTAAATTTACGAAACTGAAACCTAGGATTTAATAAGGCAAAACTCGACGACTTTTGGCGGTATTTTTGGAACCCTTGTGTTCCGAAATGGAGGGAAAGATCAAAGTCAACCCCATCATTACTAGTTTGTGTTTATCCACCGGCAAATCTTTCACACCCTTAAAATTCAAGTCCGAACTTATTATCCCACATCTGTAAATTGCCATGATTACGATTGGAGCTGGGCATTCATTCCAACCTTGGCTAACGAAATTCTAAACTCATTAAGTTTTACAGAGGTTTGAGAGCTTTAACGAGAAGTCTGAAAGGGTTTGGGAATGTGAATGAAAGAAGTGTTTGTTTTAGTTTGAAGGATTTGGAATTTTTGTTGGGATCGGAGACGGTTTTAACGAAACCGTTATTAGTAAACCGATCAAATTTAAGTCTGAAAGTCATTAAACTTGAATATAATGTCCATGGAACAGAAGATGAAGATACGGTCTTTTATATTTCACTTTGCATTGAATACCCTTCTGTAGATAACCAAAGATGTTTATAATAATTATATAATCGCTGCTATACATATATATGTATTAGTGAGTACCAAAGAAAGATAATGAACTATATCAAGATAACCCTCCTAGACATAGTTTGTAGAATTTTGTTGCTACAGGATTTATTTTGTATTCGATGCTTCAGAATATGGTACTAAGAAACTCCCAATACAACTGGTTGAAGCTCTTTAAAACACCTACAATTTAACAAAGTTGACTGCTTGTCTGTACAATTGCGTTATTTAAATATTTAAATCCACTTATTTGTTTGTCCAGTCAAGTCTCATTAAAAACCGCATCATTTGCCAAGTTTCTCCCAACAAATAGATAAATGGTGCACAATGTATTTGAATAACAAGACAAAACAGTGGGAGGATAACGCATGTGTTCAAGCTTATAGGATTTACTCCATGGTTTAAGTCGATTGTTTTAAATGTAGGCATAAGGAGACTTATATGATGTATATTACATTTATTGATTCATTAGTTCAACAAATTATATTAGATAATCTACTATCTATACTTCTATACTATTATATAAAAATCTAATGGTGTCTGTATGTGTATTACTAATAGGTGCAAAAACTACTGAACCAACTGGGCTTAAATTTTACAAAAATATAGCTACCATACCAAGGACCATTATAGGACTATTCACACTACGATACTGACCGTGGGCTTTGCCCCTTTGGCTTTAAAGTTTCTGAGGTGAGGATATTCAAAGTAAATATTGATTGGTGTCCATGGCTGCAATGAGAATACTCACAATGTTTACATTTGCTTTGACATTTCAATGTAAACAAGAAGAACTGCCAAATTGCATATTTCATAATTGAAGACAGCTGATCCAACAAAATTAAATATAATATTTTCCATAACTATGAGGTAGGTTTATTTTAATCAAACCTTTTATCGTGGATTATTTATTGTAAAACTATGTCAATGATTATAGAAATAAAAAAATATTCTAAAAGCGTTGCTGTATCAACTCAGGCTCTGCTTTCGATTTTTAAAGTGTCTTAAGTGTTATGAAAATAATGTTATTGATATATTTTCATGGAAACAGTAGGAAAATTGCAATCTATAGATGGTTTGTATGAATTTGGAGGCTACTTGAAAAAAAATTGAACTGCTTAACATGTCTTAGATTAACTTAACATAACCTGCACATCTTATTGTTTTTTTACATGTATATTTAGGTAAATTTAGTAATTGTATTTCGCTAAACCTATGCTTAAATTAAACTAAAGAATATCATCAATACATAAATTGTGCATAGATTTTTGTGTTCTAAAACCTGTTGCATATGTGTAATTATTTAATTATTTAATTATCACATTTAATTATCAAATGGTGATACAAACTACTCTTATTTTATCTTAACATAGCTTTCAGTTCATATTTACTTTATTTGATAAATTTATATTTTTTGTTTTGCCACACCACTGATTAAATTAAACCAAGGAAAATATCATAAAACTAAGCAGTATATAGTGTTTTTTGTATCTATAATCAATGAAATATATGTTACTATGTTTACTTAAAGGTAAGTTGTGAAAATGTAAAGTCAATGGAAGATGGAACTGATTAAAAGAACTGCTGGTTTTGTATAATAAGTTGTGGGTTGATATTTTTGTAGAGTAGAATCAGAGATGCAATGAAACATATACTGTATTTGCTATTACATTATTTAGTCCTCGATGCTTTGATAATCATATTAGTTTTGTCTGCTGTCTAATGCTTAATTATTTGTTTGACATTTTTTATAGTATAGATATAGTTTCTTTAAAATTTCGAAATACTATTGATAAGGCACACCAATATTTCTAAAGTTTATAACAGCTGATATTTTTTGCTAATGATTTATTGTGAGTGAAGAAACCACAAGATGGAAGAATTTGTGATCTAATATGAAGAAGAGTAAATTAAAAAAACAGTTCATTTAAATTTAATAATTAGTATTTTTGCAACGTCAAAATTGAAATTTAAAATGTCAAAAATTGAGAAAAAAGATATGTAATTAAGGGAGATGAAGGTAAATCATGTAAGTAAACGTTTTTTTCGAAGATTTGGTAAGTTTATCTCATATCAGCCTACACAAGATTTAAAATTAATCAAAACCAAAATGGTGGTATCCACTACTTATCAGATTTAAAAGTCATAACTTAAACGTTTCTATTAAGGCCATAAAAGTTGAATTTTGTTTCTAAAATCCTGGCAGATGTGTAACTATTATATGCAACAGAAGTAAAGATTATTTATTTTTTTATAATATAATATAAATACCTCGTCACAGCTCTGAAGTTTCTGTCTTTTGGTAAAGATTAAAATGATTCTTTTTTGTGTCCTCTTCCCGTTGCAAAGCACGGGTACAACAGCTAGTAAGCTATAAAACTGAGGTGGTGTCTGTCTGTCTGTCTAGACGGCTGTCACGACTAAAATACTAAACCAATATAGCCGAAATTAACCACAAAGGTGGTACATATATCTAGGAACGTTCTAAGCCTATTCACTTCCTTTAGTTCCCCAAGGGCTTCGCCTTTAGTTCCCCGTGGATGTCCAAAGTTTTAAAGTGAGGTTTTCAAAAGTAAATATTGACTGGTCTCCATGGGAGCATGAGAAATCTCTGTTTATCTTTGCTCTGACATTTGAATGTAAACAAGAAGAGAAGAACTGCCAAATGCTCACTTCACAATTTCAGACAGCTGATCCAAAGAAATTAAATACATTTTATACAATTATGTGGTGGGATTTTTTATATAAAACTTTACCATAGATTATTTACTCTGAATCTATGTCAATGATTATGAAACTGATTTTTCTTCCCGTTGGAAGCACGGGTACAGCAGCTAGTCTATAATAAAACTCTTGACGCACTGAATTGAAGATCTTTCATCCCTTCAAAAATTACACGACAGTTTACATTTTTTCCAAATGTGTCTATATTTTTGTCTTCATTACATTTTCGTGGTTAGAAGATATATATCTCTATGCCGAGCACTCTTTGACACCTCATTCATTACGTACAAGCTAAGAACGTGTCTTCAAATAAGCCTGCACACTTATTTCACACCTTCTAACGACTCTTAATTATAATTAAGCTCCGTGTCTAAGCATTCATCTTTTCAAAGTCAGCCTCAGACTCATTAAAAATTTAAGCTCAACGTTGTATACAGATGTTATATTTATTTATGTATGTAATCGTTATCCGAAGTGCTGCTGTATAGTTTTCTATCCATTGAATCGATTTTCTCTTAATCAAATTATTTACTAACACCAGCAGTAAAACTAGTTGGCGGTAGTTAAAGAAATTGTAGAAAAAAGTAATCCCTGCTTTTGGGAAACAACATTACAGCTGGTTAATAGATTCTATAATAAATAATCAGCTCTTTTTGAAGGTACAGTAGTTCAAATGCACACTTTTAACTGAAAAAAGAGTTTGAATTATTGCGCTTGATTTGGAAAGATTCGGTTAAATTTTCTCCTAAAACAGTAAATGTTGTCTTTAGTAAAAATCTGATAGAGTTTTGACTGAAATTACTCCAAAAGAATTTTCTTTTGTAGTTGTTCAACAGTTCATGTGAACAAATATTGTCAATATTTCATTGTTCTTTCTAGACCAATTACATGTTATATGAGTAAAATGTTTAAGTAATGTGTAAGATGCAATATATCGGCAACTCAATTAACCTCAATGTGCCTCAATACCGAAAAACATTAACTATGGTAAACAAAATTAACGATTTTCAGTGACTAAAAAGGTGTTTGAAACCATCTCCCATTCTTCAACAATCAATTCCTAGTGTATCAGCTGATCCGCGTGAACTATACAGTAAAATAGATCAGCGCCATGTTATTATTTGTTCAATTGAAACTCGTCGTAAATTCGTGAGTCAGAGGAGCTCTTAACTCACAGGTGGAGCTCGTAACTCACGAATCTCACTGAATCATAACTCACGATTGGATAGTTTCTAGACTGCGTCTAGCATGGCAGGTTTGGTAGTGGTTTTATTTTATTATATAATATGAAAATAAGAAGAATACCAAGATGAAGAGCAAGACAGGATTTAACTGTTTTATCTTGTCATTTTGTGTTTGAAAATAGCTTATCACTATTCAGTAGAGATCTACACAACTATAAATTGTCTTCCTGCTAAGAAAATAGTCAGCTGTTTTCTTTCTGAAAACTATATTTTTCTTAGCCCAATTATTAATTAAACTGTGAAAGCAATACTTTCCTTTCTCAAACAATATCTTTCCTGGCAAAAACAACACTTTTTGGCTTAAAGCACAGTACTTTACAGAAACTGAACTACGTTTGCTTGAATTTGGATAAAACACACATAATATTGTGTGTAACCATTAGGACTTTAAATAGATATAAATCAACCATTTCCATGTTGTGGTCAGTTAAAAAAAAATAAACCGTCGTAGTTGATGTGAGCCAGTAACAGCCAATTACTGATTTGTCGAATTCATGCACTTTTACCAAGTCATACTGATGGGACGACTTGTAAGCCATAACATATATTATGCCCCATCAACTATGTCAGTGGAATTTACATACTGGTGCATGTGAAACTAGTGGCTCACACAACTACAGTATGTTCTGTTTTAACATGTAATTGGGACAGCTGGTCCATATAGTGATTGATGTCTTCTTCAGTCTCCAATAGGTAATGCTAGCATCTTCTACTAAAGTATCCAAAAGTAGTTTGTTCTATTTACAAACAAAAATTCTACTGATCTATTTAGGGATTTATAATTAAATCTCAAACATACTCTGTCATCCCTCGAATATTTCCTATTCCCCACCACATCGCACTGCCCATTCATTGAAACCACCAATCAAACGATTAAATCAACGGCTCCAGAGATGTACGATAGCCATCGCTCGTAAACCACGATCTCGTCTAATGAGTGACGTGGCTCGGAACCCACGCTCGGAAGATGCCAATTAGCAGCTGTAATTATTGTAAACGGCGAATAAATCGATCAGAAGCGGCTTGGCTTCAAAGTGAGCACTGGAGAGTATTTGTTGACTTGAGCTATTGTCTCGGCGAGTACTAACTCTCTAGCGTGGATTGGTTGATTCCACTGTTGTATCTAATGAGTATAAACTATGTTCGGAAGGTTATGAGCTTTGGATATCGTGAGTATGGACAATCTGTTGCAGCTTTAGTGGTTAGAGCAATGGGCTTTGATTTTGAATGGGTTCAAAATTAAATTAAAACGTAGGATGACAGCGCAGTGGCCTGAGCGTGACAGGAAAAATCACGGAATACCGTGGGCTGAAAGCCATGTTTCCCTGGGAATTATCACGCCCGTTGGCTTATCTATGCCTACTTGCTCTGTACAGTACTTCAGTAAAATAGCAGGGTGGGTTTTGGACAGTAATTTAAACGGGCTTTATGAATGCCAAGTTAAAAGTTGGAAGCTAGATGTTTAAGGCCGTTTGTGAGATAGTTAAGACGTGACGCAGTTTTTAACATTCTTCTTCATTCTTGGTTTTGGGCATGCCCTAACCTAACCTAACCCAACCTAGCTGAACTTTACCTGACCTAAAAATTATCATTAGCAGTCCATTAGAAAAATGATAGCTCCTGGAAACGGCAACCGCTAGAGCGGTGCTCTCATCCCACGGCGCTGTCACACACTGATGACCCACGACATCCAATCGTCAATGGTTTTGGGGACGCTTCTCAATCGTTTTCTAACTGAAGGTCCATTTGTGTTTGAAATGGTGATAACTAAATGCAGCTGTAATTTGGAATGCCGGTCTTTGAATCGTATAGTTAATGATTGCCTTTGATGGCTCCTTCTTATCACCAGGTATTCAGGGAGAGCAAAACTTGACTTCAACAGCTTATCCTTGGACTGTGAAAGGAATTGAGATATCTTAAAACACGTAAGAAAAGGTTTTGCACAACAATTCAATTCAATTCAATTCAATTATTTAAGATGGGGACGCCACTATGTGCGTATTTTAACCCAAATATGAGTGAAGGATGAGTGTAGGATGAGTGGCGCGATCTTGTAGTCTTGTTAGTGACTAAGGCCGACATGTTCCTTAGACACAGCTGTTAATTAATAGCCCATACAGCTAATGGCAACTAAGGGACCTACAGTTTATAGTGGAATCCGAACCACATTTTTCCTTGTAATTTACGAATTGGTCTAATTATTCAGGATAATACTGCGGATAGTCGTAGTACTCACTAGTGCGGACGTTAATCCACACCAGGGAGCATCGCATCCACAGTGCATCCCTATAAATATCCACAATTCGTGACCTCCCAGTAGCTGGATTACAGGACGACGCCACCCGTCCCAGTTTAAACTATAAACCCAACATAAACTATATGTGGCGACTGGTTTAAAACAGCACGAAATATTCCCCTAATTACATTTATTTGGTGGTACCTAATAGAATTTCCAAACATTTTAACAATTCAACTCTAGTTCGTAAGAAGATACGTTTGTTCTTTGTATTTCGACTACAAATATTTATCTTTATACAACAATTATTATTTAGTAAATTAACGCCGGGAATTATTACCTGAGTCTGATAATGAGCTACGAATCCGAACAATTTTGCAAATATAGTGTGCAAACATTTCAGAATTATCGGTTTTAACGCAAATGAAGTTCATCTTTAACATTATATGAACGAAGTGTTTAAATTGTATGTAAATTTTTCGATCCTGGAAGATCAGATATCACAAATCAAGTTTGACATCCTTGAACTTGTGACCGAAGAGTTAAATTAGAAATAAATAAACTTATGTTGTTTCACAGCAGGCAATAAAGTAGAGAATTGGCAGTAAATAAGTAGTGGCGCCCCATTATAGAGGTGCTAATAGCTTGGCGAACCTCATAATTACAGACCCATCTCACTTCTGCCATTGATTGAAAAAAACGTTCAAACGTATGAAAGTACAAGTATTACCTCCGTAATTGCAGCTTAAGACTTAATTTGGTGTAAGTATAGTAATTAGGGTGGAATTAACTGATTACTTGCAACGTAAAGGAATGCGATTTTTTCGAACTGAGATATTTATTAAATTGTATAATCAATTTTGGAATGAGTAAACATATTGATGCGTCTCTAAATGACCGGTAATCATCAATGAAAGATAAATGTTTAAGTAAAAGAAGTGACAAGAATTCACTGGGTTGTTTTTTACACCTTTTTTGATGCAATTGGCTCTCATTGTCGATGTAATTTCTCAAGGACAATCAACATTAATGGTAAATGTAACTAGAAGGGAGTGTTGAATTTTAAATATTTTTCTTTTGCTTTTTCCACTGAAAAAAACTTGAATAAAAAAACATCCAAACATTTGCTTACACATTATTAATTCAAGTTCTTTCAACATGCCTTCAATATACCTTCAACAACATGCCTTCCATCATATGGGGAGCTAATGTTGAAATGACATTAATAATTTAAATACAAACCCTAATTAGCAGGCTGTAACTATCGTAAGATACCATAAACATACAAACAAATCGTAACATACCAGAATAGACTGTCTTTCTATATAGATACAAAATTGTTGTCTGTGCATGGCGTAGAGCTGAGTTGTTTATATCGTTGCGTAGAGCCAATGTGTGTTTCGTTTATTTTATGTTTTAAACTCTGATAAAGCTATAACTAGTCAATCAAATTGAAAAAGGACTACAAATGCAAAACGAATATACAATAAAACAGTCACTAACACATAATCTGTCCAAACTTTGATCTAGTGCAAATTACATTTCATAAAATCCTTTCCGAACACCGTTTGCAGACCTTCCACATCTCTACATAAACCTCGACGGTTTATTCTCCTATGCAAATGCGACGGAATGCTTCATTCGCTCGCTGCATTCCCTGTATGAATGTCTTCCAATTAAATGTTATTGGTGGCAGAATGCTGAATGCAGCGCAATCGGTGAGTTCAAAGAGTTGCGTGCGTAGGTGAGTTTATGCGATTGTAGGAGTCTAACAGAAATGCCTGGGGAACATTGCATTAAAATGAGACGAATGCAGTACAGGGTGCATTAGAGTTAAATAACGTGATTGGGCTTAATGAAAGGATTCCATTATTAGTTTGAGTTTACTTTCAGTTTGAGAGAGAAAAATCTAATTTAACATACAACTGGGTCTTTTCGAGAGTATGCTACACTAAAATATTTAACTGACCAATAACATAATTTATAGTACTGAGTTTTTCCCGTTTGTTTTTGAATCTATTTGGGGAGTCGTATGAAAATATGCATTGTTAGGGAAAAGCTGTGAAATAGTACTACGAAAAGTACTTGCTTACACATAATAATGAAATTACATGAACATGAAATGGTTATAGGGGGTCCTGTGAACGTACGAAAACTGTTCCAAGCAATACACGTTTTAATAGGAAATTATTGATTAAATTCCATTTCTAGACCAAGAGCCAATTTATGGTGTTAGCCGAATCGTTCGGCATAAATTTGAAAAGAGTTTTGACTACCTGAACACCAAAAGTGTATTGGCCGACCTATCGTCCCATTCGGAAACTTCAGTGCTTAATTACTAAGTTAACCCATAAAAATAAGAGTTTAATTTACATTAATTTCGTCTAGTGATTCTTATACCTCTCCTAATGGAGAATGACAATCTTTTTGGCAATTCTATCGCCTTCTTCAGATCATTGTCAGGAATATCACTTCTATTGAGGTCGTCAAAACATTGAACATGAACACTTAAGGGGTTTGTGGTTATCCGTACACTCTTCTAATGATTTTTTAAATTTGCTCCCTCGATTTCTAATCACTTTTTGGATCTTCCCTAAAACTTGATCTTGTCCAGTTCGTGTGTACCGCAGCCCACGTTCGGAGGGGCGGAGGCCCGCTGTGCTGCCTTGTTTAACCACTTGTTTTTCCTCGCAGTTCAGCAAACAGCTGATTAATGTATGTGCCAAATTCGGAAGTGGTCTTACAGTGTTGGTTCTCCTGTTACCGGCAGCTGCCACACTCCGTGTTGAGTGTCACACATCACTGATCACTGAGTTACACCTGCATTTCCGATCATGTTTACTGAAAATTTACACATCTTTCAGACGATTGTTGAATTTTTAGAGAAGTTCATATGTAATTCAGCATGATCATAGGAGTTAAATAATGGATCAAAGTGCATCCCTATCATGCAATTTGATTGTGTTGTGATATTTACCCCCCACTTTGGAACGATTTTCACTGAACCATTTTTCACCCGGTATCATAATTAAACAGTCCCCATGACCCGGTGGTGATATATCTAGAAAACTGATAAGTATTTCTGACGATGAGAAGTTTCATTTAATGTAACTCCCTCCTCTAAAAGCGATAGTTAATTGTTTGATTAACCCATGCATTTCCTGGGAGTGTATATTGTACAATTAAGATCAATTCAGTTGACTATAGTAAAAACCCATCACTCATGCTATAGCATAATTATTTACACATTAGACAACTGAATTCCCATTGGACAGAAAGCCCAACGGAAGCATGGCAACACTAGTTGAATACGTGTGTGTGTGTAGGGGAGGGTTGAGCGCGTTAAATACAGGGAGAATTAACATCTTAATTATTGTTTATGACATTTCAATTACAATGTGGGATACAAAGTTGACAGTTATGGGTGAGACCGGACGTTATTTTGGGTTAATTAGTTTAAGAGTTAGGAAGCTTGGTCACACGAACACATTGTGAATAATCGCTCACTGGTCAGTTGGCTTACAAATAATCTTTTGGTTTAACAAAATTGAAGATGGATAAATATAGGTTCTGTCAGTAGCGTTTGATTATAATTTGATAATATACCTTACTCGTGGTTGTTCATATGTACATGAACATGCATAGCAAATATGAAATACAATAAATATAAAGATGCTAATTAAATGAAAAAGAAATATAATACATCCGTCACAGCAAACCTGCAGACCAAGCGATAGGATAAATAGAAATTTATCCTATTGAATTTTCACCAAAATATCTCCTTAAAAATGCCATGTGTATTCCTTATTTAAGTAAAATTTATTAAACGAGTACTTAGGTTTGCTGTTACAAGGGGGGTGATAAAGTCTTTTGTTAAACAATAGCTTAGTACAAAATAAATACATTTGCAAAATTTGATCAAAAGAAATTGATAAACAAGAAAACTGCAACAGTTTACTTATTATATAACAAATTAGAATATCAACTTAAAAATGGTATGGATAGATATTGGAAAAATTTTCGTTTTGAGGGTCAAAATGAGTAAAAACTATTTTAACCCCATAAACCCCCACCTAAACTCCGTTCCCAAGGCCCGGTCATGCTGGGTTATGACCGAGTTAGAATACACCTAGGTTTACACGGTTTTACAAATTTTTATTGATAAGCAAAATGGGTCTCATCAAAACAGTGGCCTACCATTCCAATGAAAACCACGCATAATCTATATCCATCTTGAAAAAATGTTTTTATAGACGTTAAAGTTGTACATCATATTGACAAATTTCTGCTAAAAGATATTTTAAATTTGTATAAAAACATGCGTCACTCGATTTTAATGTTCTCTAAATCACAGTTTCCCAAACACAATTGGTAACAGCCCATCCTTTATGATATGATATTACTCTCGCTGGATCCATCTACATATGTTTTCCATTTCCTTAACCAATCAATGTCATAGAATAACTAACACAAGTAGACTTCCCATCCCAAAATTTAAAGTTCGTTTTTCGTGTCTCATGTCCGGTGACACTGAGGCGAGTGTCGACGAAATATTGTTTAATTTTTTTTTTTTAGTTAATTTAATGATTTGTGCTTTACTGTTTTGGTTATATAACTAGATGATGAGTTACTGTCTATGATTTTAGTTATATTTGGTTAAACAGGGGTTTAAATTACCTACTGAAATTACAAGAAACAAATTGTAAACAAAAAACGTCCTCTACAGTGCACCGGCCAAAGCTAACGATAAAATTGGCTTCAGCTCTTTCATAAGGATGGGAAATCTACTAATGTTTTATCTATTCCAATATTCAAAACCCAAGCAAGTAGTGGTGAACCCACAATATGACCTCACTTTCGGCGTTTTAGAGGCACTTTTAGGGCACTTTTTATAGGGGAAAAATGAGAAAAAAATGGAAGAGCTTTTTTTGGCCACTTTTTTAAAGACCCAGCTCTCGACCTATACACCCCTATATAAATTTTCTACTTTTTTAATACTGAAAAACACGTCTGGAATATGGCTCATTTTTTTGGCCACTTTTTTAAAGACCCGGCTCTTGGCACGCGAACTCGGGCGCGCTCCCAGCTTATGATGTGCTCCCTTGGACATCCTTAGTGGAAATCCATGAGTTCTGGCTACTTGGAAACCCAAGCCATTTGACATACAACGAATCACCCTTTCTCCTAATTACCTTCTCTACCAAATACATGTCCTTATACTTGGTCTTTAACAACTCCTCTGTATAGAAGCCTCCCCTGATTATATTGCCATTTTCATCTTTCAAGATATAAGTCACAGGCTTTGTATTCTTAACTTCTGCTATTGTAAATAGTTCCCCTGTCCAATTTGGAGTATAACCTTTACTAAAAACATGTTTATACTTGGAAATCCTTACGCTATCGCCTACCTTATATCTTGGTTTTTTAACTTGCTCTACTTTAGAAGTCAACCTCTCATGCACATATTTACTATTCTTAACATTCACTTGGTTAGGCTTCATTCCTATAGATCTATGCACCTTATTATTATATTTTCGAATTAACTTTGGAAGTAAATCCAACCATTTATAACTCCCCTGAGCACTAAATTCCCTATATAACCAATTCTTTAAAGTTCTCTGAAACCTCTCTACAATTGCAGCCTTAGTTGTAGAAAATGTGTGATAGTGATTAATATTTAAACTTTTCATTAGTTTGTTAAAATATTGATTAAAAAATTCTTTTCCATTGTCAGATTGAATGTTTTTAACCCCCTTTGGTAGAATGGTTTTAATGGCTTCTGTAACCACTAACCCTGTCTTATTCTTTAGTGGAGCAGCATAAGCTTTTTTAGAAAATGTATCTATTAAAGTTAAAATATATTTATTGCCAGATTTTTCTCTAGCATAGTTTTGCATATCAATTAAATCTATTTGTACGGTTTCATTTATACCTAATACTTTGAAAGACCTTCTTATGAAATTCTTTCTTGCAGGTTTATGAAGTTCGTATGCAATTTCATTCATTTTTTATAACATCATCCTTTCCTGTAACTCTAAATACATCACCATTAGCCCCAATCAATAGATTATCTTCCATTCTTTTAAATACATAGTTTTCTGGTATATATGGTCTATTATCTATATACTTAAATCCACTCAAAGATGTGGGGTCAGAAACTAATAAATCAGGATTATATTCCATCAAATTAAACTTTTTTTCTCCATATACAAATTTTGATCCATCGTAATGCATAGCTTATGACATTAGACAAATATCATCCAAATGTTTCCCCTCTGGTAGATTTCTTATGAATTGATTTTTGGCATCCCAACAATATAGTTTTTTATTATAAGTTATAGTCTGTTCTTTTGTAACACAGTCAGTGTCATCAATGGCAGGTTTAACACGTACTAACCTTTTATTATTAAAATTCCAATAGCCTATTTCCATTTTTGGAACTTGTGAAACATTCACAGCATCTTTACTATCTGTACCTTCCATCAAATTGCTAAGTTTCTGTTTCTTAGCATTCCAAACACCATTCTCTGATTCTAAAAATTCATAATTACTATCGTCTTGTACAAATTTACCATCTTCTTTTCGTATTAAAGTCTGTTGTAAAGTGGGCACATCATTTAAACTTTCACCCTTTTCCACATTAGTAATTTTCCGTTTCTTAGCATTCCAAACACCATTCTCTGATTCTAAAAATTCATAATTATTATTGTCTTGTACAAATTTACCATCTGTTCGTATTAAAGTCTGTTGTAAAGTGGGCACATCATCTAAACTTTCACCCTTTTCCACATTAGTAATTTTCTGTTTTTTAGCATTCCTATTTTTATTCTTAGATTCTAAAAACTCATATTTAGTTTTACCTTGTAAGAAGACATCACCTTTTCTAGTTAATGTCTGTCCCAAAGTTGATACATCATCTACAAACTCCCCATCTTTAACATTACCAATTTTACGGTTTAAACCATTCCAACTATAGTCTTGTAAATTTAAAGTAGGTTCACTACTAGCCCTAGGTTCTGCAGGCTTATTATATGGATTATATAAACGATAAAATTTATCTATAAACATATTTTTATTTAACAAATAATTCCACTTTCTCTCAATTCCTCAATAATGGAATCTATTTCATTGTCCACTCCTGAGTTACCGGCTTGGCGACTTAGCCAAAGAAGTCTTAACCTATCTACAAGCTCATTAGGATCATCCCAATAAATATAGTCTATTTTATTACCAGTCACTTGTCTCAAACCTTCACCAACAGATTTAAAAATAGGTTTAATTATATTAAGATATTTAGTATGTCTATTACTTGAAATTGGTGCACCATCTTTGTAACTCTTTAAATGTCCATTTGTAGCTTCCAAAATTTCTTTATAATTTTGCAAATCAGCCGGAGTATAATCCTCAGGTTCTTTTAAAGTTAACAATTGCCACAAACCTTTTGTCCCCTTGTAGGTTTTATTTGCAATTGTAACATCATCATTGGCAATGTCAACTTCCTTATTTCCAATAAAAAATTTATTTGCTTCTCGTCTAATACCATATGTAGTGTCTGTCATACTACTTTTACTGAGGTAATTTCCTAAATAGTCTGATGCTAAAAGACCAAAATCTAATTTCTGTGGAGTGTGTGGTTGTAATGGTTGCAATCTTGGTATTATTGGTATTCTAGATGGAGTCATTGGGAGAATCTCCATTCGAGGCCTCTCTGTTTTGGCAATTTTTTTTAATTCTTGTAATGGCTCTATTAAAGGTTGGAATGTTTGAAACCTCTCTTCAGCCTCTAGAAACTTGCCACGTTTTAAAGCTCTATATTTCTCTCGTATTTCATTTGCAGAGTCAACCAATTCTTGTTGAATGTTTTTCATCTTTTATTTACATTTTATTTATCTCATTTGACAAAGGATTGTACTCAAACACTTTATCATGTATTAACAAACAATATGCAGATGTATTTGCTGGCACATTTTCTGCAGTTTCAATCTCTAATTTAATATCAACAATTCCTTCCTTCACTGTTTCGTTCTGTCTAGAACAGTCTATTACAATTAGTGGATATTTCTTCATAAACTCAGCCCTACTAATCATAGGATCTGGGATAGTATTATAGTAAGTCTCTCTAAATCTCATAAACATCTCATAAGCTTTAGAGACATCTCCATTTTCAAAGTCGAGATTTAAATCACTATAAGGATAATATTCAGAGTTTAGAAATACTTTGAGATTTTTTAATTTACAGTGATCAAATTCATCAGTTCTTTTTCGTGCACTATTATCCCTAGCTGTTTGGAAACCAAATATAATATACCTAGGCTTCTCCAAACTGGAAGATGTCTTTACTGACCATGTATGTCTTGTAGTATTGGGATATGATGGAAGTTCATGCAGCTCTAAACTTCTAAATGCAATTTGCAAATTTTTATTTTGCAATAACATCTTTTGTAATTGTAACTTTTCCCCATCTGATGGTATCACGTGTGGCATCACCCATTGAATTGAGTTAAGTGTAATTTTAGGAATCGTTTCAGCAGTGCCACTGGCTGGAGCACTAGCGGTTGTTAATATACAATTCAAATCATTTTTGGATCTTTTCAACACCAATTCTTGTTTGACATTTACTAATACCTTATTAAAGTCCTCGAATACACCTATTAACAGCTCTAATAGCAAACATGTACTAAACTTGCCACCTTTATGGAACTCTTTTAAATTTGTGTCAGAATCAAATGCTACATTTGACAATTTAGTAGTTTTATTGTAAGAGCTCAATATTTTCATAAGACTAGAAATTCCTGGGTTTCTTACAATGTCTATTTCTTTACCTGCGACTTCATATCTAATTTCATCAAATAAGAATGCAAATGCATTATTTATAAAATGACCTTTATCATGATTTTCAATTTCTCCCTTAATATATAGGTAACTCCTACACGGGAGAGTTAGCAAATCTTGATTATTAATACATATTCGAATATCATCGGAATTATTTATTGCTAAAGTGTTGTGGGGAACATAGGAGTGATTTGTAATTTTAACCACACTATCGTCGAATTGGGATTTCCCTGTAACGTCTAGAAAATCTTCCATTTTTATTAATAGAAAATTTTAACTTTAGTCCTATTGATCGTAGGAACCTAGCATTTTGTGCACTTATAGATAAATTCTTATAAATTCTCATATCTTTTTTATATGACAAGTAATTGTAGTTTCTTCTCCGTTAAAGTCAATTGCCTTGTCGTGCTGATCGGCAAATGTAATACTGACAACATCTAAACTTCTCTTATTTACAGGAAAATATATAATATTTCTTGGAACTTCGATAATTTTGTAGCCAGGAGGAGCTTCTGGATAAAAGCTATGTATGGTATGTGATTTGTTTCCATTTAAATAGGACCCGTTTGCAATGTTACATTTTACTCTAATCACATTTACATTATTAATGTTTATTTTATTTATAGATTCAAACTGAACACCAGGAGTAGAAACACCTTTAAATCCCAATAAAACAGACCCTAAACATGGTTTTGTAAAATCAAACACATGGCTAGAAAGTAATGTCGCTTTCATAGTTTTATTATTAGCTGTAAGGAAAAAGTTTGGAATTTGCTTTTGAATTTCCTTTGCAAGCTCAACCACCTCATATGTTCCTTCAGAAATTTCTATTGTAACTGGAGCATTGTGGTCATAATAGAAAACATCATCACCTTCTCCAATGGTTAATTTGTTGCCTTTAAGTTGATTTAATTTTGGAATAAGCCCTTTAAATAAAAGTTTGGATTTAGTATTAATTAATGCTTCTCCATTTTTATCTATTATAACTTTAAGTTTACCATTTAATAATTGGTTTAAATCATCAACTAGGATCTCTCCCTTAGGTAATGTTATTTTCTCTACTTTGTAATATGTTAAAGTATTTAGTGGTTTTTTAACATTAAATATAGAATTATAACTTTGAAAATCTACTAATCCAATTACATAATCATCATTTAATTCAATGGGAGGAAAGAACACTGACTTAAGCTCTGGCTCTGTACCCGAAAATGCTATAGTAAATGAATCCATTTTTATAAACAAAAATTTTTTATGAATGATAAACATAAAACTCCACAAATGGAACTATTTAAATCTTGTATTTGATCAGTAGTATAGAAGATTTTATGTCTCTCAAAATATTTAATTACTTCTTTTGGAGGTTGGATTCCAAATGGGTCAAAATAAATTACAATATCTTTATTTTTACGATATGCTGTCCAATGTGTGCCAGATGAACTGTCTAAATTAACTATTCCGCACTCTTTTACTCTTGGTGTTAGATTTTTTAGCTCGTTTTTTAGGTACACCCCCCGGAAGTGAGGCACGTCTTTTGCGGCCTCTAACAGCTGGTAGTTGTCCATATTTTTTATTAAATTTTAATCCCATTCCCATCTTTGCTTTTGCCTTCATCAAATTTGTCACCGCATAAGCTGCAGCTCTTTCAGCAAGATTTGCATCCTTTGCCGTTACTCTAGTCCAAGCTAAGTCTGCTAATCTCATGTCTGCTTTGTTCCGAGCAGCGGTATCGGGATTATTCATGTAGAATATGTCATGCTCTTTACAATAAGAGTCTAGTTTATTTTTTGGAGATACATTTTTAGCTAAATTCTCACGTATATTCGTTCCAGGTCCACAGTACCGATATGATGGTATGTGAAGTGGAAATGGAAGGTTATTTATAAGAGTATTCAATAACCCTCGACCCCTGTAAGGCTTTAGGAATAAACCTTTGCCCTTTTTACATGTTTTCTTATTATTTTTTACCATTTTTATTATATAAAAAATGTCTTTTATTCAACAAAAACACAAATTTAAAATAGTACATACTAAGGAAAATATACCAAAGAAGTTGGGTCTTTTTCCTACCAATATTCGATGTGTTATTTGTGGTCCCAGTGGAAGTGGGAAAACGGTTGTAATTTATAATTTAATTGTAAGAAAGGAAGGATTAAAATTTACAAACCTATATTTAATATCAAAATCTTTAGAACAAGAAAAATATAAAAAAATAATTGAAATATTTAGTTTGTGTGACGAAGTGAAATTACACACGTTTACTGACTGTGAAATCACACCAAATGATGTAAAATCACAGTCAGTTGTTGTATTTGATGATATAAATAGTCCAAATATTACACAATTTTTCTCAATGGGTCGACATAAAAATATTAACAGTTTTTACTTGTGTCAATCTTACAGCAAAGTACACAAACATTTACGTGATAATGTAAATTTCCTAATATTATTTAAACAAGATGATTTGAATTTAAAACATGTATATAACAATCATGTTGGTAATGATTTTTCATTTAACCAATTTAGAAATCTCTGTCATCAATGTTGGGATAAAACTAAATATGGCTTTTTTGTAATAGACAAAGAAAGGTTAAAGAATAATGGCAAATATAGATTTATGTTTGATCAATTTTATAATGACCAAGTGCAAGAGTATTGATACCATCTTCCAGAATAAACCTCTTGTCATCGTCAAACGATAGTACTTTCTTATTCATAGTTAAGGTTTGAAGATGATGATTTGTAGATTTAATTCTTGTCACATTCTCATAGTAATCTTGCCCAGTGGCAAGACAGTTCAAATAATGTTGATGTCTAAGGAGATGTTTAACTGTAGCACCATCAGCTCCTTTAGCTTTCTTCACCTCTAAAGCTTGTTTGTCTTCTTCATATAACCATTTTAGAGGAATATAAGAATATAACTTTGGTCTTAAACCACAATATTCATACATAATATGACCATCTAATTCGTCTTTAAACTTGCCAGTGACTTTTTTATTTTTATCAGAGTATAAGAAATGGTCTTTACTATATCCAGAGGTATCAAAATAGTGCAAGTCACATTCTATTTCCTTGTAAAAGTCCTCTGTAACTATAGAATACATTAAAGAATCTGTATCTGTCATAAGAAATCTTTTGTTCTTAAATTTTGACATATAATTATAGTGGAAATCGTACATTATTACTTTACTAATATCCAAAATGGTCATTCCCAAATATATCGGCTTATTAAACTTTACAACTAATTTATTTAAATGTATAGCATGTAAATTGTTATCGAACTTTTTGCTACAGTCGAACCTTGGATTAGTGACATATTTAGTTAATAGTGACTCATCCTTGAGATATATATCACGAAACTTGCGTTGGTTCATAATTGTTCGACCAAAGAGACTATTATTTAACAATTTGTAAAAGTCTTTTTCGAAATCATTTTTAGCACATTTGCGTTTTTCAATATTAAAATTAATATAGGGCGCAAGCCATTTGGACTGTCTAAATTTTAAAATTCTATGGTATTTTGTAGCAACCAAACCCAATTCCTCATATTTTTGTAATGCTTTATAATGTAAAATATATTTAGTTTTGTCATTTAAATTAGGTATTAATTTGCCATTCATTTTCTCAGGTGCTAATGGATAGTCATTATGTAAATCATGTAAGCTTTTATCATATTTTAAATCAACTTCTAAAATGTATCCAAACTCATCATTTTGATTATATTTGTAGTCTATCTCATTCGACCAACAAAATCCATCCATAGGTAGCGGCTCGCACATCGCTGTTGAGTATAGCGAGTTACAATCTAAATATATTAAATACACACTCTCTTGATTGGGATCATAGTGTTCGCCCATATATTTATTATTGGCTTTAGCGTAACGTGTGGAAATCATACTGACTCCTCCTCTGATTGCACTTTCTATGAACAAATGCATGTCAATATCTTGAAATAATTGTAATTTTATACCAGTCATTCTAAGACAGGCCTCCCATGTTAATCCAGGAAGTGAATACATATGTACGGGGTCAAGTTTATAATCTTTTAAACACAGGTCTCTAAATGTCTCAAACACATCAGCCAGTAGCAATACATCTGTTTTAAGATATAAATCATGATATTCTTGTAAATTGTTGATATTAAAATGGGTCCAGACATTTTTAGCATGTTCATATTCATTGGGAGAGATACAGTCCACTCTTGGTAATTCAAACACTTGATAATTCAAAACTTTCGATAATTCAAAATGAAGGCTCAGTCCCTAGAGAATCTCTCAATATTTCAAATTTTTACCATGCATTTTGAGACACTCGGTATTTCAAAGTCCAAATAGAGGGCAGGTCAATTTGTAACACGCAGTAATTCGAAGTTTCGTCGGAAAAACACTCTATAATTCGAAGTAACTCAGTAATTCGAAGTTTTGTCGGTTAACACTCTATAATTCGAAGTAATGCTGTAATTCGAAGTTTCGTCGAAAAAACACTCTATAAATCAAAGTCACACAGTAATTCGAAGTTTAGTCGGCAAAACACTCTATAATTCGAAGTGATCTCTTCCTGTTATAACAAGAAACTATACAGTACAGTGCATCCTGTTCCCATGGTAGGCTAGTGTTGGACGTTTTGATGTTTGTTTAGTTAGAGCAGTAGTCTGAGTTAGTTCGCTGACTTGTTTTTCTAAGTTGGCAATCCGATCTATAGATTGCGCGACATCTCCTTGAGCACAAACGTAGTTGTCGACAGCTGATAGTTCAGCTATTGGCAAAATATATAGCGTTAAATAACAGATTTCTTTGCAACTACAGTAACTGAAAAATAAGCCGTTGATTGTTTAAAAGTGTACTAAAATACGGTATGATGTTTTATTGTAACGTGCTGTACCTTTGTATGTATTAAACAAATTAACTCTCTGTAATTCGAATGGTTTATTTTTCTCCCGATAAATCGAACTCTTGATAATTCAAAACTCTTGATAATTCAAATTTATATGCTTGGCCCACCAATTTCGAATTATCAAGAGTCTACTGTATGTTCTTTAGTTAAAGTACTGTAAAATTTTTCAATTGGAGGTAGAGACTCTGCAAACTTATCTGGTCCTGTCATATATTCATAGGGAAATACACCTTTGCGTTGTAGTAGTGGATTGTCTATGAATCTAAATGTATTTAAATTGGAAGCTAATTTGTATAATGGAAGGGACAGAAAGTTATAGGAATCTAAAAATACTAAATCATCAACAGAGAATGAAATGTACTTTTCCATATCTTTGGCTATGCAATTTAATTTACGATTAAACTTTCCCAAGTGTTGCATTATTAAATGTCCATCGTAATTTTTCAAGTTATGGAAGAATACTGGGATTTTCTTTGTTACTTTATAGTTTAAATTACAATCATTGTGGGCAGCTCCACGGTATTGGCCATTTGAATGACAATGTTCCCGTACCCTATGAAAATATAGGGGCTTTTCGCAAATGTGACAATGTGTTGAGTTTTGGAAAGATGCCTCTTGCTCAGGAGTCATTACAAGGGGAATATATATCGCCATTTGACTTTTAATGAAGTCATAAGTCTCAAATAACCTTTTGAAAAACACGTCCATAACATTTTCGCCACTATATAACTCTTCAGAAATAATCTTAGAATCTTTTACTACAACAAATGCAAAACCCGATGGAATATGCTTGTTTGAGTTTATAAAGCACTCAAAATCAGCATAAATTACAAATGGGGCTTTAAGTTGATATTTATAATTTTTAAATTGTAATGTATCTTGTTTAGACATTTCCACTCGTTGGGCATCAAAGTTTTTACAATATGTTGCATGACGTTCTAATATATCATTAGTGTAAAAATGTTGTAAACACAACTTACAAAAATACTTCTTATGGTCATCTTTTGTAGACCGCAGCATTAACCTATTAAAATCACGAATTAAACAGTAATGTGATTTACGACCTTGTTGTAATAATAATAGATCTATATGAGTATTACTATTCAGTTTGGTTCTTCTTAATGGATATATAAATTTTCGGTCTTCAACTCCAAATACATTAACACTTATATTATTCTTTCTTTCAAATTGATCTATGTCAGATATTTTTACGGGATATTTTATGTTTGTCATATTTAACTGATTTTCATAGGGTGCATATTTCGATACCCTTTCAGCATTTTTAGCATTCCTTGGATGTAAAGCTGCTAAAATTGACCAAAGGAAGCATTTATTATCAGCATTCTTTATATTTAAAACTGCTTTTGTCAATTTAATACTTTTTGGTGTGGGGATATATGACTTTGGAGTTAGGGGCTTATACTTGTAAACGTGCAACTGCCAATATTTAGTATAGTCATATATCCATCCACTACCCTCGGCTTGGTATTTGTGCATGGAAGTGTCAATCTTTAAAAGAGCATTTTCAATTTGATGCTTTAAATCTCTCTTCTCAATGGTTAGGAAAGTAAGGCTTCTAAAATCTGCAATACATTCTTTCTCATTAACTAATTTTCCGTTTTGATCCATTGAATATTTTATAAATTTGATTCTCCTTACTAAAGTCCATTTTATCGGTAGAGGACAAGACTGAAGAGTACTTTTAAGTTCAGTTTTAATCGATTCACCGACAAATTTAATCATTGTATATGGACATTTGTTACAAGAATTTACGTGTCTTTTAAAATGACCAACAACATTTCTTTTACAGAAATTACAAGTCTTATGAGTTTGTAATATATGAGATTTTAGAGCTATGTTACTATCACAGATTAAATCACAAACTTTGCACAGTTTCACCTTCATTTTATGTATTACCTTGTAGTGGCGAATAAGGTTGCTTTTTTTGGAGAGCGATGCAAAACAATGTTGACATGTGGTCTTCATTTTTATATATGAAATTAAAAAATAGGTTGGCATCTTCTATATAGTAGAACAATTTACAATTTAAATTAATGAGAAGTAATAATTCAAATCATAATTCTAAATTTTAATATTCAAAACAATTTTATACAATAATATTTGGCAATTAAAATTTTCTAAATCAAAACTAAATTCTAAATCTTAAATAAAAACTCTTTTTAGCAGAATGCTGAGTCTACATTTATACAGAGTTAGTGTTAGTTATATAGAGAAGACTACCTACGAAAAAATTATATAGAGATTGAGATTCGGCTAAGTTTAAAAAAAATAACTTGTACACTTTTGACTCAAAGTCCCCAGTGATTGAGATTCGGCTAAGTTTTAAAAAAATAACTTGTACACTTTTGACTCAAAGTCCCCAGTGATTGAGATTCGGCTAAGTTTTAAAAAAATAACTTGTACACTTTTGACTTGCTTAAAAATAGTAATAACAAAATAAGGTTACATTTTGGATAGAGAAGCAGCATACAATTGACATATAACTAAAAAACTAGGTTGACATCTTCTATATATAGTAGAAATTACATTTTAAAAATTTCATTTAATAAAAATAATAATTTTGAATATTAATTTTATATTTTTAATATTCAAAATTATTTCACACAATTAGATTTGGCAATTATAATTTTCTAAATCAAAACTAAATTCAACTTAAAGAACTAAAAGAAACTAAACTTCAAACTAAAAGAAATACATAGTATGAGTACAAGCATCAATTGGTCACAACCAATTGATCCCATGACCCGACACACGACAATATATTAGGCCTACACTAGTCTAGCTTACATGTTAAAACAAGAAGATTCAGGTGATGAGCAAAGTAGTCCAGGCGGGTGAGGTGGTCCAGGCGGGCGAGGTAGTCCAGGCGGGCGAGGTAGTCCAGGCGGGTGAGGTGGTCCAGGCGGGTGAGGTGGTCCAGGCGAGCGAGGTAGTCCAGGCGGGCGAGGTAGTCCAGGCGGGCGAGGTAGTCCAGGCGAGCGAGGTAGTCCAGGCGGGTGAGGTGGTCCAGGCGGGTGAGGTAGTCCAGGCGGGCGAGGTAGTCCAGGCGGGTGAGGTGGTCCAGGCGGGTGAGGTAGTCCAGGCGGGCGAGGTAGTCCAGGCGGGTGAGATGGTCCAGGCGGGCGAGGTGGTCCAGGCGGGCGAGGTGGTCCAGGCGGGTGAGGTAGTCCAGGCGGGTGAGGTAGTCCAGGCGGGTGAGGTAGTCCAGGCGGGCGAGGTAGTCCAGGCGGGCGAGGTAGTCCAGGCGGGCGAGGTAGTCCAGGCGGGCGAGGTAGTCCAGGCGGGCGAGGTAGTCCAGGCGGGCGAGGTAGTCCAGGCGGGCGAGGTAGTCCAGGCGGGTGAGGTGGTCCAGGTGGGCGAGGTGGTCCAGGCGGGTGAGGTGGTCCAGGCGGGCGAGGTAGTCCAGGCGGGCGAGGTGGTCCAGGCGGGTGAGGTGGTCCAGGCGGGCGAGGTAGTCCAGGCGGGCGAGGTAGTCCAGGCGGGTGAGGTAGTCCAGGCGGGTGAGGTAGTCCAGGCGGGTGAGGTGGTCCAGGCGGGCGAGGTAGTCCAGGCGGGCGAGGTAGTCCAGGCGGGCGAGGTAGTCCAGGCGGGCGAGGTAGTCCAGGCGGGCGAGGTAGTCCAGGCGGGCGAGGTAGTCCAGGCGGGTGAGGTGGTCCAGGTGGGCGAGGTAGTCCAGGCGGGCGAGGTAGTCCAGGCGGGTGAGGTGGTCCAGGCGAGCGAGGTAGTCCAGGCGGGTGAGGTGGTCCAGGCGGGTGAGGTAGTCCAGGCGGGCGAGGTAGTCCAGGCGGGTGAGGTGGTCCAGGCGGGTGAGGTAGTCCAGGCGGGCGAGGTAGTCCAGGTGGGCGAGGTGGTCCAAGTGAGTGAGGATACGATAGAATCTCCCCCTTTTATACCCAAAAATTGTCAAAAAAACCTGCCCCAGACAGACTGGCGCCAGACAGGCAGAGAAAATTAACAATTAGTTTTGATTGGGGTCATTGGGTTACACTCAGTCATTCATTAGAGTCAGGAGCGGGAGCATGGGGCAGGAGCCCGACCATAGCATGGAGCACGCCATGGGTCAAGAGCATGCCAAGAGCATGCCCGCGAGCGGGAGCACGCCATGGGTCGAGAGCATGCCTAGAGCACACCCGCGACCAGGAGCGCGCCCGAGTTCGCGTGCCGAGAGCCGGGTGGCCAAAAAAATGAGCCATATTCCAGACGCGTTTTTCAGTATTAAAAAAGTAGAAAATTTATATAGGGGTGTATAGGTCGAGAGCTGGGTCTTTAAAAAAGTGGCCAAAAAAAGCTCTTCCATTTTTTTCTCATTTTTCCCCTATAAAAAGTGCCCTAAAAGTGCCTCTAAAACGCCGAAAGTGAGGTCATATTGTGGGTTCACCACTACTCAAGCATACATCCCACTCGATTTCACAAAATAATCCCCCCATAAATCACCAGGTGACAACCAGAACTGTTTATTTTCCATACGTCATCGAGACAATAAACATTTCAAGTGATTAGACAGCTGGATTCATATTTCAAGATAAATACACTTAAACCTAGAATTTGAATAAAGAGTGAAATATGTAGATATTAACAAGTAACCCGGTCCACCTTTTTGTGTTTGAATTATGCATAACCGCTTTATTGACGGTTTGATTTAAACAGAAATTACTTTGTCTTTGCTGTAGGCAGTGAATAATTAAGCTTTGTGACATGTCCCTGCATATGAATGATTGTAGCCACAGTAGTCTTGCAAGATGAAGTGTACTTTCCAACTGGAAAGGTCAGTTGCACAGTGGGAGGCTGTTGACTTAGATATTAACAATGTACCAACGGATTGTATCGAGGGAATTGTTTGACGATTTTACCACGAGCCTTAAGGGAATCGTTAGAATTATTTATTCGAACAGGATGTCTTTCTTTTCAAAACATATTTACAAATGACTCATGATGGCTGTTCTATTATTTTCCAGAAACAGGTGTACGGTATATGCGCATACGAGATACTGAAGATACAGTGCAGATATATATTCCAATACTGAAGATACAGGAATAGGTTTATTGGGTCAAAATAAAATTAAAATCACGAGTACCATTTTTCCGAAATATGCCTCTTTGACGAGATATCCATGTTCTCATTTGATATACATTTATTTAGATTTTTGGGGTTTTGCATTAATATCTCAAAAACTATTTAAAATATCTTTATGAACTTTGTTATGCGTCAAAAACTATTTAGGGAAAAATAATCACCTAACAGATTTTTTTGTTTGAATATCGAGGTTATAAAAATTTGTATAACTTAAATGATTGAAAAATGGCTCCATTAATGCCACAACACCTTTATTTAGCATTCAAAACTTCATGTAAATGACACCAAGTTCAAAGAGATCGAATAACAAATAGCTGAGAAATCATAATTTTATTTTTAAGCGCTAAATGATACGAACCTATTCTGCTTGGCCTTACACAACAGATAATAGTGGCCAAGTAACACGATCATAAGTTTTGCCAATGTACAATAAAATAACCTATCTAATTCAATTAAAGTGGTCTATGAAGAGAACTATAAACTGTAAGTGATTACTTTCGTTCATCTCAAGTGTTGACTTTTTATTTATTTTCTTTCATCATAATAATATTTCATGTTAGAACAACAGTCAATATTAAGTAAGTGGTCCTTAAAAACTGTATTAAAATGTTATGACAACAGGTAATATAGGTCTAATTACTAAACAACGTATCATAGAAATTATCGAGATGAAACACTATTGACTAATTAAGGAGATACAAATTAGCCAAAAAAATTTTGAAGGCCTAATATTATACGATAAAAAATTGTTTTTTTTTTTTTTTGCAGAAGGAAATATTCTACTCAGTGAATCATCAGCTAAAGGACATCTGTTGGCGAAAAACCCCAATTGAAAAAGTCCAACTGAATTTCTAATGGGCCAGCGATGAAGATTTAATTAAGTGTCAATTAAAAAGTCGTTGCATCAAAGAAAAGTGAGAGGTTGAGAACAGGTAAACAGATGTTAACGATGATCAGCTGTTAACGAAAATCAGCTGTTTAAGTTACATGTTTTACGTTTCTTCTTGGCGTTCACAGCTGGTGGAGCCATTAACAATTCAATTACATTAACCTGCTTTTGGGTCTTTTATATCTGAGTGGAATTATAATGCGGAAGCCGGTCAATTAGGGGAACAAAAAAACTTATTTATTGTTTCCTTTAGTGTTATCAAACAGTCTAATTAGATAAAATAAAGAATTAGGATTGATGACATAAGAGGGGTGGTCGAAAAGAGTATCGGGTTTTTATGCTACAAACCTAAACTATTAAAGTTTAGAGTGAGATTTAAAATGGAATCAACAACAGCAATACAATATCAAACCAATTACCCCCCGATACAAAGTTTTTTTCATTAATGAAGATTTGAGTCTCCAAATATACCACCTGAGAGAAGGTTCCTTGTTTTCTGCAATCATGGAGTAAACTATTCATTTTAGGCTACCTTATTTGATTTTCTTTTCTCTATTAAACAATGGCAGAGCAAAAAGATATCTTTTCCCACTCATGAATTCATGAATTTTTGAAGCACTGGTAGTAAAAACAATGATATCAAGTTCATTTAATCAGAAACTATATAAGGTCAGAGAATTGGATAAATAAGTGGTATAAACTAAGTAATACCAGAATTTTCATGAAACGTTATATTTTAAAAATCTTCCTAATGACGTATTTATATCTTTGAAAACGTACCTATATTTTTTTAAGTCTAATCTAGTATTGATAATGCTGTTAGCGTGAATTTTAACTATTGTTGTAAACTAAATAATTGCATTTTGATTCATGAAGATATTCAATATGGTAAATCAAATAGAAAAATCTCAAGTACATCTAGTCCAAAGGACATAAAAGGAAACTGATCTGTAATAGTATACATAGCAAATCTCTGACAAGTAGAAAAGGCGTGGCAATACCTGTTTGATGTCATATAATAAATCAACCTATAACATACAAATCGGTTCTATTTTACCATTTATGTAAACTGAGATCTAGATACTTTGCACAATATTCACACCTTGAGTGATAAGTTGTCTGAATTGTGAAACTTGATCTTTGTCTTCGAGTATGATCAAGGACAGAACGAGACGAGACTTCCAGGCATGTAGGGCGGAGTCCTGCAGTCTTCGAAGAATGCTAAACAGATGAAAGTTGTAAGAGAAAGGGTTTACACTTAAAAGAAAATAACTTAAGATGGATTGATTTCTGCAAGGAATGTGTTTATACATTAAAGAAGATACCTTAAGATAGGTTGATTTCTGCAAGAGAAAGCTTTAAACATTAGAGCAAATAACATACATTAGGATAGGTTGATTTCTGCAAGGAACAGCTTTACTCATCAGAGGAAATAGCTTCTAGGATGAGTTGATTTCTGCAAGGAAAAGCTTTACACGTCAGAGGAAATATCTTGGGATGGATTGATTTCTGCAAGAAAAACATTTACACATTATAAAGATCTTAGGATGAGGTTGTAATTATATTAATATATTAATGTAATTTCATCATAATTTATTTGGATTCCGTCCGTAGAAAACAGTGACGTTCAACATCTTAAGTACGTCTAAATTTTGTCATATCAAGGAAGCCATCAAGTTTCGATTTCACATAAACTACCACATACAATATTTTATACTAATTACCCACATTCCAACAAATTACACCACATGTACTCTTAGCAGGTGGACATTTAATTGCACATTGAACATTGCCTCCCACTGCCCGCAGCTCAAGTTCACCTCATGCGGAGATATAAGCAATGATAGCGCTCAGTCTGCTCATACATCCTAACCAGCAGAATTATGACTTGTGTCAGTTATATCTAATGAAGTCCTTGGCTAGCCTAGCGATGCAGTAATGTTACCATCCATCACCCGAGTAAGGCAAGCTATGGGAATGGCGGCATCTTGCCTGCATCTAATATGGGTAATGAGCAACTGTTATGGGCTTCATGGTTATGTAAAACTGCAACTGGCTTAATGGTTACATAATTTGGATAGTGTAATATCCAATTTCTATTTTGGAAATATTTGTATGCGGTGCCTTTTGGTGGAGGTAGTTCTAAGTACGAAGAAAAGTATTTTTCAGAACTTAAAGAGTTACCTTTTTGGGTAAGCCATATTTTGGTCGAGGTGAGTTTGAAAAAACGACGTGACGGAGTTATAACATAGTTTATTTTCGTTGGTGATTAGAGAGATTTGAACTCGTCTCTCCACGATATTAGTTACGTGATCAGTCGAACCATTTAAAACAAATAAAGATTGAAATAGAATAAATTATTGTAACACAATAATTTTCACGTACATTCGTCAGAAAACATTATCTGAAAATGCCTTTATAAAAGGGAACATTTGCTCTTAGCTTAAAACTTCAAAACGGGATATTTGCCAAATAATTTGTCAAACATCATAGATTTTCCTATATAAGTAGTTCAGGTATATTTTACCTCCATTACTATCAACAAACGTAATCACTCCCTAAATAAATAAAATTTTAAATGTTTAATTACAATCTTGCTTAGACCATTGCCATGAACGTTTCAACATCAATGAACTTCTACTCAACATCGTATACACGTATACTATTAAATACGTAACATTTGACGTAGAATAATTCTAATGTATAACTCGTACCTATTGAGCTATTCTAAAATTAAAATCCTTATCCTTGACATTACACTGTAGTTCATTCTGCAGTCCACGTGTATTGTATAAACTCAATAAATAAATGCAATTTAAATGTTTACCAACTCTAATCACCATTACAATGTACACATATATTCTCAAGGCTGAAATTCCAATGCACACTACTTCCTGAAGTGAAGAAATTCCATTTGAATTCAATTGCAAAGCCCCATTGTCTACGGAAAACGCGGGTAGGTTTACGGGGCGCGGGTAAAATTGGCGGCACGTGCAAGCCCCATTTGAATAATTCGCGGGTGATTTCCATCTAAATGTTAAAGTTAACCTTGTCACTTGCCCGGTGAACGCGGCTGGTACTGGAGACTTCAACGCGCGGGAGGAGTGGTGCGGGATATCCAGAAGATCAGGATAGTATACCAGGATACTTTAATTCCGGACAGTTGTTAAATACAATTCCGGACAATTGTTAAATGGAATTCCAGACAATTGTTTCTGTGACGTTAAATGGTCACGATTTCCAACATCTTAGCTTTTCCCCTGAATGAGATTATTTTCTTTACACGCTCTTTGAAACTGTTTGGAATTCTTATTTATTGCTCAATTTTATGTATTTTTTTATGTCAGTTTTCGTAATTTTATGTGCTCAACCAACTACAAACAAAGTTATACGTCGGATAAAACCTAAACGGTGTTTTTAGTAAAAGCCAGTAGAGTTAAGTCTTGTAAAAATATTTCCTATAACAATTTATGAGTATTGTATTTAAACGATTATTGGGTAGATCTTCGACCGCTGATGGGTAAAAATACTTGTCTGCATATACATTCAAAATTACCTTGAAAATGACAAGTTTAGTTCTCAAAATAACCATCCACAAATCTACTACAGTATACACAAATCAGGCTTACCCAGCAAAAACAATATCTGAAACGAACAAATGTTTATGCCACTCAAATTTACAAGGTGAACCCATATTTCCTTACCTCCTGAAGGCGGGGTCAGATTCCAAGTTCCTATCGTGAAAAAAATTAGCTGGGGGTTTTTAGGGGTTCCTTGCTGAGCTTTTAGAATGCAACTATAACTATTTAAAATCTTAATTCATCATATATCGGGTGTTAAATTTAACGTCGCGTCTAAGTAAAACTAGAAACGAAGCTACACTAGAGGATTTAACAATTTCCTAAACCGGGGAGTTTGTACATTGCATCTATCAAAACATACCCCCCCATTGCCCTGGTCCATTGAAACTGCTGGCGGATATTTCTAACTGAAACAAATCAATATCTTAGTTTCATTGCTATCGCAATACTTTTTAAGCCGTTCGACCAGGTAGCATTGCCATAATGAAATATAAACAAACGATGATTTTTTGTCTATACTGAATACCATGATTTGACTGAATACAAAAATTGAGTCAATTGCTTATGTGTTGCGTGATCACCTTGAACTTTGTTACAAGAGTAGTGGGTTCGATCCCTGGCATTCGAAAATATTCGATGGAGCTTCGCAGCTTTTAAAAAGTTTCCAATTCCTGAAAATACCACTGACGTAGACAAGGAATTCTGTTGCAAGGTCTACGGGAAATTTCTCCATTGAAATTCACTTCATGAATATGTTTAACCGATTACTACAGGGTTCTCTCCTATGAAGACACTAGCTTCGTTACAACCACTATTAGTATAACTGCTCCATAAAATAGTCGTCCTAGCTCCACCTGCTCCTTCAAAGACACCGACAGGCTTAGCATCCGCGCCGTCTCTCCAAATGAACTTCCCTGAACGAATTCAATTCCAAAGTGTCAAAGAAATTTACAGCTATTAGACCGGATGAGCTGTTTAAACGAATGTGGACCTTTTATTGGTGTTGAGCAGCCCATGCCGATATCCTCGGCTTGTAATGGAGTTGGATTAGTATAATGGTTTATTCAACTGAAATAGGGTTACTAGACATCAAATATATTGGTGTAAAACTTTTGAAAGTATTTTAAACTTTTTTCACCACATTAAGACAGGTTTATTCCACTGAACCTATTTGTTCAAGTGGAAAATGTATACAAAATATACTACAGGAAATACCACAAGTGGGTGAGTGTAAACATGATATTGGGAGGATTAACATTCTTGTTTGATTCAATAAGAGAAATTCAGCAATATATGGTTGTCCCTGAATATAATTTCTTTCAATAAAACAATTTTAGAAATTCTTACTTTTTTCATCTTTTAGTACCGTAAAAGTGACTTTTTATTCAAATTGCCTATTGCTACAAACAATATCAAACGGGTAGAAAATATACCTCTTTATTATAAGTGAGTTAATATAATAATTTATTTGAGTATATCTATCTAGGTTTAATCACCAGGAACATAATCAGCTCAGAAAAGAATACAACTAATGACAGGGTTATGAATTTATTTCTCATCACCGGAATAAAATTGTATCACACTTTACCCAACGTTTAAAACCACTATGATTCGGTGATGAGGTACGCCAATGTGTGAAGAAAAGTTTGAAAACAAGCTTTTAAAGTACCATCCAACTCAGTTTATTCACATGAAAAACTGATAAAAAATATTGCTAAAATACATCATACTAATGATTATTTTTGTCAATATTTTTAAAATTTTTGGAACATGTATATTTATGCCATTTTCTCAAAAATTATTTAGAGTATTATTTCTCATTTAAATAAATTCAAGTATACTATATAAGATTTTTTAAATCTAATAAAAAAAATCCTTTTTCTGAATTTAACTTGATTTGTTTAACAAGATACTACTACACATTAATATCTGTAAACAAAAAAAAATTAAAATATGTACACCCAAAATACAAGTATATAAAATTTGATAATTTAAGTCTGCCCTACGCCATGTTTGCACTTCCGCATCTCAAACTTAAAAAACCAATCGCATTATATTTCATAACTCAAGTCACGAAAAAAGCAAACTGTCAAAACACGATTGACCATAAACTATTTCGGACACGAAACTCACTCAGGGAGAAAATAATTAATAAGATCCTATCAAGCGCACGGTATCAGTAGCATGAGAGTTGGTAGCAATGGAGAATAATTCAGTTGGTAGGACTGAGCACGAACAAAATGGCGTCCAAAGTGTACTTCCGGCTCCTAGATCCGAACCACTTCCGGCTTAGTAATTACCTAGATCTAATCCGATAATGATAATTGAGTTAGAGAGGTTAGAAGACGACATGTCGATGTTGGTATCGATGTCTATCAGACACCTTGGAGATTGATGGCATATTTAGAATCATCTGGCTGAAAAACAAGACAGGATGTAGCAGCTGTCAATTTGATCGGTAGACAATGAGATGTGATCGATAAACTCTTGTCTGCTAGACGTGATTTTTAGAGAAAGTCTTAAAGTAATGTATCCATTAAGCTGGCGAGTCTAGGAAAAGGAAAGAGGACGACTGAGAAAATCTCTCTCAGCTAGACATAATTGCAGAGAAATTCTTAAAGAAGGTATCCAAAGCAAGCATAGCTGGCAAGTATAGGAAAAGGAAAGAGACAAATTCAGAAAAATCTCTTTCATCATGAAAATATTATAGGACAAAAGCTTAAAGAAAGGTGCCCAAAGATTAAGCTGATGGGTATAGGAAATGGAAGGAGAACAATTCAGAAAATCTCTCTCAGCTATAAGTGATTTAGGAAAAAAGTCTTAAAGAAAGTCACCCAAGATTAAGTTGGCGAGTCTAGGAAAAGGAAAGACAACAATTAATAAAATCTCTCTCAGCTAGACGTGATTTTGGAGAAAGGCTTAAAGAAAGTCATCCAAGATTAAATTGGCAAGTCTAGGAATAGGAAAGAGAACAATTCAGAAAAATATCTTTCAGCATGACAATATTGTAGGACAAAGGCTTAAAGAAAGTTATCCAAAGATTAAGCTGGCGAGTCTAGGAAAAGAAAAGAGAACAATCCAAAAAATATCTCTCAGTCAGACGTGATTTCGGAGAAAGTGTTAAAGAAAGTAATCCAAGATTAAATTGGCGAGTCTAGGAAAAGGAAAGAGACAAATTCAGAAAAATATCTTTCAGCATGACAATATTTTAGGACAAATGCTTAAAGAAAGGTATCCAAAGATTAAGCTGGCGAGTCTAGGAAATGGAAAGAGAATGATTCCAAAGATCAAGCTGGTGGTTACAGGAAACGGAGGGAAGAGTTACGGTGAGAAAAATCTCTAGGGTAAAATTGTTAGAGGTTAGCAGCATCTTTTGCATAGCATCCTATCCTGTGAGTGGCCTGTTCTTCTAATTCAAGAAGTCGACCCGTTGAAATACAAGATGGTATACAAGTTGGTACAGGATACTGTACTGTACTGATCAGTTTCATGTGGGTTTCAGGACACCAACCCAACATATCCCCCCCCAACACCAACCCAAGATATCTACCGTACAGTACATCGTGGTCTGTCGATATACCATAGACAAGGGAGTATGTTTAATCTATGGCTATACCTACTGACTTATCCGAATAATATGCATATGGCATCACAAGGAAAGCACGAATTTTTATTTTTCTCTATTTTTGTTAATTTTATAGTGATCTTCGAGTACAAAAGGGACATTGTTAAATCAGGCTGGAGCTAAGAAGGTTCTGGAGAACTTTTCCGCTCCCATAAAAAAACAATGTAAAATTAAGGGGTAAGTTTGGCTGAATTAAGTACAAATTAAAACTGATAGCTATGCAAAATATACCTAAGCATATAGGGCTTTGTTACTCTATCTAGTAAAACAAAATCCAAATTGGCACAACTCATTAGAATGTAGTTTGAGAAAACCTTCCGATCAATAACAAATATTGCATTTAAAAATGCAACTGAATTTTTAATAACATTATTGTAACACGAAAATAAACAAGTTAACGGTGATATACTCAGCATTATTTAAATTATTCATACAATCGATGTGTCATTTCTCGCAAATTGATTCTGTCAACCCCTCCATATGGTAAATTAATTGAAACCCACTTGACGCCATTCCACAAATAAACGATGGTACATTACACTAACACGCTGTTCTGGCGAGGTATCAAATAATTGTGTGAGTGTATCAGCTGAAAATGTTGACCGAATCAGCGGTAGTGAGCTTCTTTGACTGTAACCCGCTGTCTTTTCCAAAGTTGCGGCGAACCGCAAGATTTAGCCGAATTCCTCGGATGATCTTCAATGTCGTGACACTTTTCTCGATTATCAACCTTGTAAACTTGAGTCAGGAGTTGCCCATTTTGGGTATCTTCGAAATCTGTGCAATCCTTTTAGTCCAGTCAATTCGTCGTGGAAATCTACCTTACGTTACAAAAAATAACTGTTACGAGTTTTTTCCTTAACTTTATGTTTTTTGGGGCGCTGAATCCGAATCTGAACAGATCCAACAAAAATTCCTTGTGCGTTTTGAGCTAGACGCAAAAAATATGAAAATTTTCGCACTTTTTTCAGTTTTTTGCTTATAACTTGGAAACTATACATTCTACTAAATTTTACCAAATGTGAAAATGAAAGATCATGAAATTTCCTACAAAATACATATGTATTATTCCTTATCAAACGCAAAATTAGGCCACTAGAGTGCGCTCAAAAAAGAGAAAAATATCACATTTTTGTAAAAAAACACGTTTATTGCCAGATTTTCACATTATTGGAAGTACGCGTTTATTGAAGGTGGACTATGTAAGTAAATTAAGTTTAAATACTTTACATGTAAGCCCCAATTAGTGTACAATTAAAAAAATATCTAATTTATTTCAGAACAAATAAGAGCAAAGACAATATTTTTTTCAGTGACCTTTTCCACTGCAGTGGAAGACCGTTGCTTGGTGTTCTTCTCTACAATACGGTTCAGTAATATCTTGCTATATCTTGTGGTTGGTGCGCTGATAGCTGGGTATTTATTGATGAAATTATTTTAATGAGTTTAAAGTTATCGGTGGACAATTGAAATTAAAGACACTGATTTAGTTGTTCACTGGTTATGCTGAATTTAGTATTTAAAACAAAACAGTACAAAGACAGAAATGATGCAGTTTGGAATACAAAATTATTGAATTGAATCGAGAAAAAATAACAAATAAGAAAATAGCTCACTGTACAAATTAACGATTTAAATATAAAAAAAACTGTCGGAGTTTTGTTGTTTTGTTGTTGTCAAGCAAAACTGCTGCTTGAGTTTTGTTTTAAACACTGATTGTTACACTTTAAGCATCCCCAAGCCCTGACGGGCAAGGGAAGGGATATTAGGAAGTTACTTTAATAATATGACGAGAGCTTCCTTGTCTTCGATCCCTTAATTACTTATTTGTTTGTTATTCTTCAATTGTTTACGTTATTAAAATTAGGTGTGATTATTTGTTTGTATTACTTTATTCTCTTTTGTTTATTTTAGCCTAAAGTAACCAATCAATAGTTTTATTAATACTTATGATGTAAAACGGGGTAAAGCTCGTGGGTAACAGCTAGTATATATGTTATACGCATTTTGGGGTAATTGTTTCATAATGTAAAAGGAATGTTACGTGATGTGAGACACATATTAATGAACATTTAAGTATTATAAATATAATTCAACATGAGAATTCCGATTTCAAGATTTTGATGAATTCTGTGTCGTTCCTCTGAACCGGTATTCTCTGCTGTCTACACTGTCTACATGCTGCTCAGAGATTTCGAAGTGAACACCACAAAACCTTTCCATCTCTTTGGTAATGTGAATTATGGATGTGTGCATTTGTAATCATCTAAAGGATATGCTATCAGAAATATTATACATTCTAAATCTACCCTCAATTTTAGTACTTCTCATGAGGAATTGCTCTATTGTTTTGTATGTAAAGGTGCCATACCATAGTTTATCGGGATGACGGACTGTGAAGGCGCCTCACAAGTGAAATTGGCGTTTTATATCACGTCAATGTTTGTAAAAAAATAAAAAGAGAATATGTTATAATTAGCTGTTTATGATAAAACTGTGTACGATAATGCTTTCTTATTCAACGTAGAGGTTAATCAACCATAGGCTACTGTATAGTTGTAAAAATAAATGTCTAACTATGGCAAGTTATCTTTAACAGAATATTTGTCCTTTCGTTCATGATAAATTTTAGGTGTTTTTGGTGAAAGTAATTATTTGAGAGTGATTTTTTTAAGCTAGAATTAAGTTAAATAGATAGTGAAATAAGTTATAGAAGGGAAGATGAGTGGAAACGCTGTACTTTTAATAATTCATGTGAAAATATGGCAAAAAAGTTGTTTACAACAATGTAAAATTTTTGTCTTTTTGGAGCGGGTCCCAATTATTGTCTTTGCTTCTATTTGTTCTGAAATAAATTTCAATATTTTTTAATTGTACACTAATTGGGGCTTACATGTAAAGTATTTAAACTTAATTTACTTACATATTCCACCTTCAATAAACGCGTACTTTCAATTATAAATGTGAAAATCTGGCAATAAACGTATTTTTTACAAAAATGTGATATTTTTCTATTTTTTGAGTGCACTCTAGCGGGCTAATTTTGCGTTTGATAAAGAATGATACGTATGTATTTTGTAGGAAATTTCATGATCTTTCATTTTCACATTTGGTAAAATTTAGTAGAATGTATAGTTTCCGAGTTATAAGCAAGAAACTGAAAAAAGTGCGAAAATTTTCATATTTTTTGCGTCTAGCTCAAAACGCACAAGGAATTTTTGTTGGATCTCTTCAGATTCGGATTCAGCGCTCCAAAAAACATAAAGTTAAGAAAAAAACTCGTAACAGTTATTTTTTGTAAAGTTCAACTACCATTTGACTGGACTATTGCTCAATCGCCGACTGTCTGACTGGACTCTACTTCCTCATGGCCCCTCTAGAAACTGTCTACTTCGAAGATCTTGCCGAATTCGAAACGAAACCCGGTGAAAACTGTGACTTTTTCTTCATTCCGATGGCCTCGCTCATACTCAATATCACAATAGCAATCATAACTTTGTTACTTTGCAACACAATGGTTCTTTACGATAGTATGATGTTCCTGGATAACTTCTCATTTTTCCAGCTGATGTTCTTGAAGATCGGAATCTCCAGGAGAATTCGGTTCTTGTTAGAGAACACTCCAAGTCAAAACATTCTGGAGACACTTCCCAGAGTTGGGAAACTTTTGGAGTTGAACCACAAATTGTGTCGGGCATATTCCTTTCAAGGACTGATCTCCGTCATGGCGGGAATTCATGTGTTCTGGTGGTCGTTGGCAGCGTATTGGCAAATTTACGGGTTGAAACAACATTTTGGGAACGTCGAAGATGTTTTGAGCCCGTTCCTAAACTTGTTTCATCACTGCTTCCTGGTCGTAGTATTGATTCTCATTGGGAATTCGTCAAACCAACTCTACAATGAGGTGGGATGTTGTTGTACGCTACTGATCAACCTATCAAATATGAGAGTCGTATTTGTGCCATTACGGGTTGTCTTGATATTAGATTGGCAAAGGTGTATGTATACAATATTGTTTACAGTTGCCCGCTTATTGTGTTTTGTTAAACAAGCCATAAGTGGAAATTAATTTTAATGACATGTAGTCAGACCTACGAAACATTTAAAATTATAATATAAATATGATAATATGCGACGAATTTGTAGAATGAGTAATACAGCTGAACCTTGGTAGCAAGATTCTCCAGAGTTTTAATGTACACTATCAAAATTCACTACATAATGCTATAAAGTAAAATGTATAACTGTTTGAGGGAATTCACAAGTGTTCGTGCTACTAATATTATTGTTATGGTTGTAAGTAAAATTATGGTGTAGGTTAAAGGTAGAACACTAATAATTTTGAAGTTCATTGTAACATCTTAAATTACTCAAGATGTCAAGCGTAAGTTTTGTAATGCCCTCCCTTACCTCAGTTTAATTGGTTAATCTAATTTTTCTTCAATATTTAATGATAATGCTACTACTACTAGAAAAACTATATGTGCTACTACTACTACACAGAAAAAGTGTGAAACCTTCATTGATGCACCAAAATAAATATAACTATAAGAAAATCCCCCAGAATAAGGTCAGAGGTAATGTTTGTTACAGGTTGAAAACTGGGTTTGGGAAATCGATCGCAAAGCAAGTCTGGGAAACTTCCCTTTCGAGTACCGCAAAAAGGTAATTGTACATTTCTTGTGTAGAATTTTTGTATGTATAAATACTTTTTCGTTCATCAAACGCAAAGTTTTAGTTTTATCCAAAATTGGTTCTTTCTCTAAGGGATACAATACCCATGGCATCTTATTAGAATTCAGTCTAAGAATTTGATTTACAAGTTTCAAGCTAAATTTTCAGTTTAAACAACGTTGATGGGACTTGGCTATATGATAGGCTATTTTCTTTTAAAATTCATTGATCGTCTGCCTCAATTAAATCTAACTTACAGTATTGCTAATACTAAGATAACATTTATAATAACATTTTGTTATTTTTCCAGTTGGAAACGTTCATTTTGGAACTAAAAATGACCCCGGTGGAGTTTACAGCCTTTGGTCTGTTTACTGTTGACAACTCGACTATTGTTGAGGTAGGATTTTTTTATAATGTCTTACCAACACGAATGGAAGAAAAGTAATGTAGAACTAATATAATTTTCTGAACTTATCAAATCTTAAAAAGAATTATTTGTGAGATGCAAAATATATTACTTAAAGCCACTCAATCACCAATACCGAATACCTATATAAAAATGTATCCCCATTAATATAGATGGACTAGCTATCGTATGAGTTAATATACTACCACTTTTTCAGTAGTACTTAAAATAAATTCAAATTTTTCTGTATTTTTGGTTGAACATAATAAATTAAACATAATTTCCAGTCCATAAGATAACACCTTGATCAGTTGAAGATAGTTTATATTAGCATCGCTTAAGGTTGAAATGTCTAGTTTATTTTTAAGATTTGCATAAAATTTATATTTATCTAATTGCATTTTTTGTTATAGGTTTTTGGATTTACTGTGAACACCATGATGATCGTTGTTCAGTTCTTCGAGTGATCAAGAAAACTTCTTTCGGGCAAAAGGAAGACATTTCAGTTTGAAATTTACCCAATGAGACTCTAAGTTCCTCCAGATGTATCATGGATTGGTGAAGACTCTTCGTATTGAATAGTGTCAGGGCGCAAGAGCCAGGATGAGTTGAATACAAATTTGCAGCATATGCAGTCCGTAGTCAATGTTGTAGGTAATGAAACGGATGTGATTAAAAAGTACACATACGTCACAGTGAAATGTTACTACGAAAGTCAAAGTGTACTTATCAACACATGTCTTGCATGGCCGTCCATATCGGCTTAAAATACCTACTTTGTATGGTCGCCATTTCAATGAAAAAGTATTAAATCATCGAACTGTCCCATAAGAGGGGGCTGGGGGAGTTGGAGGGTAAGAAATAACCAAGTAAAAGGGGGATTCAGGGGTTCTCCTTGACAAACTGTTTAAAATTAATACGTATAACAAATTGTCGATACACATTTTGTACCTAAATGTTTTTGGTTACCACATAATCATTGTGTTTTTGAATTGTTTTTAAAATGTGTAAACATTAGTAGAGTCTCATAAAGGGGGGGGGGCTTGGGCCCCCTCTAGCAAATATTGATGGACGCCCATGATGTCATGCATTGTACATGTATATAGGACAAATTAATTTAATTCAATGGTACACGTATAACCACGTTTTACTGTATGGTCTTACTTGTTAGTTAAGTGTTTAAATACATTCGGCAAGTTGTAACTTTCAATTATAAATTTTTATCGGGAATTGCTTGTGTCTGTAGGAAAAAGTCTTAAAACCTGATTGTTTCCTAGATTATGCTAAATTCGAAAATGCCATTGGATAAACTATCGTTTTGTGTAGTTTCTGTTGGCTGATAGGTTCGTCTACCGGCATATGCCCAAACATTGAATATTTGGAGGGGTTTATCTACTTACCCTCTAAAACGTTTCTGATTACAGTACTGTGTAAAAAGTTTTGGCAAAGAGAACGAAAACCTTTCAGATACTAAGCATCTTTAATTTTGTTCTTCTCGAATAATTAACCTCAATTAAAGCCTCACCATATCGCTTGTACGGGGATGTTTCTAAAGTAAGACATAAATGTTTTTAGTCCCATCAGGCGGATATTACTAGCCGTTAAACAAGCTGAAGATCGTTGGTGATAAAGAGACCCCAACGCCTTGTACTTGACTTTTTGTACCCTACATTAATGATACAACCCCCGGCTATTGACAGACTATTGGTGGAGAGGGTCTCATCTCTGGTAGTTTAAAATTCGTCTAGATAAAAACGTGGTTTTAGGGCCATTAAAAATGTATGGGCTCCTTTCGAAAACCTGCCAACGTGAATAGGAGTGTCACTGATGGTAGTGTACCAAATATCGTTCTTTAAACAATATTTTTGAATTTTATTCAAGGGTTTTTGAGAACTTATTATGTTCAACTGTTATAGCTTCTGAAGATCTACATTATTATTGATTTATATTATTAATTGCATTTATATAACTAAATTTGTTATTATTTCTTATTATCTTGTTTTATTCTGTTTTACAATCCTCGATCATTTGGCCTATTTATTTAAATTTATTCGATACATGCTATTTAATTATTAATTTTTCTAAAACATGTTATTTCTTTGTTGAAAATATCTGTATTTTATTTTACCCATCGTAATTTGAGTGTATCGATGCATTAGATTAAGGATTGTACAATAATGTGAAGTTTCCAATATGCATAAGTTATTTAAGTCAGAAAGAAATTGACTATTTGTATGTTTTCTAAAAAAAAAACATTTAAGGTATGTATTCATAATCTTTATGTAAATGACAACTCAAAAATTTTAGAGTTAAATAACCTGTGAGCCTTAGATTATTTATTTCGAAATTATATAGTTATTAAATCAATTTTAATACAAAGTCTCACTGAATAATTTAAAAGTGTAATAATATTTTTCCTGATTTGAATATTGGTAAAACTGCGTTAAGTAATCTAGAATAATAACGTTGTAATTTAAATTCCTAATAAGTACGATTCTCACAATAAATTTCATAGTTGACAAAGTATAACATTTCAAGGAGTTTACATATCATGGGCGTTTTTTTGTATAATGATTTCTAGGGCAAGCAGTGAATTCAAGACATTTTAATTTTTTTGGATATGCTAGATACAGAAACAGTAACTCTCTATAAATTCTAGACGCTAAACATTCCAGGTAAAAAAGCATCCAAAATAATAAAATTACATTAAAGTTAAGTTTTATCATTGAATTTTATATACCATCTTACACATTCCTTTCATATGGACCAGCTAGCCAATTTTTGTTTAAAAAGACATACTTTAATTTTGAATGACTGCCCTAGTTGTAATGCACTCTTATTTTATTCATACCGTACAATGGTACTTTACATTAACATAATCTTTCAGCTTTGGATAAAAAGATTATGTATACAGGATAATTCGGAAATTCACAGAAACACAATGGAAGGTTTATAGTTTAACTACGTTCATTTTGGTTATAAAACTGACTAAAACCATAACATTGGAATGAGATGTCGAACTGTATCCACAGTCAATGGCTGTGACTTAAAGCAAAATATGTTAACATGCGTGCAAAGTACCGAGAAATTAAGTAGAATTATAGACTTCGGAAAAGATTAACGTCGGCACCAAATCTTCAGCCCGTATATTACCGGAGACACCAAGAATCATCAGTATCAGGTAGAAGAATTCAAGCCATGAATAAATTATCTAGTAGGGAAGCCCACAATGAGCAATTAATTTCCCAAACAAAGTCGGGAACAATGAAGAACCATTAGGGAAGTGTTAAGATTGATAAGATGGGGAGGCAATAAACATAAATAAAGAGTCCAAAACATTCCGGTGGAAGAATTTGATAAGACATTTCCATAGATAAGTGACTTCAATGTAAATCACCCAATAGTGTCGGTAGCCACGAAGGAAAAAGTGTGAACGATTCATCACTTTATAAACTTTGTATCAGGATTAAGTGTGGAGCCTTTTATTGTTGAAGGTTGATAAGTATAGGGTCCACATTTTCATGATGTTCTCCAATATTTAGAATTATTTCATGACTAAAGGTTTATAATTTGTTGTTTACTAGATCTAGTTCTTTCAACAGTTTAAGAATTTTGAATCAGCATGTGCGTTGTCACATGGGATTTTGATGTTTAGAAAAATTTGAAGTCGCGGACCTCCAGAACAAGAGCCATAAACGCTAAACCACCAGAGTACAATTAAATTCAAATTTGGCTCAAACAAAAGCTTTATCGGCAATCAATTTATAATTTTTAAACTGACAAATGTTCCCCTAACATTGTGCTTGTCTACCACAAGACATGAAGCAAATAAAATTAACAAAAAATATTCTTAACTGAGGGGAATCCTTACGGCATTACTACACAAATCACAGTTCCTTACAGACCCAGCTAACAAAATGACAAAATGTGCTGATAAGTAGATAAATACAATTATTTTAGTGCACAAGTGATGTGGGCTACCACTCATAAAAATTATTAAACAATTAGTGGAGGTTAATAAATTAATCATCTTTAATGGGTGGGCCGTAAAGAAAAAGATCTTTTTTGCCTTTACTGATTCTGTGCAGAGAGCAATACAAATTCAGTAGGTCATTATAATTTATATGCCATTATTTCGTATGTATCGAGTATCAAAATTATTATGTGAGATGAATAGTTATCATTGATTGAAATCACACATTTTTTACACGTTTTAGTCTGTATCAATCCATCTCCGACCGTTTTTGGTTGAAGACCAGCTGTTAGCTGTTGGCCGTAAATTATGTGAAATACGTAAAGTACGTTTGGACAGAGGCGGTTAGGGGCTTTTACAACTGAGAGATGTGGAGATAATTCAAAAACTGGCACCTGCTGCACTGACCACGGCGGCTTTCAATAAAAATTAATCAAGCTTTGACTGACAGACAGACGCCTGAGGCACCAAGCCCACCTTGCGTCTGACCAATGCCCTGAGTTACTCCTCGTGTAAATTATACCACGGGACTTCATAGTTTTCGGAGTTGTTATTATTGGAGGCATTTTCCATCTCAAAGTAAACTAAAGTTTTCACAACGGTACAATATGATCTCGAATATAAACCTCCTCCGGAAAAGAACGAAATTTTCGAGGTTTTTTATACACACCCTTTCCTGAATGTTATGTCCCAAAAAGGGTATTCAATATTATTACTATCATCAGTTGAGATGGGGACGCCACCTAGGAACGTATAACGAAAATTGAGTGAAGAATGAGTGTAGAATGGAGCAAGGATGACCTGTGCTTTGTTACTGACTAAGATCACCTGTTCATAATTCAGGACCATTTATTAAAAGCCCCATGATTAGGTACTGCTGGGCCCAGTCTCGAACCATCAAATGCTACTGACTTTTCAGGATTGATCCGGCAACCTTTTGATTGTTAGGTGAGCACTACACGAAAATATTTTGAAGTGGAGAAATATCCCTCTCATTTACAAAAAAAGTCTTCAAATTGAATCAGAGGTGGTGAACGTCAAAATTAAAACACGCTAGATCGATTAATTAAAGTCAACACCCTAATTTTCCTCCAAAAATAATAATTTAATAGGGGTTTTTAAAAACTTCAAAAATTCCGCAAAAGTGAAATGGGTCGGTAATTTAGTCATCGGTCGTGTCACCGTGACGCGCAGTCGCGGTCGGCCAACAATACATCAAGAAGTCGCGTTCCGGCAGCTGAAGACGTCTAATCTAATTCACTCTGAGTAGACTGACAGACAGACAGACGGACAGACGGACAGAATGCGGCGGAGTTGACCACAGGGCGGAAACAGCGCAGTAGTCAGGGCCACAAAGCGCTCTTTGTCTAACACATGTAAATGAGCCTTTGTCACTGAGCCGTTAGCACAGAGACAAAGAAAGCTGCCATAGGCGCGGCGTCTTTGCTTAGTTAGCAGCAAACCGTTGAATATGCCAAGGAAATACTAGTGAAGGAAAGGTGTGCGGTTTTAATTGTTAGAGGTGTTATGAAGGGTGTGATTTGAGTCCGGATTGAATAGCCTGGGCTGTTACAACGGCAATTGAATCCTACTTATTTCCCATACCAAGTGTATATTAGCCAAGTGTATATATTACCAATTGAAGTGTTAATGTACGTCAAAATGTTGCATGAACATAAAATCTACATTTACTACTTGGTAGGAAGGAATAGGATTATTTGAACCATTCGAACAGAGAACATTTGCTCAATGCGCAAGCCTTTCTTATTGCACCTGTATTAACACGTTCGCTACTGCAATAGTACGAAATTTTCCATTCACATGGACCAGCGACGCACATATGCGACGGCCGGTTTCCACCCATGGACTGCCGTCGCATATATGCGACGGCTAGTCACATTAAAATAGACTGCCGACGCATATTTGCGTCGGGGTTCTAATGTTATTAAAATGCTTATATCTTTGTAGTGGTCTATTTGAAGGCACTGAATTCCCTGCAGTGGTCTACAGAGATGTCTGACGCACAACTGCGTCGCTTGGTCTGTGGATATGATGATTGGTGACGTCATATAATAGTTGGAAAAACTGGTCTTTACTTTTCTGCATCACTGTATGTATGTATGCAGTATGTATGCTGCATTATCCTATGTAGCTTTTATATTTGTTCAGTTATAAACTGTTCTTGAATAATCTGTTTATTTCTTTACTTACTTTCACCTTAAAACACAAAAAAATGAACTGTCGCATATATGCGACGTTTAGTCTATTTCAAGAAAACTATGATAATTTTCATTATTGTCTTCGCTGTAGACCGGGCGTCGCAAATATGCGACATTACAAAAGGTTATAAAAAATACAAATAAACAAGAATAATTTATTTACAAACACCATTGTAGCGTATTACAATGTAAATGATCGCTGTTTTACAGGTTTTCGTCCGTGGTCTGTGTGTACTGTTATCCAAGTGACAGCCGGTCTATGTGTAAGATTCAAATGTATACATCGGTCTGTGGCAATGACCGCTGCGTCGCATATATGCGACGCTCAGTAGCGAACGTGTTTTAATCGGTTCCCATCACAAAAGCAAGAAAACTGAACTGTTTTCGTGATTAATGATTTGAAACACCCGCATGGTTAAACCTTTTCAGGGGGTTTCTAAACTTTTATTACCGACCTCCAAAATGTCCACAATCATTGCTTAAAAGACCTACACTGTCCTTTTTGATTTCGTATCCCATTTTGAGGAACAATTATACCACTTCAGAATATTAATAGATTCATACATGCGTTTTATTCATTTTAATATCCGTTATGGTTGGCATTAAACTATAGTATTTATGAAGTATTGAAATAAAAATTAACACTTTTTGCATGTTATTATTTACATTGTTTAGGTAAATGGTTGGTTCAAAACGATTACTCCTAAGAAATAATTAAGTTTTGTAAAGTGTTATTTTCGTACATAATTTCTGTTTGACTCAGTTTATGGTGGTGTTATGATAATGGTGTGTTGAGACGCTCAATCCACGTTTAGCGGATTTTATAGCCAGACGACGAGAAAATTACAGGTAATAGGTTTGTGTGTGGAAAGAATGTCCTATTATTACTTGATAATCTTCTTGTCCAAAATGTTAGTGCTTAAGAGAATTTAGAGGTTAAAAAAATATTTAAAAATACTTCACAATAACCTTTTTGAATATCCTTTAGAATCTCCAATTGTCCCCCAGCGGGGAAAGATACTGCTGCAGCACAAATAATTTTCAAAACATCCCAACAGTCTAATAATTTAAGGATGCGTGAAAAGTTGTTGGTTAACACTTTCCAGATTGGAGAAAAAATAAGTTCCTTAACACTACACTTCAAAAATTGTATTTAATGATGATCAACAAGATTGGGCTATGCTGAAAGCAGCATAGCCGTTGAGATTTAGCATTCCTGCATATTTCATAAGCAAAACATAACATACGACAAGGTATTAACCTAAGCTCATGTATATTTATTGAGTATAAAAGGGTCATAACAATAATCGTTATTGGAAAAGACGAAACATATGTCAATGTTAACTGGACTTAGCAAGCTATGGACGATCATCAAAGAATAGGAACGATAAAACTTAAGTGCTTGTAGGAAGGCAAATCTACTAGACTGGAAAATCTCGTGAGTTATGTAGCTACCTACACAAACACACATTTACACACACCAACACACGCACAAAAGGCTGTTGTATCGTTTGTATACTTATCGAAAGCTGCAAGCCGATTGCCTAAAGTAATCCGAGGACCAGTTTGGCCTAACCAGTAGTAGCAGCTTATATGAAATATATATGTATAATCCCCTAAACAACTAAAAACCCACATTATCTTCAACGGCCTTGCGTAGAATATAATTATCGTTACGGATAATTTAATTGAGTTTTACCACAGCCACCTTACGATCTTACACATTAGTAGAGAGAGTTGTAACGGATTTAAAGTACGGATTTACGGATTTATTTGTTACTGATTTACAGTGTAACGGATTTCCTTTAGGCCTATATCCGCACTTTGAATTGCATTTTAATCTTGATTTCTTTAACAGTTAAAGGAAGATAAATTTTCTTAAAGGAATTTCATTGTCTGACTGTCCACATATGTAATGTAAGAATTTAATCATTCTTGGGTCCTTTTTCGTTTAACCACAACCATGTATTTAATGTGTATATAACAATGCACATTTTTTGAAGTCTTAGGTTATATATAATACGTTACGTACCTTGGTCCGTCTTCAGTCTAGTCTATGGATGACTAGTTTCGGGTACAAAGACCCATTATCAAATCCTTTTTTAAATCTTGAATTTGGTCAAAAATCCGACAGAAGTCTTCATCAATTTATAAATACAGGTCGACACATAAAGTTTACAATTTAAAAAACACAAATTACAAAACATTTAAGACGATAGGCCAGCCACATTGAACACGGGACAAACCAACCCTTGTGTTTTTTAAATTGTAAACTTTATGTGTCGACCTGTATTTATAAATTGATGAAGACTTCTGTCGGATTTTTGACCAATTTCAAGATGATGTTTTAAAAAAGGATTTGATAATGGGTTATTGTACCCGAAACTAGTCATCCATAAACTAAGATAAGACTGAAGACGGACCAAGGTACGTAACCTATTATATATTCGAATATCAGTCTTGGTGGCAAAGATGTTTAAACTTAGGTTATGTTATAACATGAAAAAAGGTATCGGAAGTAAATTGACGGAAAAAACACTTGCTGAATATATTTTATTATTATTATTAATTCACCAATAAAACGGAATAAGTTTAAAACCCCACCTCAACCAGAGGTCTCCAGAGCTCACGGACTTTGGTCGGCCAACTAGGGTAGTATTTATTCCCCATTGTCTCTCTCCCATTGTATTATAAATGTCTATATCGTTACTAAGACTTATGCGCCATTTGGAAGTCGGCAAATTATTCCCGATAAGATCTCGGGCTAAACCAATTATTATATTTCAGAACTGATAAATGTCATCGTTTCGGGAGACCGGGAGCTCGAACGCGGTTGCGATGCAAATCGGACTGTGGCCATAACCGTAAACGCCTAATGAAGACGTTATCCTGAGTTACGGACCGGAGCGAGTGGCTGGATCGGATTCAATCAGATCGAGAATGACACTTGGTTTTAATCGATGTCCGTTTTTTGACGCCTCCGGACACCTACGGGTTTGGGGTGGTCTGGACTTTGGATTCTGCTTGACTGTTCTGTGTTGAATTTGAAACTTGTTCAAAAAAGATTGATAAGTTTAATTTTTTGTAAGGCTTGTGTTCAGGGATATAACAATTTTAACTAAAGTATTTTATTCTAATTTAGGGTAAATTTTATGGTGTGTTCAAAACTGGAAAATATAAGCCGAACATTGAGATAATTGAACAGATTTCATGCCATAAAATATTCTATTATTAGTTGATAAATATTATAGTATAACTTAAGGGAAGAGAATAAAAAAATAACATGAATAGTGCTCAGAACTTGTTCGTAAACATAATAGCCTAATATTTTAATACTTAATGAAATGGCGACCATACAAAGTAGGTATTTTAAGCCAGGTATGAATGGAGATGAGTGTAGGATAAGTGGCGCGATCTTGTAGTACAGTATCTGAAATAATATTCTATACTACATTTTCATATTTTTAAGGTTTTTTAGGTTAAAAGTGATTGAGCTATTTAGCAAATGTTCTAACTTTGAAGTTTATAAAAATTCAATCTACATATATACAATCCTAACTTAAACAAAATAAAACTTAATTTCTAGTTCAAACTATCACACCCATTTCCTCACACAACACGCCCACACACTTAAAACTAGTTTTTACTAAAAGCCATTTTAAAAACAGTTCCGTGACCAAGGTGATCGTTATTTTTATCTCCATGTATATGACACCTGTAATACTCTTAACAGCTGACCAACAATTAACATAGACAGGTGACACAAGACAGCTGTTCCAGTCTTGATGTCTTTTTAATTATTACTTCGGCAGAATCGGTTATTAAACGCTTTTAGTTACTTGCATATCGTGAGGACATGGGTGGAATTACTTATTATACTCTGTTTGATGACTGGTGTGGAAAGAATAGACAAAGAATATGCAGGGATGGAAATTAGAGAGTAAAATAAAGAATGTACTGGGCAGATGTTAGAATCTATAGAGGAATAGAAGGACACATATATTAAAGATGTCTTTGAGTAAAATTAAAAGTATCAAGCAGTAAGGAATGTTCCAACATGTTGAGAACTTATATCGTTTAGTTTGCACAATATGGAAACTTAACATAAATCTTTTATTTTTATTTTATTAGTATAACACATTTTTCATTTCCAACCATGGTTACAATAACACGAAAAACTTCGAACACCTTAAGCACGGTGTAATAAACAAATAAATAGACAATTTTGTAATAATCGTAGTTAAATAAAATAACCGTTTGGATCAAATAATCCAAAATTTTCCCTTGAACATAAGTATCTGCCATATCTTCGTCAAAAGAAGAAAAAATACACATAGATATTTTATATATCAAAAGGGTTTCAAATACGTAGCCTATATTTGCATAGCCTTATAATAACACCTTATAATTCAAAGCCTCCACAAAAAGTTAGAAGAAAAGAATTCCTGAAAACGATACGTATTTAATTAGTAAAAGGAGTTAAATTACACATTTTCAATTACTTAAAAGAATAACACACTCACTGTATAATATTTGTAACATTTTCACCAACATTCTGTGGGGAATTAACCTCGCACAAACATTCACGTTCCGTACATAAATTTAATTCGACACAATTACCCAATTATTTCACTAATTAAACGCATATCGATTGAAAACACAGCGATAAATCGAATGGTCGAAACTGGCATAAATAATAATGCCATTATAATATCGGCCGCGATCTTTTAATTATATCGCCGATTTACATTTACACCTTCACAACTAATTATGAAGTCGGTCTTCGGATGTTATCGCGATTTCTGTCCCTCTTCACATCTTGTTTCGCATTCGAGTCTTATTAATTTACCGCACGTCAGTTTTATGTTGCTTGGTGCTCATTGGAGGAGAGTGTAATTATGTACATTTTGGTAATTACCGCCAAATGGTAGTCTGACCACCGTGATGGCGGTTTGAACAGAATAGACTGTGAACATGTTTAGTGATTATTTACTTCGTATTTCTAATGGCTGTTTAGTATATTAGGCATGTAGCTTTGATAGAAGAGGAAATTCCTATGAAGGTGTAGCCAGTTTTACAATAAAAATCGTAGGTGACTTAAGCCAGCAATAGAGTGTGCTGGTTTTAAACACCGTCAAATTAGCCAAAACACCAAGCCGAATTTAAATGGCTATGGCTTGAGATGTTATTCTTAACTTCTTCTAAACATCTTTTGTGGCATGCAAATTTTCTTAGTCAACAGTATTTCACTTTGTCTGTGGTTCACTACACTATTTTTTTCATCAGTGTATCTGGAAAACCCCGTTTTTAGTTCTCTAAAATCGTCCGCAAAATCATCGTTTTCAGGTAACAGAAAAGTTTCAAAGTTTCAAAGAGGGAACAGAAAAAACCCTATGGTAAATCTTTCGGTTCGCTCATCTCAACATTTCTTTATGGCACATTGGTTAATAATCACACTATATTTTAAGTTATATTTGAAAACAACAGAAATTTAAACATTGAGTACGACTTTCTATAACCTCAAATTATGTGGTCTAATTCAGTAACGATTAGAAGATTATTTCCACAGTATGGTGAAAATAGTGTCTTTTTGGTACGCAATCATATTTCCAACGGTTGAGTACTAAAAAGAACCACGTTTGCTCCTAGTAATGAAATATCTATTTGAATAAATAATTGTTTCATTGGTTCATATAAGAGAGGGATACACATATTACATACACATTTGCTGATAAGGTAGTGTCAATCTTTAAATAATAAAGAGAACTAAAACTATTAGCAAAGAAACATCATCTACATAACATACAAAGCCCTTTAATGTCTGATCATAGTGTTAACTCTGCTTTGCTCTGGGTTTCGCAATCTAGATCATCTACCTACCCAATAATTATTTTTAATTACTATTTATATTGCAGAGACATAAAAATCCAATTTCAATATCAATTAATGATTGAATGCCTAATTAAAAAGCATTACTGAACATACTCGTGAAGATTGCAGCTATTCAGTATAATTGAGCAATTAAAATAAACACAGCGATTTCAATGGACAGTAAATTGCAGGCAGATAAAATACCGTATTACACTTAACCTTGGAAAACACACTTCATTATGATTTGCTCATTATCACAGTGCAATAATTCTAAACGACGGATTTTCACAATTAGTGCTATAAGCTACACTCGATTCACCCTTATTATTCATTGTAAAAAACACATTAATTCTACTGTGCTTCTGCTCATTAGTATATTTTATTAGTAATTTGCATTAGCCTTCATGAGGAGATAATGTTTCGTTTCTACGGTAGAAAACATCTCCTGTTGATCGTTTGATAAATGCTGAATAAATTTCAATTTTAATATTGAGATTCACAGCACCAGTTTTAAAGGGACATTTCTAGCAGAACACCTTCCATCTAACAGATAATTTGTCTTAAGATAAATAATCCAATGGTTTTGGGAAAATGGATCCGATGCAGATCCAGCATTTTAGTAAAAATTTTGATTCTCATAGCATGCAGTCTAGCCCACTCAATTGAAATCGCTTAAATTTTTCGAATTGTATCCATAACCATACTTATATTTCTAAAAGGACGCTGAAGGTTTAGCTTATCTCTAATAGTAAAACAGATAAAAATTTGCACAATTGTAGAAGTTTAAACTATACTACTGGAGGTCGTTATTTCTTTGACAGTGCTTCTAGAATTTCTCTTTTGGGTAACGCCGGGTATTTTCATAGAAGTGTCTATTTGAAAGTAAATACTATAATCTTGTACATATACACATATCTAGCAAATAGAACCAGAAGGACTGCATTGATGTATGGTAAAGTTTATACAACTATACCAGACAGAGGTCATTATATCCTTGACTATGATTGTGGAATTTATTTTGATGATACAGTACTCCGGGAATTTCACAGAAGTGTCTATTGGAAAGTAAATTCGTGCAGATGGACAAGTAGAAAACCAAATAGACCCAAAAGGATCGCATTAATGTAGGGTACATTTTATGTTCACAACTGCATTGTACATTGTGCAACTGCAACTGCACACAGAAGCAACAATATTCTCTTTGTATTCTCAATTTCTGTTACCGGTTGAGCATAGTTATCCCCAACCGATGTTTCAATCTCCTCAATATTCCCCATGAACACTGTTGGTCCCAAGACGGCACCTTGTGTCACGCCGTAACCGCTCGGTATGCACCAGTCGCAACCGTAATGAATGCGTATCGGCGATTCATTATTATTGAAGGACGCAGTTTCCGTCCGTTTCAATCGGACAATCAACACATGATGCGACTACGGACATCGGGCGTCGACCTCCTAGTCCAAACCAGTTCTGGCCCGAAATTACATAAATCTCACTTTTTAGCTAGTTTCCCCGAGAAAGCCTATTGGTGTCACATCGTCACGATAAAAACCCACGCCCGATCCGGCATCAGTTCTCCACTATCGTAAAGGAGACGACCGGTTTCGTCGGGTCGAGGAACTCATTTTTCAAATGCGTCGGTGCATTGAGCCGATCGGTTTGGGCGGGAATGTGACGTGGACTGCTGGAGAAAAGACGAAATCCAGGTGTGAGGGAAAAGAATTTTGAATGCAGTCTGAAAAGTCACTTAAGAACGAATGTGCAAAAAAAGTCAACTTTAAACGGTAACCCAATCTTTTCCCCCCAAAAATGCTTATTTGAGCAGGAACAAACGGGAAATAAAATTGAACAAGTACAGTAATCAAAGTTAAATTTTTATTTAGAATCATATTTTAATGTTTCATTTTCAGAATGCCTGTATATTTGAAGTTGGAATCTCTACTAGGTAACAGATATTAGATTTTTCAAAATTAAAATTGACAACGATAAGCTTTGTGCACTTATTTGTTGGAATTGGTAAATATCTGTTTTGAATTTACTCATGGGATCGACTAGTTGGGCTGTTTTTGTAAGAAAGCATTGTATTTTTTTCATATCACTATTTCTTAGAAACGTTCACAAAATTACTTTGATGCACTAGTTCAACCAAGATTTAAATTCCGTTTATCTTATCACCTAGACCTATATTTTTTTCATTTGCTAAAACAAAATAATCATCTAATTATACATTTGCATCAGGCATGTAGCCAGGATTTTTTGGACCTGGGGGCTTTTGGGTACTGGGTCGGGTCTGCCCAAAAAGTACAGTAAAATATAGCCTATGTCATGCATAATTCGTGTATACTCAATAACAAATAATAAAGATGATTGGAAGAAACAATAAGAAGCATAATTATTTATTCTTGGATGGTTATTGTAGAGATAAATTTGGTTACGATTACACACAAAAGACGTTACAATTTGATCACTGTCTCCATTTGATCAGTTTTTACCCCCGCTGTCAAACGGATCCTGATTCCCGGACACTCCGGACTATCCGGACTTGTCCGTCCGGTTCAGTCGACCGTTTGGTAATTTCCTGTAACTATTTGACTTACTTCCCACTTTTGCTCTTGTGACGCGATTCTCCGCAAGACATACACATTAATAGTTGAAAACTGTTTTTATCTATAAAAACTCGTATTTCCTAACATAGTAATATGGAAAATATTTAGTAGAAAATGCATTATTTAAAATTGAAACCCAAATCGTGATAATGTCAAATATCTTATTCCCAATATGGGAAATTCGCTAACAAAAAAGTATCAACGTACCATTATACCCATTATGGGTATTAACGTACCCATTATGATTAGCTTATTTTATTTTGCTAGTTTTCAGTATTTAGTTAGGTTATCTTTGTTTTTGGGTTTTATTGAAATAGGCTACAAATTGTGTATTTAATTAACTAACATCGTTATTTTTTAACAGCTTGAAAATATGTTTAAGAAACAAGATAATACTCTGCTGAACTTATTTTTTTTAATGAGTGTAATTTATAAGAAAATGTAATGATGGAAGAAGTTTAAAGGCTACTAGTTGATCATTTTCAATCAAATCTACAATTTTAAATCTGGGGATTCTTGCATTTTAAAGGGAATTGGGAATAATTTGTAAAAGACCCACAATGATTGGAACGACATTACGCCAGCTAAGCAGTGTTAAGGCAACGAGAGATTATTTTTTTTTTCTTAAAATCGTTATAAAAACTACATCTGAGTTTACAAGCATTATTCCAACATAAAATGCTTCAAGAACTTTACGTTTGAATAATCCATATAAGTCCTACAACGATTGCAGAGATATTGTAGTGTCAAGTGCTTTGTCTGGTGGGCGAGCTAAGCTACGATGTCGTGTTCTCGATATCTGCAAGTACAGTAGTGTTTGTACGTTAGTATGTTTGTACAATGTCAATGGCTGGTAGCTGGTACACCAGGCCGTTATCCAGAGGTTGTATCCAGTTGTAATGGCTGAAGTGTTGTTGTTGTTGCCGTTAAACAACTCCTGGATACATAATCGTAAACCACTCCTGGGAAAATAAACAAGGATAAATTATCAGACAAATGCTGCAATAATGGAAATGTTGATACGCTAATCAATCAAAGATGTTTTATTTAGTACCATTACATCCAACCACGTTTCAGCCTAGGTATTGCATTATTTTAGGCGAATGACGTGGTATTACCATTTGGATAAAATCCATCCGTGATTAGCCGGATTTGAACCCCATACCTAGGGACCCAAGCTTTGCTCTACCACTAGACTAGTACAGCACACTCCCTGTATTAGTGCTGTGTAACCTTATAACCTCATTGTCCCAGAAGAGGCATTATGTCTATGTGTCAGAATTGTGTTCACCCAATATTTGAAATAAAATTCTTTCTTATTGTATTTTCTACTAATCCTTCGCAAAAGCTGAAACCCTTTCACATCAGACTTTACATCGATTTGTTATCTGTCCTATATGAATCTTCTTCTACTTATTCTTCTTCTGGTTTTTCTTCTTTATCTTCTTCTTCTTTCAGTACCGTACAACGCAGTCCACATTCCACCAAGTTCCTAGAAGATGCGTGAGAAGTGCCGGAACTTCACCGGAAGTTCGATCAGTTTTTCCCTTTTCCTTGATCAGATCAAGTCGAGTATTTCCCAGAGTGTTTTGCAGCGATTATTGCCGTTCTGCGTTCCTAGGTTATCTTCCAATCGGAAACCAGTTGTCTGGGAACCAATGCGTTCTCGATGGGATATAGGTCATCTCATTGAAATGGACTCTTCGTAATTGTTTTAATTTGTGTTCTGAGAAGTGACAATTGACGAGAAGAAGCTGACAACTGAATTATAGATAGAATCTGGCAAAAACTGTTCTTCACGGAGGTAGATCTACTGTGAGAGCGAGTACTGGAATAGAATACGATTTTTTCTCTGCACCATTTGCATTTTTTAGCTCTTTTAACCCCATGTTAGTAAGGGAATAGTTTAAATTCTGCCTACGTGAACCTTTTGATATACAATATTATTACAAGATACCTCAATGACAAATGGCATTTGGAGTTCACTTGGGATTGAATCAGCAACTTTAGAACTTGAAGGTAAGCCAAGCACTGTAACCACCACTCGGGTACCTAAATCATTACTGCTTAAGATATTACTTAAGCATGCTGCGTAAAAGGAATGGTAATCTTTATACTGTATTGGTTCCTAAAAAAGGACGGCTAAACCAACTGGATTAAAAAAGTAGGTTGTAGGGAAGTATTTATTACGGACATAGGAGGTTTAATCGAGCGGAGGTTGAACTACTAGTAGGGCAATGAAAATTTTGGGTTTTTGGCAGTATTGTTAGTAGGGTACGCTGTACTTGGGCCCGCCAATCAGAGAGCAGCATTTCATCCCCACCCCTCCCCTAGGCCACGCCCATCAGCCAATCAGAGAGTAGCATTTCCCCTAGGCAACGCCCCCTAGCCAATCAGAGCGCAGCCCTTTCTCTAGGCCACGCCCCCTAGCCAATCAGAGCGCAGCCCTATCTCTAGGCCACGCCCCCTAGCCAATCAGAGAGCAGCATTCCCTCTAGGCCAATCAGAGAGAATCATTTCCTCTAGGCCAATCAGAGAGCAGTATTTTCCTTAAGCCGTGCCCTAGAATTTCCACGTGGTCTAACCTCACATGTGTTCTAACCTCACTTTTTATTTTCCCGCCAAATAACATAACCTCACTTCCCCCAACAAATATTGTAAATGTGATTGGTAAGGATTGAACCAGTGAACCTCTTAGATCAACGACTAATGCTACTCCTACTATGATACAACACCATACTAAAAATCAACAAATCACCCCGTTGGAAATGAAACGTTTGGCAATTGGTAAGAATCGAACCTGTGAACCTCTGGCTCATACACAGTCTTATACACAACCAACTGCTAGGAAGAAACATTATTCAGATTAACCATCATTCCAACAATACATAATATCTATGAAATGTTTATTATATGTTCAACAATTGGTGGCCTTTAGAAAGGCCATTTTTGTTCTCTATGATAAAGTTCTGCTTAAGCCTTTTTCCAGTCGGTTAAACAATGGATATGGGAATTATAATTTGCTTTGTCATTGTTATGGACTGTAGTATATAGGTATATGTAAATAAAACTCAGCAAATACTGTAAATGTGACTGGTAAGGATCGAACCCGTGAACCTCTGGCTCATACACAGCCTCATACACAAGTAGGGGTGGCAGTACTTGAGGTGAAATCACGTGACACCCTCAGGTAAACCATCTGATCAGCTGATCCTACCATAACCTTATTTGTATGTATGCTTTCCCGCCAGTCGTTCCCGCCAGCTGACGTAACCTTATTTGTTTATATAGGTACTTAACAAACCAAATTAATTATAGGATAAAAAGTGTGACCGGGTATCGACCCCGGACCTCCTAGGTGATGGATAATGTCTAAGCCATCCAGCTATGGAAGTAGTTGTAACATATATTGTAGTCGTCAACTGTTCAACAACCTTAATTGTGACCACATACGCAGCTGTGAAACATAATTTCAAGGTGAAATCCTTCCTGCCATAACCTCACACTACGTATTGTATACGTATCTCGCCAATTAACCTCTCCCCAACTGTATTTCCAAATCACATAACCTCACTCTTGTGCCATCTGCTTTCCCGCCATGACCTCACTTTACGTAAATGTAGTTATTTCTATTCAATTATTAAACACAGTTACAGATACAGTGTTTATAGTGGTAAATGACAACCTTACTTTACATATACAGGGTGTGTAAAAAAACATTATATTTTTATTTTATTTCATACAAATCTAAATGTAGTAGTCCATAACAAATGTGAAACAAATGATAATTCATGTATCCAATGTTAAAAATAGCTGAAAGAGGGCTTAAGCGGAACTTTACCGTTGAGTATAAAAAACGGCCTTTGTAAAGGCCACCAAATGTTGGATGTTAAATTTACACTTCATAGATGTAATGTACTCTTGGTATGTCCAATGGGGTAACGGATTGTGTAAATGGTTCTTCCTAGCAGTGGGCTATGTATGAGGTTGTGTATGAGCCAGAGGTTTGCGGGTTCAATCCTAACTATTCGCAAAATACCAAGTAACTATCACCAAACGTTTCGTTTTCGGTTGGGGTGTTTTTTGTATAGTGTTGTAACGTAGTGGGAGTAGTATGAGTAGTAGTATGAGTCCTTGATCTCAGAGGTTTGCGGGTTCGATCCCTACCAACCACCAACTGCTTCCCTTCTGGTTAGGGTGATATTTTGAGTTTTAGTATCGTAGTAGGAGTAGTTACAGTAACTTGTTTAGAATGTGGACCTATGATCCTGGAGGTTCATGAGTCCGATCCTTACCAATCACCAATCGTGTCATTCCCGGTTGGGGTGTTTTCTTTTGTTGGTATGGTGATGTATTATAGTTAACCTTTTGTATATAAACCTATGGTCCCAGAGGTTGAAGGGTTTGATCCTTACCAATCGCCAACTGCTTCCCTTTTTGTCAGGTTGATATTTTTATTTTTAGTATGTTGTTGTAGTGTAACGGGAGTAGCGTGAGTCATTTATCTCAGAGGTTCACGGGTTTGATCCTTACCAACCATAGTTTGTATCATATCCGGTTGGCGTGATCTTTTGTAATGTATTGTAGTTAACTGTTTGTATATGAGCCTAAGGTTGTGGGTTCAATCCTAACTATTCACTTAACGTTTCATTTCTGGTTGTGGTGTTTTTTTTCTTGTATGGTGTTGTGTTGTAGTAGGAGTAGTGTGAGTCCTTGATGCTAGAGGTTCACAGGTTCGACTCTAACCAACCATAAAACATGTTATTTCCGGTTGGGTTAGCGCTAGAGGTTTACGGGTTCAATTCTAACCCGATTGGAATGGTTAATGGGTTCGTTTTTAACCCGATTGGGTTAGTTTTAGAGGTTTACGGGTTCGATTTTAACCCGAATGGGTTAGTTTTAGAGGTTAACGGGTTCGATTTTAATCTGATTGGGTTAGCGCTGTAGGTTCACGGGTTCAATTCTATCCCGGTTGGGTTAGTTAACGGGTTCGATTATAACTCGAATGGGTTAGTTTTAGAGGTTCACGGGTTCAATTCTAACCTGATTGGGTTAGTTTTAGAGGTTCACGAGTTGGATCTTAACTCGGTTGGGTTGGTTAATGGGTTCGATCCTAACCTGATTGGGTTAGTTTTAGAGGTTCACGGGTTCAATTCTAACCTGATTGGGTTAGTTTTAGAGATTCACGAGTTGGATCTTAACTCGGTTGGGTTGGTTAATGGGTTCGATCCTAACCTGATTGGGTTAGTTTTAGGGGTTCACGGGTTCAATTCTAACCTGATTGGGTTAGTTTTTGAGGTTCACGAGTTCGATTTTAACCCGGGTGGGTTAGTTTTAGAGGTTAACGGGTTCAATTCTAATTCGACTGGGTTGGTTAAGTGGTTTGATCCTAACCTGATTGGGTTAATTTTAGAGGTCCACGAGTTGTATTTTAACTCGGTTGGGTTGGTTAATGGGTTCGATCCTAACCTAATTGGGTTAGTTTTAGAGGTTCACGAGTTTGATTCTAACTTAGTTGGGTTGGTTAACGGGTTCGATCCTAACCTGATTGGGTTAGTTTTAGAGGTTTACGAGTTCGATTTTAATCTGATTGGGTTAGTTTTAGAGGTTCACGGGTTCAATTTTTACCCGGTTGGGTTAGTTTTAGAGGTTCACGGGTTCAATTTTAACCCGGTTGGGTTAGTTTTAGAGGTTAACGGGTTCGATTTTAATCCTGTTGGGTTAGCGCTGTATGTTCACGGGTTCGATTCTAACCTGATTGGGGTTAGCTCAGAGGTTAATGGGTTCGATACTTAGCTGATTACATGATCTTGTATATGTGATATAACCTCTGTTTTCCCACCAAGTAACATAACCTCACTTTATGTTTTACTCTGAGTTGTATCAGTTGTTATAGTTTCAAATTCTCCACCAGGTTGCAGCTCCAGCGTCTTTCCAACTACTGTTAAAGCTTAGCTGATCACGTGACCTCGTACTGTATATGCATACGTAACATAACCTCACTTTTTACCTAAACAAGTTTATTAATTCATTACTGGAGTGCTAGTGTCGATGGTATTTAATTTAAAATAACAAGTCCCTAGTAATGAATGTATAAAACATACTTGATATAAGTTTCACTATAATGGTTACTATACTGTTAATTCTATATATGAGTGTATTAAATGTTTGATGTCTAACTATGCTCTGTATAGTTCTTAATATGCAAGTTAAATTGCCTTCCTGCTAACTGTTCTCTCCAAATAACATAACCTCACTGTATGTATCTGTAACATAACCTCACTTGTGCACGTAGGAACTGTCATAGGCTTTCCCACCAACTGTTACCGCTAAGTGACCTAACCTCACTTTTTCGCAAAGATCGTAATGCATACGTATCATTACCTCACTTTTTACAAAAACAAGTCTATTAATTTACACTGGAGCGCTAGTGTCGACGAAACATGCCTTGGGCTATGTATATTGATGTATTGAATAACAGAATAGCTAGTAAAAATGATTCTATAGTAATGATAACCTTACTTAAACGATTTAATCAACGGTAACTTTTAATAACCTACCCGTATCCCTGTAACTTGTAATTTATCTATTAAACGGATTACATTAATGTATTAAAACTTAAGCACCGTACTTTCACTATTACATGTACTGTATTTTAAAACATCCAACTAATATACCATCACATTTGTAGAGTGTTGTTTATCCGATATACGAGTGACGTCATCTTTTCGGCATAACACCTGTTGATAGCTACCTTTGCATGTAAACATAGTTATGTACTACCTTAACTCAGAGGTACTGGGTTTAAAACCCTATCAGTTACCGATTGTTTTATATCCGGTTGGGGTAATACTTCAAAAATGGTAGTGCAATATATCCCCACCAAATTAATCAGCTTTAATGTAATGCCATATATCAGAACAAGTTTATTGTAAAATCTGAAGTTTGTTTAGTTAGAACACCGGAGCACTAGTGTGTATGACATTTTATTTCTATGGTTTGTAGCCTTCTTTTTGTGATTGGATGAATTATTGTTCTGAATAACTAAAACGACAAGAAACAAAACATGACCTCTATAAAACATTTGAAGGATGAGTAATTTACCAAGTTAATTTCATACCTTACTTAACTAGTTTAATCAATGGCAATTTTCAAAGACTCACCTTCTGACTGTGGAATACTATCCACTTGAAACTAACTAACTGACACTGGGATTCACTTAATGTTTCACTACAACAGACTACATTAATGTATTAAAACACTGATCATACTTATTAACTGTGTCTTCACTACTACCTGTTACCAAAACAGATTACACTAATGTAGTAAAATATGAGAACTGTATACATCTTTCACTATTACACCATCACATTTGTTGAGTATACCCTACAATAAGTTCATCTTACAACTGAGATCTGTGAGGCTCTTATCAGAGTGCGTTTTCCTTTCTGACGTAACAGGAAGTATTATTTTGTTGAATTATTTAACTTACAGTTACTTTTCAACGGATCAATAAACACATTTTACGTAACTTATGCACTACCTCACAACCAGGTCCTTGTTTACTCATCACTGAGTACCTTGCATACCTATTCCTATCCCATTTATTATTCTGTATATCTAGATTGTTTATTCATTCCATCACCCTGTTGAGACACCTATTGCCTACATTAAAACCTTTTATAATCAACGCTCTTAAGCGGGTAAATAATTTACTAACCATATTTAACTAGGTATAATCCTGTCTCTTTCACTTTGTCCTCGATGATGGGTAACCTGTAAACTAGCCTTTACTGTAGATATTTAACGAGGATTTACTTGTTTCTTTGAAACCTAAAGGCTTTATGCCTCTGAAATTACAACCATTTCATCATTCAAAGTAAATAGTACGCTTACAGTAAATGTTTCTGTAGTTAAAGGTGTATTTTAATGACCAAGAAATGGGAAAAGTAACCACTGACAACCTCTAGTTGGTAATGCCTAACAAACCTATGGCATATATGCGATAGACAATATAACTAATGCATGTGTTGAAAAAGGTTCCAGACAGACTCAAAGAAATAACCATAAAATAAGACAATAGTTAAATTGCCTTTGTCCACTGGTTGAGTATCCCTTTACATGAAATTGATTAATTATATCAACAGTACTTGAACTTATGAGCAGGTAGACATGTACACAAAAAGTAACATTAATGAAAATAGCTGTGTGGAGGTAGGCCTAATTTAGGGATATTTAGATGTGTGTTGGTTGTGTGTTGTGAATAATTTGGGTTGGGATGTGAAACCGGTACTGTATTGAGTGAGAAATCAAATTCTAGCCCACATTTAATAAAAGGTACAATGGTGACGTTATCACTGATACCCAGAGTGTTATCCTGTGATAGTAATATTAAACAGTACAGCTGTCTATGAGAACACCCTACCAAGGATTTATGAGTGTAATGTGTAGGTACAAAGCCCCCTGATTGACCCTCAAGTGATTGACTTCCGTTGAAAAACAGATATTCTTGACAACGGTACATCTTGATGTAACAGACGTTGAAACCTTAGTTATATTAAATAACAACTAAATCGGGCCGGGTAAGGTAAATTAACCCATTATCATGGGCAAACCACAACAGCTAGTAAAATATTAACATATGTTGAAAGGTAGATATGTTTTAATTCTGATAAAAAATATCAAATACACTCTGCCGTTATACTGCAAGATCTATGTTATTCATACAGTAGAACCTCCGTAACTCCATAATCCGAACACCCACTAATTTGAATGCCCCGTTGTTGTTTACAATACAGCAGTTCTTTCCATACTGTATGTCACCATAACAAACAGGCAATTATTTTAAAATACAAAATATTAGAGTGTGATTTCTACCATGTACTACAATTTAAATCAACCCGAAAACATACTACACAGAGCTATAACACATGTTTGAAGGCTAAAATCAGTGTAGACAAAGATAGTTCGAGAATCACATGCGTTTGGAGGTAATTTTGATAGTGGTTAAGCTTATTTCCTGTATATAATTGCTATTGTCGTACAGTCCTTAAACTACATTACTCTCTTATTGTGTAACCGAACACGTTTTCTATACGTAAAGTCAAATATTTATACATGCTTTGATAGTTAGTTCATAAACCTACATTTAAACCACCGATCACCAATAACATATAACTGTAGTACAACAACGAGCTCGCTATGATAGCTAAATCTTGAAGATTTCTCTGGAAACTTGTATATGCATAATAATAATAATATGTAAGTTAGTATAGTCATCACAAAAACGTCGACTCCTACGGCCACGAAAACGTAGTCTTCTGCGCTCGCGAAAATGTCATTATCGTCTTGTGCAATAGCAGAGTCCAGTCTTTGGAGACATGTGTTTTATTAACTAAAATCTAGTTATTCGGCATTTTCACTAAGCCCTTTATTTGCCCCGAGTCCGATTAAATATGTTTGTTTTAGTCAAGAACCTTTACGAATGTAATGTAGTCCACGTTTATTGATAAATGGGTGGGTTTCTATTACTTTTAACCCATTTACCATAAGGGTTGTGAAGCCTATCGTAAACACATTCTCCTATAGCATTTTGTACCGAATGTTCAAAGTATTGAAAACGGCTATTTGCTATGAATGTATTATAGCTATAGTCTACGACTCTTTTAAGTTGACACTGTGTTGAAAAATACTTAATGTTAAGCAATAGTTTTAACGGAGATGTCTTTTAGATTGATATGTATTCTATGAAATAGGTACACTTGAAGTCCTATGTAAAGCTCCTTTTACTGTTATCGAGGTTCTAATATACTTTGAATAAATAAAAAAGCCTCTTTTACAACACAAAAACTACTGATATTCAACGTATACTCTAAAGATGTAAAAAGAACTGCTTATCAAATGATAACTTTCAATTATATTACCCGATGTGAATGAAAAGCAGTGCATTTACCTCAATTGTTAGCCATATGGTATCTAGTCATGCTAAATCTTTCATAATGGTACCTACTACTATTGAGGACTATCTAGCTACACTCCTCCAAATCGAAATGTAATGACCAAACTACGTCCATGATACGTTTGGCTACGTAATAATTGTACGATAAGACACCAATTACTATATGTCAGATGTACCTTCCAGTTTAGTGTTTCTGGTTCGTACTTATGTTTGTTATGACTAATAGTATAATTACTGTGTAGGCTTACTTTGTTATACATTCACAGACATATGATCTCTACCATACTCTTAATCCCAAAAACAAAACTGTAAATGTTTACCAATACTTTGGCGTAGTTATGACAGTATAATGACTATTATAGTTATGATTTATACTGCTAATAAGACTCATCTTACACTCATCTCCAAAGGTTTAAAATACCTACGTTTGTATGGTCCCTATCTCAACATAATGTCACTAGAAAAGTAACCGTGAAATACACTTTACATCAATTCTAGTTTAACATCTAGAAGTGGAGGAGAGTACCATAATTGAGGGCGTGAAAGGTATCACGTGTATGTTGGTTTTATAGGTTTATTTACGAATGAACTGGGATATGTTGGTCAATACGCTACATTATACCTATAACCTCTGGCTAGTATGTTTGCTGAGGTGTCAAGGGTGTTGTGCTAACTTACGAGTCTTTGAAATTGTTTTGTGTTGGTTTTATTCCTGTATGTTTATATATCAAGCTTATTAATGTAGAGCTTACCCGATGGTGTTCATCTTATTTGGCTTGGGTTGGAGCTGATGGTAACAGCGAATTAAACAAAAACTATGTATATTATGGCGATGTGCCGCTTTATCCTCTTTGGATTATGTCTCAATGTAAAAAAAAACCTGATGCCTGCAGTTTCCGAACGTGATAAGCTCAAAAGGCCTTTAGTATACAAGAGCTAACATATGGGGATGATATGTAAAATTATCAGTACTAGATGGATTTTTACTGTATTCAGTTTATATTCGAACAAGTTACTACAACAACGGTAAGAAAACTGTCGGTTTTATTTAATGCCAATACATATACCGTTTTGACATACTGCAGCAAAAACAGCCAATTTGAACGGTTATTTGTGTTTTCTAAGCTGTTGATACATGTTGTCTAAACATGCATGTTAGCATTTGTTTGTACGGAATTGACCCAATGAAAAAATACATTTAGAAATTAACTCACACTAGAAAATTAACCAAGGATTATGACATCCACCTACCTACGTTGGTCAAAGCTATCACTACGTTACATCGCATTACAACCATAACTAATTTGCTACACGAGTATGAAGTTACATATGGCTTTATAATCAAGAGAACCCATTCTTATTTCCTACATACTATTTTTTATGTTTGGAAGTTGATAGATTTATTTTCTTTCATTTGTGTTGTCGTAAGGTACTATTTTAGCTAAGGAGTAAAATAACGAATGGTTTTATGTTAAGTAGCATTTTAAATGCATGGACAAGTAGTCTTGCTTTAGACATCTCTCCTTTTTTATTCCTCAGGCCAAGTACTATTAAGGTTTCCGAACCCAGGGTTATGTCAAAACTATTATGTAGCAGATTAAAAATAGTAATTGGCGGGAGGAATAAAAAAGGAGAGATGTCTAAAGCAAGACTACTTGTCCATGCATTTAAAATGCTACTTAACATAAAACCATTCGTTATTTTACTCCTTAGCTAAAATAGTACCTAACGACAACACAAATGAAAGAAAATAAATCTATCAACTTCCAAACATAAAAAATAGTATGTAGGAAATAAGAATGGGTTCTCTTGATTATAAAGCCATATGTAACTTCATACTCGTGTAGCAAATTAGTTATGGTTGTAATGCGATGTAACGTAGTGATAGCTTTGACCAACGTAGGTAGGTGGATGTCATAATCCTTGGTTAATTTTCTAGTGTGAGTTAATTTCTAAATGTATTTTTTTATTGGGTCAATTCCGTACAAACAAATGCTAACATGCATGTTTAGACAACATGTATCAACAGCTTAGAAAACACAAATAACCGTTCAAATTGGCTGTTTTTGCTGCAGTATGTCAAAACGGTATATGTATTGGCATTAAGTAAAACCGACAGTTTTCTTACCGTTGTTGTAGTAACTTGTTCGAATATAAACTGAATTCAGTAAAAATCCATCTAGTACTGATAATTTTACATATCATCCCCATATGTTAGCTCTTGTATACTAAAGGCCTTTTGAGCTTATCACGTTCGGAAACTGCAGGCATCAGGTTTTTTTTTACATTGAGACATAATCCAAAGAGGATAAAGCGGCACATCGCCATAATATACATAGTTTTTGTTTAATTCGCTGTTACCATCAGCTCCAACCCAAGCCAAATAAGATGAACACCATCGGGTAAGCTCTACATTAATAAGCTTGATATATAAACATACAGGAATAAAACCAACACAAAACAATTTCAAAGACTCGTAAGTTAGCACAACACCCTTGACACCTCAGCAAACATACTAGCCAGAGGTTATAGGTATAATGTAGCGTATTGACCAACATATCCCAGTTCATTCGTAAATAAACCTATAAAACCAACATACACGTGATACCTTTCACGCCCTCAATTATGGTACTCTCCTCCACTTCTAGATGTTAAACTAGAATTGATGTAAAGTGTATTTCACGGTTACTTTTCTAGTGACATTATGTTGAGATAGGGACCATACAAACGTAGGTATTTTAAACCTTTGGAGATGAGTGTAAGATGAGTCTTATTAGCAGTATAAATCATAACTATAATAGTCATTATACTGTCATAACTACGCCAAAGTATTGGTAAACATTTACAGTTTTGTTTTTGGGATTAAGAGTATGGTAGAGATCATATGTCTGTGAATGTATAACAAAGTAAGCCTACACAGTAATTATACTATTAGTCATAACAAACATAAGTACGAACCAGAAACACTAAACTGGAAGGTACATCTGACATATAGTAATTGGTGTCTTATCGTACAATTATTACGTAGCCAAACGTATCATGGACGTAGTTTGGTCATTACATTTCGATTTGGAGGAGTGTAGCTAGATAGTCCTCAATAGTAGTAGGTACCATTATGAAAGATTTAGCATGACTAGATACCATATGGCTAACAATTGAGGTAAATGCACTGCTTTTCATTCACATCGGGTAATATAATTGAAAGTTATCATTTGATAAGCAGTTCTTTTTACATCTTTAGAGTATACGTTGAATATCAGTAGTTTTTGTGTTGTAAAAGAGGCTTTTTTATTTATTCAAAGTATATTAGAACCTCGATAACAGTAAAAGGAGCTTTACATAGGACTTCAAGTGTACCTATTTCATAGAATACATATCAATCTAAAAGACATCTCCGTTAAAACTATTGCTTAACATTAAGTATTTTTCAACACAGTGTCAACTTAAAAGAGTCGTAGACTATAGCTATAATACATTCATAGCAAATAGCCGTTTTCAATACTTTGAACATTCGGTACAAAATGCTATAGGAGAATGTGTTTACGATAGGCTTCACAACCCTTATGGTAAATGGGTTAAAAGTAATAGAAACCCACCCATTTATCAATAAACGTGGACTACATTACATTCGTAAAGGTTCTTGACTAAAACAAACATATTTAATCGGACTCGGGGCAAATAAAGGGCTTAGTGAAAATGCCGAATAACTAGATTTTAGTTAATAAAACACATGTCTCCAAAGACTGGACTCTGCTATTGCACAAGACGATAATGACATTTTCGCGAGCGCAGAAGACTACGTTTTCATGGCCGTAGGAGTCGACGTTTTTGTGATGACTATACTAACTTACATATTATTATTATTATGCATATACAAGTTTCCAGAGAAATCTTCAAGATTTAGCTATCATAGCGAGCTCGTTGTTGTACTACAGTTTATATGTTATTGGTGATCGGTGGTTTAAATGTAGGTTTATGAACTAACTATCAAAGCATGTATAAATATTTGACTTTACGTATAGAAAACGTGTTCGGTTACACAATAAGAGAGTAATGTAGTTTAAGGACTGTACGACAATAGCAATTATATACAGGAAATAAGCTTAACCACTATCAAAATTACCTCCAAACGCATGTGATTCTCGAACTATCTTTGTCTACACTGATTTTAGCCTTCAAACATGTGTTATAGCTCTGTGTAGTATGTTTTCGGGTTGATTTAAATTGTAGTACATGGTAGAAATCACACTCTAATATTTTGTATTTTAAAATAATTGCCTGTTTGTTATGGTGACATACAGTATGGAAAGAACTGCTGTATTGTAAACAACAACGGGGCATTCAAATTAGTGGGTGTTCGGATTATGGAGTTACGGAGGTTCTACTGTATGAATAACATAGATCTTGCAGTATAACGGCAGAGTGTATTTGATATTTTTTATCAGAATTAAAACATATCTACCTTTCAACATATGTTAATATTTTACTAGCTGTTGTGGTTTGCCCATGATAATGGGTTAATTTACCTTACCCGGCCCGATTTAGTTGTTATTTAATATAACTAAGGTTTCAACGTCTGTTACATCAAGATGTACCGTTGTCAAGAATATCTGTTTTTCAACGGAAGTCAATCACTTGAGGGTCAATCAGGGGGCTTTGTACCTACACATTACACTCATAAATCCTTGGTAGGGTGTTCTCATAGACAGCTGTACTGTTTAATATTACTATCACAGGATAACACTCTGGGTATCAGTGATAACGTCACCATTGTACCTTTTATTAAATGTGGGCTAGAATTTGATTTCTCACTCAATACAGTACCGGTTTCACATCCCAACCCAAATTATTCACAACACACAACCAACACACATCTAAATATCCCTAAATTAGGCCTACCTCCACACAGCTATTTTCATTAATGTTACTTTTTGTGTACATGTCTACCTGCTCATAAGTTCAAGTACTGTTGATATAATTAATCAATTTCATGTAAAGGGATACTCAACCAGTGGACAAAGGCAATTTAACTATTGTCTTATTTTATGGTTATTTCTTTGAGTCTGTCTGGAACCTTTTTCAACACATGCATTAGTTATATTGTCTATCGCATATATGCCATAGGTTTGTTAGGCATTACCAACTAGAGGTTGTCAGTGGTTACTTTTCCCATTTCTTGGTCATTAAAATACACCTTTAACTACAGAAACATTTACTGTAAGCGTACTATTTACTTTGAATGATGAAATGGTTGTAATTTCAGAGGCATAAAGCCTTTAGGTTTCAAAGAAACAAGTAAATCCTCGTTAAATATCTACAGTAAAGGCTAGTTTACAGGTTACCCATCATCGAGGACAAAGTGAAAGAGACAGGATTATACCTAGTTAAATATGGTTAGTAAATTATTTACCCGCTTAAGAGCGTTGATTATAAAAGGTTTTAATGTAGGCAATAGGTGTCTCAACAGGGTGATGGAATGAATAAACAATCTAGATATACAGAATAATAAATGGGATAGAAATAGGTATGCAAGGTACTCAGTGATGAGTAAACAAGGACCTGGTTGTGAGGTAGTGCATAAGTTACGTAAAATGTGTTTATTGATCCGTTGAAAAGTAACTGTAAGTTAAATAATTCAACAAAATAATACTTCCTGTTACGTCAGAAAGGAAAACGCACTCTGATAAGAGCCTCACAGATCTCAGTTGTAAGATGAACTTATTGTAGGGTATACTCAACAAATGTGATGGTGTAATAGTGAAAGATGTATACAGTTCTCATATTTTACTACATTAGTGTAATCTGTTTTGATAACAGGTAGTAGTGAAGACACAGTTAATAAGTATGATCAGTGTTTTAATACATTAATGTAGTCTGTTGTAGTGAAACATTAAGTGAATCCCAGTGTCAGTTAGTTAGTTTCAAGTGGATAGTATTCCACAGTCAGAAGGTGAGTCTTTGAAAATTGCCATTGATTAAACTAGTTAAGTAAGGTATGAAATTAACTTGGTAAATTACTCATCCTTCAAATGTTTTATAGAGGTCATGTTTTGTTTCTTGTCGTTTCAGTTATTCAGAACAATAATTCATCCAATCACAAAAAGAAGGCTACAAACCATAGAAATAAAATGTCATACACACTAGTGCTCCGGTGTTCTAACTAAACAAACTTCAGATTTTACAATAAACTTGTTCTGATATATGGCATTACATTAAAGCTGATTAATTTGGTGGGGATATATTGCACTACCATTTTTGAAGTATTACCCCAACCGGATATAAAACAATCGGTAACTGATAGGGTTTTAAACCCAGTACTTCTGAGTTAAGGTAGTACATAAATATGTTTACATGCAAAGGTAGCTATCAACAGGTGTTATGCCGAAAAGATGACGTCACTCGTATATCGGATAAACAACACTCTACAAATGTGATGGTCTATTAGTTGGATGTTTTAAAATACAGTACATGTAATAGTGAAAGTACGGTGCTTAAGTTTTAATACATTAATGTAATCCGTTTAATAGATAAATGACAAGTAACAGGGATACGGGTAGGTTATTAAAAGTTACCGTTGATTAAATCGTTTAAGTAAGGTTATCATTACTATAGAATCATTTTTACTAGCTATTCTGTTATTCAATACATCAATATAAATAGCCCAAGGCATGTTTCGTTGACACTAGCGCTCCAGTGTAAATTATTAGACTTGTTTTGGTAAAAATTGAGGTAATGATACGTATGAATTACGATCTTGGCGAAAAAGTGAGGTTAGGTCACTTAGCGGTAACAGTTGGTGGGAAAGCCTATGACAGTTCCTACGTGCACAAGTGAGGTTATGTTACAGATACATACAGTGAGGTTATGTTATTTGGAGAGAACAGTTAGCAGGAAGGCAATTTAACTTGCATATTAAGAACTATACAGAGCATAGTTAGACATCAAACATTTAATACACTCATATATACAGGGTGATCAACTCAAGGAGGCCACCATTGGTATATCGGAAACGGTAAGAATTAGAGAAAACTTTAAATGGGGGACATTCCTTTATTTTTTGTGGCAATTAAAAATATGATTTTAGTTTTTCAAAATTCAGCCGCCATTTTCCAAAATGGCGGCCAACTTTGATATTTCTTATAGAACACCCTGTATTTTATCATGTTTTCGGATGAAACATGCAATTTAAAAACTTTTTTATTTTTGACATTTTTTCAATAAACCCACTCGTTTAGGAGATACAGCCTATGGAAAAATGACTTCCGGTGTACATTTTACATCATGTGGCTCCAAAAAAAGTAGGTTTATGGCGAAAATGCGAAGAGAAAATAAGTCAAATAAGTCTTAAAACTGCATCCACATTCCAAAAAGTCCATAAAATTCGTTAAAAATATTAATTATATTATTTTAAAATGGCGGCCATTTTCCAAAATGGCGGCAAACTTGAAAAGTGGAAAACTGTGTATTTTATTGTCCTAATGGAATGTGGATGCAATTTTAAGACTTATTTGACTTATTTTCTCTTCGCATTTTCGCTATAAACCTACTTTTTTGGAGCTACATGATGTAAAATGTACACTGGAAGTCATTTTTCCATAGGCTCTAACTCCTAAACGAGTGGGTTTATCGAAAAAATGTTAAGAATAAAAAAATTTTTAAATTGCATGTTTTATCCGAAAACATGATAAAATACAGGGTGTTCTATAAGAAATTTCAAAGTTGGCCGCCATTTTGGAAAATGGCGGTTGAATTTTGAAAAACTAGAATCATATTTTTAATTGCCACAAAAAAAGGAATGTCCCCCATTTAAAGTTTTCTCTAATTCTTACCGTTTCCGATATCCCAATGATGGCCTCCTTGAGTTGATCTTTCTGTAGAATTAACAGTATCGTAACCATTATAGTGAATCTTATATCAAGTATGTTTTATACATTCATTACTAGGGACTTGTTATTTTAAATTAAATACCATCGACACTAGCACTCCAGTAATGAATTAATAAACTTGTTTAGGTAAAAAGTCAGGTTATGTTACGTATGCATATACAGTACGAGGTCACGTGATCAGCTAAACTTTAACAGTAGTTGGAAAGACGCTGGAGCTGCAACCTGGTGGAGGATTTGAAACTATAACAACTGATACAACTCAGAGTAAAACATAAAGTGAGGTTATGTTACTTGGTGGGAAAACAGAGGTTATATCACATATACAAGATCATGTAATCAGCTAAGTATCGAACCCATTAACCTCTGAGCTAACCCCAATCAGGTTAGAATCGAACCCGTGAACATACAGCGCTAACCCAACAGGATTAAAATCGAACCCGTTAACCTCTAAAACTAACCCAACCGGGTTAAAATTGAACCCGTGAACCTCTAAAACTAACCCAACCGGGTAAAAATTGAACCCATGAACCTCTAAAACTAACCCAATCAGATTAAAATCGAACTCGTGAACCTCTAAAACTAACCCAATCAGGTTAGGATCGAACCCGTTAACCAACCCAACTAAGTTAGAATCGAACTCGTGAACCTCTAAAACTAACCCAATTAGGTTAGAATCGAACCCATTAACCAACCCAACCGAGTTAAAATACAACTCGTGAACCTCTAAAATTAACCAAATAAGGTTAGGATCAAACCATTTAACCAACCCAGTCGAATTAGAATTGAACCCGTTAACCTCTAAAACAAACCCGACCGGGTTATAATCGAACTCGTGAACCTCAAAAACTAACCCAATCAGGTTAGGATCGAACCCATTAACCAACCCAACCGAGTTAAGATCCAACTCGTGAATCTCTAAAACTAACCCAATCAGGTTAAAATTGAACCCGTGAACCTCTAAAACTAACCCAACCGGGTAAAAATTGAACCCGTGAACCTCTAAAACTAACCCAATCAGATTGAAATCGAACTCGTGAACCTCTAAAACTAACCCAATCAGGTTAGGATCGAACCCGTTAACCAACCCAACTAAGTTAGAATCAAACTCGTGAACCTCTAAAACTAACCCAATTAGGTTAGGATCGAACCCATTAACCAACCCAACCGAGTTAAAATACAACTCGTGGACCTCTAAAATTAACCCAATCAGGTTAGGATCAAACCACTTAACCAACCCAGTCGAATTAGAATTGAACCCGTTAACATCTAAAACTAACCCACCCGGGTTAAAATCGAACTCGTGAACCTCAAAAACTAACCCAATCAGGTTAGAATTGAACCCGTGAACCCCTAAAACTAACCCAATCAGGTTAGGATCGAATCTATAAACCAACCCAACCGAGTTAAGATCCAACTCGTGAATCTCTAAAACTAACCCAATCAGGTTAGAATTGAACCCGTGAACCTCTAAAACTAACCCAATCAGGTTAGGATCGAACCCATTAACCAACCCAACCGAGTTAAGATCCAACTCGTGAACCTCTAAAACTAACCCAATCAGGTTAGAATTGAACCCGTGAACCTCTAAAACTAACCCATTCGAGTTATAATCGAACCCGTTAACTAACCCAACCGGGATAGAATTGAACCCGTGAACCTACAGCGCTAACCCAATCAGATTAAAATCGAACCCGTTAACCTCTAAAACTAACCCATTCGGGTTAAAATCGAACCCGTAAACCTCTAAAACTAACCAAATCGGGTTAAAATCGAACCCATTAACCATTCCAATCGGGTTAGAATTGAACCCGTAAACCTCTAGCGCTAACCCAACCGGAAATAACATGTTTTGTGGTTGGTTAGAGTCGAACCTGTGAACCTCTAGCATCAAGGACTCACACTACTCCTACTACAACACAACACCATACAAGAAAAAAAACACCACAACCAGAAATGAAATGTTAAGTGAATAGTTAGGATTGAACCCACAACCTTAGGCTCATATACAAACAGTTAACTACAATACATTACAAAAGATCACGCCAACCGGATATGATACAAACTATGGTTGGTAAGGATCAAACCCGTGAACCTCTGAGATAAATGACTCACGCTACTCCCGTTACACTACAACAACATACTAAAAATAAAAATATCAACCTGACAAAAAGGGAAGCAGTTGGTGATTGGTAAGGATTAAACCCTTCAACCTCTGGGACCATAGGTTTATATACAAAAGGTTAACTATAATACATCACCATACCAACAAAAGAAAACACCCCAACCGGGAATGACACGATTGGTGATTGGTAAGGATCGGACTCATGAACCTCCAGGATCATAGGTCCACATTCTAAACAAGTTACTGTAACTACTCCTACTACGATACTAAAACTCAAAATATCACCCTAACCAGAAGGGAAGCAGTTGGTGGTTGGTAGGGATCGAACCCGCAAACCTCTGAGATCAAGGACTCATACTACTCCCACTACGTTACAACACTATACAAAAAACACCCCAACCGAAAACGAAACGTTTGGTGATAGTTACTTGGTATTTTGCGAATAGTTAGGATTGAACCCGCAAACCTCTGGCTCATACACAACCTCATACATAGCCCACTGCTAGGAAGAACCATTTACACAATCCGTTACCCTATTGGACATACCAAGAGTACATTACATCTATGAAGTGTAAATTTAACATCCAACATTTGGTGGCCTTTACAAAGGCCGTTTTTTATACTCAACGGTAAAGTTCCGCTTAAGCCCTCTTTCAGCTATTTTTAACATTGGATACATGAATTATCATTTGTTTCACATTTGTTATGGACTACTACATTTAGATTTGTATGAAATAAAATAAAAATATAATGTTTTTTTACACACCCTGTATATGTAAAGTAAGGTTGTCATTTACCACTATAAACACTGTATCTGTAACTGTGTTTAATAATTGAATAGAAATAACTACATTTACGTAAAGTGAGGTCATGGCGGGAAAGCAGATGGCACAAGAGTGAGGTTATGTGATTTGGAAATACAGTTGGGGAGAGGTTAATTGGCGAGATACGTATACAATACGTAGTGTGAGGTTATGGCAGGAAGGATTTCACCTTGAAATTATGTTTCACAGCTGCGTATGTGGTCACAATTAAGGTTGTTGAACAGTTGACGACTACAATATATGTTACAACTACTTCCATAGCTGGATGGCTTAGACATTATCCATCACCTAGGAGGTCCGGGGTCGATACCCGGTCACACTTTTTATCCTATAATTAATTTGGTTTGTTAAGTACCTATATAAACAAATAAGGTTACGTCAGCTGGCGGGAACGACTGGCGGGAAAGCATACATACAAATAAGGTTATGGTAGGATCAGCTGATCAGATGGTTTACCTGAGGGTGTCACGTGATTTCACCTCAAGTACTGCCACCCCTACTTGTGTATGAGGCTGTGTATGAGCCAGAGGTTCACGGGTTCGATCCTTACCAGTCACATTTACAGTATTTGCTGAGTTTTATTTACATATACCTATATACTACAGTCCATAACAATGACAAAGCAAATTATAATTCCCATATCCATTGTTTAACCGACTGGAAAAAGGCTTAAGCAGAACTTTATCATAGAGAACAAAAATGGCCTTTCTAAAGGCCACCAATTGTTGAACATATAATAAACATTTCATAGATATTATGTATTGTTGGAATGATGGTTAATCTGAATAATGTTTCTTCCTAGCAGTTGGTTGTGTATAAGACTGTGTATGAGCCAGAGGTTCACAGGTTCGATTCTTACCAATTGCCAAACGTTTCATTTCCAACGGGGGGATGTGTTGATTTTTAGTATGGTGTTGTATCATAGTAGGAGTAGCATTAGTCGTTGATCTAAGAGGTTCACTGGTTCAATCCTTACCAATCACATTTACAATATTTGCTGGGGGAAGTGAGGTTATTTTATTTGGCGGGAAAATAAAAAGTGAGGTTAGAACACATGTGAGGTTAGACCACGTGGAAATTCTAGGGCACGGCTTAAGGAAAATACTGCTCTCTGATTGGCCTAGAGGAAATGTTTCTCTCTGATTGGCCTAGAGGGAATGCTGCTCTCTGATTGGCTAGGGGGCGTGGCCTAGAGAAAGGGCTGCGCTCTGATTGGCTAGGGGGCGTGGCCTAGGGGAATGCTACTCTCTGATTGGCTGATGGGCGTGGCCTAGGGGAGGGGTGGGGATGAAATGCTGCTCTCTGATTGGCGGGCCCAAGTACAGCGTACCCTACTATTGTTACAATAAGAGAGTAATGAATTTCAGCATGACAGAATACTCAATACAGAATACTAATTTTAAAGTCTGGGCTTTCTTTTGTAGACGATAGCTCATCAAAGAATATTCTAAGACCTAAAAAAAGTAATTACTATACGGCTGTAAACAAAAACGAAAAAAATATATTTTTTAAACTCTGTATAATTCACAATAATTCCTATCTCTGTGTCTACTTTGAACCTCTCTCACTCCAAAGCACGATTAATTCATCTAAAATTGACAAAGCATTAATTAATTACCATGAAGCCTTGAATTGCAACTGACCACAAAGGCTACATGGAAACAACACAAAGCTGGCCGACATGTTTGGACATGCCGGCTGTCACGTGATCTCGTCAACCAATCAGCGAACGGGAATTAGTTTTAATTAAGGGTTCTTTGACGCTTCACATAATTGATGAAATGCTGCATGGAGCAGAGCCAAATCTGTCTGTGACAACGTCTGCCATGTTCTTGAGGAAGTCCTTTTTATATGGGTTAAAACCTTTAGTTTTTCCACAGAGTTTTTTTCAAAGTATTTTTTTAAAGAAAACACGATAAAACTTTTTTATTCAGTGTAAACCGCTGGTTTTAGACATTATAGTGTGGGATGAGAAATATTCTTCAACTATCCAAAAGTGAACTGTATGAATAACAGATTGAACTGACGTCGATATGAGAGATGGTTGAGTCTTGAATGAATTATTCAAGATTCAAGATATCTATTTCCAGAAAAATATACAAATACCTACAATAGTTGAAGGAAAATAGCCTACAATGAAAATTTTCCCCACTAAACCGAAGTCTGACATTACAGCTTTTTTACTAAGATCAGCTGTTTTATTAGCCAGGAACATTTTAAAAAAGCTTAATAATCAAGAACAGTTGGTTTAGAACAAAAAAAAAACTCCCACTTTTGTCAAGATAGAACTGGCAACCTCCTGAGATGTGAGCCAAGGCCGCACTAGATATAGGTACCTAGTATATCTAGTTGCGGCCTTGTGTGAGTGCTATGAACGAATTTTTATATAAATTGTATATTTTTGGGGGGGAGGTTTTTGTATTTTTTTTTCTTACGGCTAGATTAAAGGGATGAGCAGTCTTTTTGCATCATCCAAAATCCGTAGCATAATTTAATATTACTGTATGTCAATCAATGATATCATATATGGTTAAATACAACCACAGATAGTCAATGATACAAACAACCGTTTTAATTAAATATAGGTTCCCATAAATTATTAGTAATTATAGATGAAAATCAAACTATAGCTTACAATAAATTACTTAAACTTAGAAAAATAAATACGTGGCCGACGCTCTAATCTAGTGGCTAGATAACAACAGGTGTAGGATCAATCCACTATCAACCATAGATTCAAACAAAGTCATAACATTGACATAGACCTATGGTTTAGAGCTCACTTCAAATGTTTCGAAATTCTTAACGAAATATTGTTTTTATTTGATAATCAACATAACTTTACAGTACGTCAACTATTTTAAATATGAACATACGCCTTCTAAATAGAGAATACAGCCATACAATGGCTATGTCTTGTAGATGTGTATTCTTACCCCGAAGGCGCTGCATCCTGATATTATTTGTACTGCTGCATGTAGTTTAGCTATTGTGATACTAATATTTTTGAGTATAAAATCTACAACGTCTGCTTTAGCCTTGGCACTGGACTAACAATTTTACAAACCTAATTTTTTTATAGTTTAGTATGTGAAAATGGTTTTTTCTCTGGGTACACACGTTGTCATGATTTGGAATAAATTTTAATAAAAGAGAAAGAACAAATAATGGAATCCAAATATGCTGTTGATTTTAAATGTATTTTTTTTTTATATAATATGTTTATTTAATATTGACATTTTGTGTGGTAATTCTTTCGACGTAGAAACACTTCGATAACATTAATGTAACCGTTCTCCATTTAAACATGAATAGACCTTTTTTGTAAAAGAATTCACCTACTATAACTTGCATAAAAACTCATTCGGAACTACTTTACTATTTACGTAATTTTGCAACTACTAGCTAGCTAGTAAAACACTATCAGTGGTGAAAATGTCCACAAGGATCCTTAAAAGTACACACTTACCACTAAGAACAAAACCTTTTCGTCTGACATTACTTTTTTTACCAACTTCTACGAATTCATTTAAATCAATTGTAATTAAGAAACTTGAAAAAAAAAATTAAGTCCATCGGTTTAATTCCTATGCGTTATTAATTCAAATAGCAAAGTAGCCGATGGAATTAGTATAATTCCTTCAATTGAGAAGAAGATTGGCAGGTTTTTGCTGAGTCCAGTCATAATCACAGTAATACAAACAAGGAAAACACGTAAGGCGTGGTGTGTAAAAGAATTCTAGCATTAGAAACCCGTTAAAAAATAAAACACACACGGGGCATTGACATTTACACTAGCCTGTAGGGTGGCGCTGTGGTGGTCGTAGTGGCGAGGAAGGGAACTACTACGACTCAAATTTGTCGGTAACGCAGTACGCGCAGTAGGTAATGTAGATTGTAAACGTCTCATATAAACACATTTTGAGAAAATATTTTTTTCCGTAGTTAATTATTTTCAACAGTTTTAAGCTGGATAGTCAACTGTTGGCTGCATGCGATTTCTAAGAGGGCCCACATTCATTTAAAACTTTCTATAAACTTGGAAACCCGTAAATTTGTGTACTACAACAGATATTCACCACTAAAATATTACATTTCACATTTTGATTGATTCGACTCTTTCAAATACAAGTTGTTTAATGTATTTTGTAAATACTATAGAGAATATTGTTATTACCTTTACGATAAGGTAAAGGGGTCACATTATGTACCAACTACGCTTCAAGAGTAGCCATTCTGAAAGTACTGTATATGTCAGATTGCTGATACCGTATTTTATTTCTAGTTCTACATGTTTAATACATCATAAGTGAACAATACAGTGAATAATAACACCAACATTTAACTAGAAAATATTTGCATATCGGTGTTCCTTAAATTTCCTATTTAATACTACATGGGAAACAACAGTTTAAACTTATAATTAAGAAACTAACGTTTATACACATTTATGTTTACAGAAAAAAAACAAAATGTATTAATTCAATTTCATATTTTAAAAACTACTGCGCCCATTAATTGTCTTTAAACTAGGCCTAGATAGATTATAAAGAATTTAAACATTCTGATGCACGACATAAAGCATAAAAAATTGTTCAATTTTGTATGATTTTTTAAATTTGTCACTTAAATGTTAAAATCACAATGTTTGCCTTTGTTAATTTGTTATAATGCAATGTTATTTATTATTTAGGTAACAACATAGATCTTTGTAAAATGAGTGTATTATGTAGGAATGTCATGTGTAACCACCCTTTATTTATTTATACATCACCTAGTTAATTATGATGATGAATAATTAATAAAATACAGAAAGTAGCCCTTCGAGCTACTGTCATGTTTTAAACATTGACATGTCCATCAATCATTTGTTCTTTGTGTACATTATTTTATAAAATAATTCCAATTGCAATTGAATCGTTGCAATTGAATTTTGAATCAGGAAATTATTTTCTTTGATACACTTACTCAACTTATTGATATTATAGTTGTTTAAGTTGTTTAAAACCACAAATAATGTTTTTAGGAATAAACCCGTACCTAAAAACTAATGTCGTGTTTAAAAGCATTTCAATGGTCATCAGAATTTTGTGCTTTTGTTAAATTTTCATGAGATATAATTTCGTGTTACATCTTACAGATGTCTATAGATTATTTGTAAAGATCTGTAAATGATCAGTAAACTTACTCTATATTTGTAAAATACGTACCAATTGCATCTTAAATAACCTCATTCAATTAAACCATACAATAAAGGAATACTGGTTTCAAAAAATTTCGCGATTTCAATAAAACAACATCCACCCTTAAATCTCATAAATTAACCACTCTTTTAATCAGTGTTAGATTTTGGGCAAATATGTTTTTATTTGTTTAAAATACTTATATTCTGTATCTAGAGCTACATATTTAACAAACAATAAGAGGATAGATTTGAAGCACATATTAAAAGTTAAATTTGTAAAATACACAATCAACAAAATTTAATAAACTGTTCGCCGTGTTATAAACGTATGTTTACCGACCCTGAGAACTCCAAATATTCAAAAATAACACGACATCAGACACAAAGGGAAGACGATACTGGAAGGGTTGTTTCGTCCCTTCCCTCGTTAACTAATGATTTATCGCAGGGCCAGGTTAGCACACCTGCCCTGAGCCTTTCTATGCGCGGCGTAGGCAAATGCGCAAAGAAATATTATCGGGCCGAGCGCGGAACCCTGGGGTACACCGCGACCTAACGGTGCTTTTTGCATTAGTTTTGGGTCCCGGCGCATATATTAAACAAGGAGATAATTCATGGGAATATCTCTCCCAGGTAGGTTTATATGAGTGAAAATTGTTGCACAAGTCACAAGTTTGAGTTGATATGAAATTTGCTAGAAATGTTTTTGTGTCTGTAATATTTTTCTTCACCGTACTCGATTTTGAAAACCGTGTAAAATTTACTGACTTGAAAAAATTTCATTAAAAAACTATTTACAAAGAAAAAAAATTGGATGTGCTAATAGGATAGTTTTTACAAAGGGTAAAACTGTGAAATATGACAAGAACACCAATATTTTTTTTCAAAACCATATGTTGATACAAAAAAAAAGTGAATAGTGGAACACGTACTATTGGATGGTAAAACCAGTCATATTTAGTTCCACTCATTTAAAACCCAAGGATTTTTAGGATACAATAATATTTTTAGTTAAGGTAAGCAGTTTGAAATGGATACAAGTTTTAATGGGTATAATTAAAAGTAATTTACTTTAAAATTTATTGAAAATTTAAAAAAAAAACTAGAAAAAGACTTCTACGAATATGTCATTATTAATTTGTTTATGTACAATTTTTTACATAGCATTTTGATAACATGGTAAAAAAAATACTAATGCTATTTACCAAAAAGTAAATTTGTGAAATAATTAATAAATAAAGGTTACTTTTACCCAAATTTCAAATATTTCCACAGAAAAATCTTTTGGTTTTTATTTCGTTTACCAAATTATTAATGCTAATGGTTCCGATTTTAGATATAATTTAGCCTATAACTATAACACAGAAAAAATTAAATTCATATGACTCCAACCAAGTTAACTTTTTCACTTCTCAAAGTATAGGGGTTTAAAATAAAATATATATATATATATACACTTAAAACACATTTAAGAAATTTTAACTGACTTATACAACTCTAATGTGCAAATTATACGTGCGTAACATCCCGATATAGCCATATAACTATGACGTAACCCAATTACACTAAACGCTGTTTACGAACCTATCGTCACGAACTACACAAATGTATAAGTGACAAGTAGTGTTTATCATAATAGGACGGTAAGATAACAAGCTGTACCCATCAGAGGTGTGACTCACAGTGTCCAGCCTGATTGAGGTTCAAAATTGAAATAAAATTAATGTTGATACAAGTCTATTTCATTTACAGGGTGGTACAAAAATTAGCGGTACCGTAAATCCACACCGGGTGTCAAGTTATCCAGATTTACGAAAGTCCCGATTGTAATAACCATGATATGAAAGGGTACCTTTTCTGGGGGTACCCGGGTTCGAATCCTGTCCAATGCAAATGAATTTAATCTGAGATAATGTTGTAATACCCTAGGTAACGTGTAAAACATGTCTAGTGTCCTAAAATGTTAAGGGGCCCAGGAAAAATTGAAAAAATAAAATGTGATAAAGGTCATTGGTATTCCAAAGGAAAATATATCTTCAATGTGTTATTCGAAGTGTTTTTACAATCAGTACGTTAGAGCTAATACCAAAATTATTCAACACCAGTCTTTAAGTATTTTTCTACATATGTTATTTTGTCTTTTAAATAACTTATTGAAAACATGTTTAACTAAATCAACGAGTTGTAATTTCTCATTCAAATGAATTAAACTGACAATAAACAACAATAAACACACACTTTATACCCTTAAAAAAAAGTTAAGTGAACGATTAAACGCTGTATTTTGTTACAGTCATGATTATAGTGTTTGAAGAATTACCATGCAACTTATCGCTCGGTAACATGCGACTAGTGCAATAAATAAGACGCTCATAACTCTAACTTGAGGTCAGAATAAAATGTGTTCTCATATCAGAGTTGACTTGGAGCAAAACATAACAGAGGCTAATACACGGACTGATTAACGTCCCAGATAATGTGGCATGAAAACACTGTGGCAAATTGTGGCCTGTTTTAGTGTGGCGTTTCGGGACGATGACGAAGTTGGACAACGACAAAGGTGGACAACGACAAAGGTGGACAACAATAAAAACAGACTCGACCCTGACGTTCTACTCTTTAGAGTTTAGATGTTCATATGTTTTCGAGGGATGAAAACACCACGACCAAGCAATTTATTTTTTATTTTTGAGTCTTGGACTTTGGTGCGGGAGGGACGGGTTCAATTCCCTGCACATCCACTAAAAATGGGTTTGGTACGCTTCATAAAAGCGTTTGAATAAAAATTTGACTTAAATTAAAAATACTACTCGCGTTGAAAAAAAAAAACATAAACCTGTAATAGTATAGAAAGTGAAATAATTAATTAGGATTAAGTTTGTTTAAGTTTTCGGGGCCTTCAAAAAAGCGTAAGCAAAAAAGATTGTACAATAAGGAGTCAGGTGTTGGGTTGACTGACACTTTATCCCAATACTATGAACATTTGGAGTTTTTTAACTTCTGAAGATCTATGTTGGAAAATATCGGTTGTATAGTTTTAAGTTATTTGCCCGTCAAATAAAAAAAAACAACTAACCACCCATTCACCATAATTCGTAAAGGGTGATTCTAACAAAATGGATAGTACTTTTAGTAGAGTGTTTTCTAAATTTTAGAGAACTACCCCCAATAAAATTAATACGAAAATGTAATAATTTGTGAAGATTTTAACGACAAAACGAGAACTTTGCCACACTGGAGATATGTTCCTCCTATTTTGGTGATAAAGGAAAGTTATATTGCTCAAATCAAATCATTCAGTCCAACATATTTTATTATTATTGATGTACCTCAAGCTAATCAAATTCAGGATATTTACTATATTTCGTAATTGATTTTACCCATACGATTTTCAGAACATTTTAAGTCTTGGTTGGTCTAATGTAAAGATTACTAGACTTAAATATTGCGGTTTAGGTTCAAATCCCACCAAACACTAAATGAATTTATCCATGTGGTAATTTTATGACCCAATGATTCAGAAACCACCATAAGATACGTCTCAGTCTAGGAGAATTTTCTCGACGATGTCTCTAATCCTTCACGTAAAGCCGACTATAGTCCATTTTGTTAGATTAAATAACATTTATTCTATTTCATCGCATATGTGTCACAATGTAGTGCCATAATTTGTTATTCCTACAAAAACAAAGATTCCACAGACACATCCTCGGTTATTGGCCTAGGGGTGTGCATTAATCTATTCAAATGACGCTTTGAAACAGATCAATGTCTGAAAATTGGTCTATTAATATGAAACAGAAGAATGAAGACGCCCCCTAGCCTACAACTCCTCCGACGCAGCTGAATAATTTTCTGATTTGTCTGCGTCTTGGAAATTACACAATTAGAACGTTCGGCGACCGATGCTTGCTAAGTGCAGGTAATATGAGGCTACCAGGTTATATGTAGGTGCACGTATTAAAATATGGTTTACAACAGCTGTGTAGCTAGGGATGTGTATTTCTTGCAAAAGAACGATAAAGTTACACGTTCAGGAATGGGGTAGATTTGCATATTGTAAGCATTGTGATTGCACGAGCATAGACTAATAGGGCTAGAGGAATTGGAAGTTTTGTTTATTTGTTTTGACGACCACAAGAAACAAATCTTGACAGCTGAGTGGTTATAGTGCTTGATTGCCAATCAAAAGGCCACCAATTTGATCGTAAGAAAAGTCTGGCATTGTGCTTATCATTACTAAGCAATTACTAAGCATTGTGATGTATTCGATTACTAATTAGTTATTAGTTACCAAAACATTTCATTACCATTTGTGAGCTATAGTCAGTTGTAAAATCAAACTGAAAGTACAGTGGAACCTCGATAAGACCCTCAATAACAAGTGTCCCCTTGATAAGAAGTGTCCTCCTCAAATACCCTTGATTTCATATTCATGTACCATTAATTATATGTTATTGCAGCATTAACTTATGTCTTATTTAATAATCTCCATGAGAGACTTGTCAACTTCTACTGTATATGAGTTGAGCCATACACACTGTGGATTTAAAATAAACTATTCGAGTTTGAGGTACATTTTCTGATTCTGAAACAAATATTTCCTGATTTTGGTATCAGATTTTTGAGATAAATACTCTTACAGTTCAAGAACATCCCAAACAGAAGGAAATTACCTAGTAACTAGTAGTTTTGATCTTTCTACCGTATATATTATTTACTTAAGCTGCAAAAAGAATTGAAATCAAATCAGAAGTTTTACTAGTATTAAAGTGAGCATAGCCAGCATTAACTCCCCTATCAGTCTCTATTACCGTGCATACCTCCGCATTATAGACTATAAACGGACTTGAAACTCTTGATGGTGCCTCAAACCGTTTCTCATTAGAGATTCATTTCTGTGGCGCCGAACCCGCATACAAATGACAAATTTGAGGAAGGCTTCAATAAAGACCGTCAAATACGTCTCGAATAACATGTGCTCAGACTGAAAATCATCTGATTACGTAGAAGGAGAATAAGGTGTGCGGAAAAATATGGTGACATTCTTCTGGAATGTGTAGAATAGTATTAGTAAGGGGAAAGGTTTGGAGTTGGTGCTGAAAAGTACATTTTTGTGGGGCTAAATTTCATTTTGCTACAAGGTCAAAGAAAATCTACTGCATTTGAGAACATTAGTTTTTTAAATGTTAAATTTTCAAGATATATGTATGTATATATATCAATACAATGTAGGGTTTCGGTTCAAGAATTGTATTTCGGTATTTAATAATTACTTTATTTTTTTTGACAACTTTCCGTTGTAAGTATTTTAAGCCAATGAAAGAGAACCAACATATATAACATATACACCAATACATACACACATGTGACATTAACGTACTAGGTCCATTCCAAACAATGTAATAAATCTACTATAATGTAACAAAGCAAACTACAAATAAAATAAACGCACTTCGAAAATGAAATCAAATGAAGTAGACTACTTCTAAGTTCAAAAATTAAGTTAGACCGCACAGAACTTGAAAATAACTTTTCTTTCCATAATTATTTAGTAAATTAGTATAATTTAAATAATAAATCGACAAAATACATTAAGTAAACAATTAAAGAAAAAAAGGTTGTGAGAAAACATTAGTACAACTGGTGAACAAGTGTCCAAACCTTCTCTTAAACATTTTTATAAAAATAATCCTAAAAATTTATCCAACCTCCAACGAAACATTTTCTTTTAAAACCAACGAATATCTCCTCCACGATTTTCACCCTCAAATTTCGGGAACACTATCTTGTTTCTTTTGACAGTTTTAATGACTCATAACATAAACAAAACCACTGTCCGAAGTTCATGAATATAAACTGACGCTAGGGCACTACCTGCTGTCTGCATAAACTTTGCATGGGTCTCTAATGGTTTTCTTTCTTCAGAACCCTCTCCCTCCGCTATCTCCCTGCTATAGAGTGCAGACGCTCGCAGAATGTTATTGCTAAACACTGTTTGAAAGGAGCATTGTGAGATGTGTTGATAAAGTGTAGTGTCACTTTCATATCGCTGTAATTACAAGTTTGTATGGGTTTTTGTTGAGCATATTTTGCAATAGTACAATATTATGTTTTGAAAAGTTTTTTTCGTGCAAGATTGTGTTGTGGATTAGTATGATGCAAACGTTTTCCTGTAAAAAAAAAGTTAATTTTTATTGGGGAAAAAGTTAATAGGCCTATAATCAATAAAATTAGATTGATAACCTAAGTCAATTTTAAATCTTTTCCGTGAATCATTGCTTATTCGTTTTGATTGTTAAAATGCGATTTGTTACAAATTGGTTTATGTTTTTCTCAGATATTTTTTCATAGATATTTTTTAATAATATATTTGTGAGCGATGTACGATTACATATATAAAATAATATTGATACAAATTTCAAACGGCACTGACTTAAAATGGCACAGTTTGTTATATATTTAACACTTTTCCATATTTGAAACAAACTGTTAACGATTTTACAGAATAAAATTAGTATTATTCGTTAGAGATCTGAGAAAAATAACACAATAAAGAGCAAATTTACTACATTGATTGTTGTTAGTTTTAGTAAAAATAATTTTTAAAACACTGAATATATTAACCGAAAACCACGATTACTAGAAAAATACCGGTATGGATCATAAACATAAACAAATGACGTTGTTGGCCCGAATCCTATACTAATAGCATTGAACATATGTTTTGGCATTTCCATTCAAGCAATGTTAAATAATGGTTATTTTCGGGCCAAAAACGTAATTTGTTTATGTTTATGATCCATACCGGTATTTTTCTAGTATTCGTGCCGAAAACTGAACAACCACGAATATACTAGGCTTATCGTCAAATATATCTAGTCAGCAGATGCATAGAAAAATTACAAATAACTTACCAAAACAAACTATTATCAACTGTAGTAACTAGCCAGACGTCAAACTAACGATGACTGATATTGGAGAAGGTCCATTGAACCAATCGGTTTAAGTTGGTATATTCAAAATATTGTGATATCGAACGTCACATATTTCATTTTATTACAAACAACACACATATAACAGATTCTATTTGATCATAAAAATATTCTTGGACCCAGGTTTCAATGGGCCATTGAAACGTATTATGTAATATTAGCCATACCTTTTACTAAAAAAACACTCACAATACTTCCTAAATATTCTCAAAAAAAAAACATAAAATAAGTTCTCGAAGAAAACTACTATTTTCACTTGATATCACACGATTCATAGATAACCACCCACAACCTAACATTAGCCCAATTATTTGCTAATAAAGTTAGAGGTTAATTGAATTAACAAGGAGCAGATCAAAAGTAAAGATAGTGAAGGACACGTTTTAAGCTGTCCACTTCACCTTGGTCAGGTGCTCCATAAACTTCAGTACCTTTTCAATAAACCCGATCTCAATTATCAATTAACTCGCTAATTAATTAATTGTGGTATCAATTAATTAACTTTATCTCATCGCATCTCATCAAGGACTGCAGTATCGGGGTCTCATTATCTCATGCATCGGATGAGCTTAATGACATTAATTATATATTTATATTATATTGCAAATTTGTAATGGGAATATTATTAAACTGCAGTAAAGGTTTTTACTGAGTGTTGAGTAATATTTTACAACTCAGAAGAAAAATGGCTTTACCATTTTATATAATAAGATTTTAGGTGTTAGTTATTTTTCTGTGTTGAGGTATAACAACATTCGCGATATTATTAAAATAGGAAATACACAGTTTTGTATATACGACTTAATTAAACATGCCTGTAACGGTTTGTATACATTTTTTCCATACATGGTATCATATGATACCAACGTAAATACCTACCTACAACACCAATGTTATGAAACTCATAAAACTGTTTATATTAGTTAGAAATTTCTAAAACTGTTTCCGTATACTAACAATTGAATATAAATCCTTTCATAAGCTTATAAATGCTATATGACTTGAGGATATTTCTTCTCTTCGATAAGGTGAAAGGAAATACAATACTCTTTTCTCTAACATATACAGATATAATTTGCCATTGGGGTGTCAATTGATGTTTAACAAAAAATTTAAGCTAGCACAAGACCAGGGCTTGGACCGTTCACACACAAACGTAAAATATACCAACAGACTTCCGTATCTGTTGCTAGGAGGATTTAATCCTCCTAGATCTGTTGGCACAAACAACCGAATGAAAATATCGATTATTCGATTGTTTCATTCGAATAATCAAAATATCGATCGATATTTTCATTCGGTTGTTTGTGCCAACAGATATTGAAGTCTACCCACAGCGTCGATAAACACAAAATAAAACAATCGGATTGGTCTACAATATTTTTATACACGATTCAACCTAAAACGTTAACACCTGTACACACACAAGTTAACTTCAGCCCAACTATAGGGGCAAGTCATGGTGGAAGGAAAAAACATAGGTGTGCTATTCCCACATATTCTGACGTCACTCGGATTGCAAACAAAAGATCATCTGATTATAACTGTCAAATCAGTATATGTATTTGTTTTGATTTGGCTGTTATTGTTTTTATTATTATGAAAACAATAACAATCAAATAAAAACAAATACATACTAAATTTGACAGTTACAATCAGATGATCTTTTGTTTGCAATCCGAGTGACGTCAGAATATGTGGGAATAGCACACCTATGTTTTTTCCTTCCACCATGGGGGCAAGTGGGGCGGGTAGGGGGTAGGGGGGTACAGCCACAGGCTGTGGGGGATTAGTAGCCCAATCAATTAACCAGCTGATCCGTAGTCTGTAACTACCTGCATATCGAATGCATCAGCACTATCAGAAACACTCCTTGCGGTCATGCAAGCTATATTATACCTCCCAGGGGTGCATTACACATAAACTAAGTGGACTACTCCAGGGTAACCCAGCAGCGTGTTGATTACTTACAATATGTGAGATATAAATAATCAATGATAAATATATTTGAAAAGAGGAATTAATTGTTTTATTTTTATTATAGGATTGAGAATGAAAATATTATTTTCAGGTGACCCGTCTGCTGGTTCAATTCCAAACTAAGCCATATTATGAATCAAGATGTAATTTTTCATGGCTATCAACCAATGATATTTAACAGGTCGATATTAAATTGGTTTTGGTGTCTAGTTAGCATTTGGACAGTTCTCTTACAAAATACCTAAGGGCCAATGGCATAAGACACAAAAATTAAGAAATTATTTTCGGATTAATCAAACATACTGTAAATGCAGAAACCAAACATTACAACAATAAAAGGGTTGATTTTTAGTGGTGTATATTAGCTTTTATATATTCAAGTACAAATTAATAACTAAATATCTCAGTAGCTTGTTTGTTTTGAAAGATGTGAAACTTATATTTTTTACTGGCAAACAGTTTTAGAAATAATATATTTATTTTATAATGATTTGATTTGAAACTATAAAAACCTTAAATTTTCCTCTGAAAACTTCGTGGAAAGCTTTTGGATCACCATTAATTTATTCCCTATGGATTTTATAGTAAGTCTTTGTATGGTCCAAAATTCTTATTGGACAAATTAATATTAGAGAAACAAATAATTATTCTTCACATTGCAAACACACCCAGAATTAAAATAATACATAAATAAAATCAATAAAAGCATCAACACACTCTGAAATTTCTTCACAAAACCCAGAGCTCTTTTGACCTCAAATTTTCCAAAGCATTAGAATTTTCCAGAATCGTTCTATAACTTTACCAAGGTGAAATTCTTCTCACTAAAATTGGAGAAAGTCTTTCATCTCTGAGAAATTTTTTATCAATTAAAAATAATTACCGTAGTCAAATCTATCAACTTATTTTGATGATTCCTGTCAAATGTAAATCTTGAACCATTCAAATCTCACGTGCATTGACCTCACCTGGAGGCAAGCCAAGACAGGTCTGACTGGTCTGACGCCTCATTTTGGCTAATTTAATTAAATGAGAAAAATGTTAAGCTGTGTCCAGCCTAATGGGATTTATCATCTTGCTAATGCGTCAAACGTTGATTTTTATCTGCCAATCAACGTTTTCAAACAGACTGGGTTCCAGACATAAGGAAATTACGTTTTGGATACGGCTAGTGTAGATTTCCTTATAATTTAAAATTATATTTTAGAATAAAACTGTCCAACTTAATTAAATATCGATGAATTTAAAATTCGATACACTGTTATGTAAATTCTATGTTTATTTTATAATTATGTTTACGCCACACTACACTATTTTGACGAACTTTCCACGCAAGGATTTAGTACAGAAAGCAGCTGTTTGCCGCCAGCTTATTCAAATGGGGTTTCATTGCATACTACTGTTCTGCAATGAGTTTTACCGGACACCAATCAGCTGATTATACCTGTATTTGCGTGGCAGTGAGTGGTTATAAAAAAACATAACCTCTCTTGGAGGTTATGACTAGTGATTTTTAGTCTTTTAGTTGGTGGAAATATATAAGGATTTGTACGGATTAAGTAGTATGGCGTAAACTATCGTACGTAACTCGTCCAAAATGTGTGTACCGGACTCGTATGGTAATCCCGTACTCGACTTCGTTTCGCACGGGAACGACCACACTCGTCCGGTAAACACTTATTTTCAGGACTAGTAACGTAATATACTATTACAGTTTTAAAAACGTAAGTTGCCATTACGTAGCTTGAGGAAATAATGTTTCATAATCTCATAATTGATTTCTCTTTTTATGACACAAATAAAAAAAACCTGATTTTAGTTTAAATCGAAAAAATGCAAGTTTTACCAACATCTTTTCCTAATTAATTGCTCGTGGAATTAAAGTAATTTTAGAAAAATATTATATTACCCCTAGCCAATAATTTGTCTGTTTGGGGAAAAAACTGTTTAGTTGACTCTGGCTGGCTATTTAAATCTCAACTAATTGGTCACCCTTTTTGTCTTAGGATTAAACAGTATGTCTAAGTATCGCCGTATAAGTAGGTATAAAATAATTTTAAGTCTTTTCTTTGAAATCTTATAGAAAATGGCAACTAAGACTCTAATCCACTCTTTTAAAACGTTTAACAGCCCAAATATTGGAGTTAGTCCACAATGAGCACATTTCATTATTATACTGCTATAAATGTTTGTATTTATCGGTTTGTTAAAGTAAATATCAATGAAATAATTTGAAGCTGAAATTAAACAACAATATATTACACTTAAAATACATAAATATAGGTTGGTTTACTTCTCCATGAACCTTTCTAGACTTATTTTCTTCAACGTTATTCCACCTGTAGTTTATAGTTGGACCACTCAATAACCACTAAAAAACATAATTGAACCATATGCATACAAATAACTATTGCTAATCCCAAAGGTCAATTATGGATTTCAATGATTCAGTCACACTGCAATGTTCGGTTGACCTTTCCGGGGGGGGGGGGCTAGTAACGCGGGGGGGGGGGGAGAACCGCACGTCCCAGGTCAAGATGGGTTAAACACAACTAATTGTCCAAGGTTATTTAGTATGCATAACCCGGCATGGGATAAGCTGTGCATTAGGCATCAGCATTAGAGTATTCAACTTCCATTAGTGCAGCGATAGACTAAACTTCTTGGTTTTTCATAAACTGTGTGTACTATGCGTGAAGTGTACAGTGTAGGAAGGGAAGAACTAAAATGTCATACATTTTTCCAATACAGTTGCTTTTGGTGAAAATACTTTACACTAAAGAATTTTACACTAAAACCATTATTACCATCAATCAAATGAGATGGGGACACCGCCAAGGTGCGTATTTTAACCCAAATATGAGTGAAGAATAAATGTAGAAAGGTGTGAGATGATCTGTGTAGCTTTGTTACTGACTAAGATTAGAATAATTTCACAAGCATTTCGTTTACCACAGATCATTATTCAAATGCAGAAAAGGAGAGTGCACAGTGGCGGTCACAGGAGGGGGTGACCACTGGGGGTTCCATATCCCCCATATTCTATACCCTCCAGAAAAAAGGGGGGTCCAGGGGTCCCCCCCCCGGAAAAATGTGGAATTTAAAGCCTAAAAACGTTTTTTATACGTATTTGAGCTCTAAAATATGCTCAAGCTAATAGTATTTATGTTAGCTAGTAAAATATAAAATATTTCGGGGTGGGGGGGGGTATATACCTCCCATCCCCCCTAAGACCGCCACTGAGAGTGCATTTCAAACTGAATTTAGATTTTTTTGCAACGCACTTGCTAACCTGAAGCAGTTTTAACTAAAAAGTTGTGCAGTTTCCTCTTTGTCCTTATTTTCACAGCGTCTTTTTCATGCATTGTTTGTTTTTTATACTTTGTAAATATGCAAAAACCTTTAAAAGATAAATGTTGGATTGTTGAAAAGTAAACAGTAGAGAAATGGCAGAATTTAACTAAATTCTAGGGTTTTTTTACGGGTACTTTGCACTCGAATCTCTTAGCTCTAAAATGTAAGCAGTCACGTATTTAAATAGTGTCATGAAAAGTTTTTTTTTTACTGTGTGGGTTTTAATAATATCCTTATATATGTGTTAAAGTTGTACAGCTATAATGATGATTATATTTGGATTTTCTTTAACAAATTTTGCAGGACTATTAAACATTAATTAATAGTAGACAAAAGTAGACTTTTAAACTGTGTGTGGAAAGTGTTTCGTAAAAAGAGAAAAACTCATTTTTAAATTAACACTCACTTAAATAAAAAAGAGATGAATACAAAAAATAGATTTTCAGTTCAGCTTAGATTTTAGAATCCTTTTACATCAACCAACTGTAGCTAATTTGTCAATCAAATCTAACTTAGGTGAATGATCCAACAGACGTGCTAGTCAAAATTCTATTTTTTCGATACCTCAACAATTCATGTGATACTAAAGATGCTACACTTACAATAAGTTATCCCTTCAGTTTAGGCTGGTTAAAATTCCCCCTCTGTATACAAAATATATCAGTAAATGACAACAGATCATTCTGTCGGTGGCTCGTTTAAACTTTCCTTTTCCAATAAACTGTTGACAACTTCGACATGAGAATGGGTGTCTGATCAAAAGTTGTATTTCTCATAAACTTAGCTCCACACCTTAGGCCTACCAAGACAATCTCTGCTATACTCCACCTAACTAATGATATTCAGACAGCGCCTTGTGTTGCTTATAGTAAAATCTGGCCATAAAAGCCATAAACCCCCCACGAGAAGCTAATGACGTGAAGCTAATTCAGCGGATGTTTCTAATTTTATTGGCCCCCGTATAACTCTCCTAGCCATTTCCATACTAGAGGAAATAGTTGTTTTGCAACGTGAGTGGTTTTACCTGTTGGGCGTGTAAAATGCCTGAAATTATAGCTATTCTTTTGTTGATGGAAATATAAGTTTTTGGGTGGAAATTGATTAACTTTTATTTATCAGGTGTTTAGGTACACAAATCCATATTTTTTTCTTGTTATCCATATGAGAATACCACGAAGTTCAAGAACAAAAATCTATACATCAATATCTAAAATACCAATAAACATTTTAATGCTCTCTCTTCGAAATCAAGTCCGTATCAGCCACAGGATGCACTTTAAGTGTTTTCTTGAGAAAGTCCGGCCTCGAAACAGCGTCTGGACATTATTCGCTGATGTACAGTTTCAATATTTTTATCATTAAAATTCTTGAAATGTTTTCTGGTTGTTCATTTTAGTATGTAGACTTCCAAACAAGTTTAATCGTTTTCGCCTATTCCAAGACTCATGAGTATTTAGAGTGCATTTAATCTTCTGTAGTACAGTGGTAAATGATATCTAGGTATCCAAATCATGTACAACGTTATCCGTGCTGTTATCTTTTACAAAACCAATTAAATGACCTGCAGTTAACGTAAGGCTTAGTCTACCTCTGTCACTGGAGAAGTAAGCCTACAGCTTAGTCTGAAGCCAAAGCCGTCATTTAATTGGGTTCTTCAATCAGAGTTCAGGAATAAGACTCGGAGCCGATCCAAGATATAATTTTCATTGGATCTTTATAACAGTTATTTTTAGATAATTTTCTAATTGATACTTTAATAGATTAAACACGTTTACTTAACTCTTTTTCCCAACTTTAGATCTTAGAAAGCTATGTTCTAGCCTAGAGCCTCTTCACATTACTTCAGGCAAGGCTGAGGTTTATGACATTTATTTAAAACAATCCATAGGTAATTGGTGGAATTTAAACCCTGGGCCTCAGGGACCGAAGACTCCGTTTTTTACATCACTAGACGAGCTCGCTCCCTCATACCTTAATTATCAATAATGTTCACAGATTTACCAAAACCGAGTATGTTAAATTAAGGATCAACTAAAGGCAGCTTCTTTTCATGAACTATCTGAAGACAATTTTAATATTTAGTTCCATTTAGTTGTCCATCCTGTTCATGTAGATATATTGTTGTTTACTGTTTGTTTCTTTTGATTCAATTAATTTCAAACTATTTTAACACTGGTCTGACAACCAAAGGATGAAGCCCAAACCGTAAAATACCTTAAAATGAAAACCCGTTAGTCAGGATCAGCGTAGGCCTACTCAAAGTTCACCGAAATGAAACTATCATCAAAACAAGATTTCGAAAGTCAAGAAGTCTACTTGCAAAATTCCGATACGATAATCTATGCGACTAATAAATAACCCCCTTTATACCTCAACCCCAATATGCATCTTCGCACATCCCTTCTCACGTACCTGAGCTAGATTAATAGCTGTGTTGTGATATGTATACATAGACACAGACCGTTCCCGCGAATTTTAAACACCGCGCCCCTAACCCTTCAACCCTTCCCGCCAATATTGCCGATCAAGTGGATTTAGATTAATGGATATTATAGGTTCCCATGTAGCGTTCGCTTTGAGGGGACGGTTGGAGAACTTGTTAGTGATTTTGAAACACTTGATAGAGTGCAATTGTAATATTTGTGATTGTAAGTTGGATGAATACAAACATTTACCAATAGGTTATTTTCCCTTATTTTCTTTATTTATATATTGATTACTTAAAGATCAACGTCAAAACGAAATCTTTTCGAAGTGTAATCTTATATTTTTTAATGTTCCTGTATTAATCACCTGGCTGACGATGAAGTTTCGCCAAAATCTATACTAGGGAAGATGTGAAATCTGTAATCTGTGTCTGTAGATGTGATATTGCTAATTTAAGAAAAAAATAAATAATGGTAATATTTATATTCTAGCATGCTACCTTCCAAGTATTGGTTCATATCAATATTCAACAATTTCTATTTGAAAAACAACAGCAATAATTAATCATTTAGATTCATTGTAATGTTTTCGGAGTTAAAAAGTTTTATAATTAACTAAATAGTTCAAAATTCTCATAAAATATGTTTTGTTTTAGTTCCATAGAATTTCTGTTCCTTATTTATATTGAATTCATAAAAAAAACTTTAGTTAAAATAATTACACTATTGTTGGAAAAAGTAAGTTTAATTGATTGTACAGAAATAACTAAAACTCTGTTGTTTGTTTTGGTCACAAACTTTGGAAAACTATAAGCAGTCGGTGTTACCTATTTACCTATTTAGGTTAGGTTTTACTTGTAATTACCCCCGTTGCAGCTCCCTGCGCCTGCGTCGCCTAATGATCTTCTCTGTCGCGGTAACGAGTGCGCGCCTAGAGCAGTGAAGTACCACTTGTAAGCAAGCCTTTGTCTTGAAGAGTCTCATTTCGCTCTCCTCTGCTCGTGAATTTTTAATTACTCCCGATCAAAGTTACCCTTGTCGCGGTATTTCAGGTCCTCAAAGGTGAAAAGATCCTCTGGTTGGTAGTTGGATATTAGTTTTGGTGATTCAGTTTCTGTTTGCTAACTTTAGCGTGAAGATAAGCTTAATCACCTAATTTGAATTTTTGTGCATGACAAAAAGAGTATTGTTGATGTGCTGAATGAGAAAGAGTATTTATTGTTGATGTGCTGGATGAGAAAGAGTATTGTTGATGTGCTGGATGAGGAAGAGTATTGCTCGTCGATGAGCTGCATGGCTAAAGGAAAACACGACGTGCTGCATGCCATAAAGAATACTATAGTTGTAGAGCAGCATCGCACATAGCATAATTTTATGTTGACGTGCTACATGACAGTAAGAGTACTGTTTGTTGATGTGCTGTAGACATAAAGAGTACTATATGCTGATGAGCTGCATGGCACATGGCATATTATGCTGACGTGCTAAATGACCCAAAGAGTACTGTTTCTGACGAGTTACACGATACAAAGAAATTAAACAAATATTTGTTTCTTGACTTGTTACATGGCATAATGTGTACTGTTTGAAAAGAATTATGTTGAAGTGCTGCATGACACACTTAGTCAAAAGTTAATACTTTTAATAGAAATATTGATGCACAAATAGCAATAAAGTTGATATTATATACAGTTGCCTTCAAAAATGTTTGTTGCTACTGGTGTCAATTGAAATGTTTATGCAAACAAAAAAGGAGAACATAGTAATTGAATTTGATCCAAACAAAAGAATCTTAACTGGCCAAAACCAAAGCACAATGAAATGACAAGTGATTAATACCAAAACACAATCGATGGTGCAACCAAATTATAATTTATCGCTCTTCGGTTGATAACGATGGGCAATTAAAATTGCTTACTGGTCTCGTATCTATAATGAAGGTATCAAGTAACACATTCATCTTAGGACCGGTTACTTCTTGGTATTAATTTTTTGTTTGTTCGCGAGAAGATGAAAGATAGGCGCAGAACGAATGAATGTAGCTGTATTGTCACGCCAACGAGCCATAAGGTCGACTTGTCGTGCTCATTTCATCCAATAACAGACCTTATGGACAATCAAACACTGATAAAGTTATATGCAGCAGTTAGATGGTTTATGATGGACATTAACTTCTTTTCTCTTTTATTTCTCTTTGGAATTCTCAGCATGCGGTTCTACCTTACAATCATGAGGTAATTTTTATATTGGATGTTATTTATAGCTGGAGGTTTTTTATTGTTGTTTGACTCATTTTGTGTGGTTGGCCTATCTGTGTAAAGACTTTACTTTTTGTTTTACATTCAGATTTTTCAAATGTGATAGCCTGTGTGTAATAAAACATTTCACATTTCAATTTTGACTTTCGAAAAAAAAATTACGTAACAATAACAATGTTTACTGTCCTACTAAGATTTAAATTTTTAGTTGTTAAGCAAGTCCATGATGACGTGACCGTGACACCAATATTTAACTTTAAATGAGAATTTCCCTATACTGAAGACTCCATAAAACCAGGAATGGTCACTTTAATTTAGCAATCTCATAACAATTTCCACAGGTAAAACTTTCGCGCGCACCCCGTATATCAAGGATTCAAAAGTTAATTTCGCAAGCGCCCGAAGAATTGATCAAAGTTTCTTATGAAACTTCTTATGACAGGTCAATAAGAACACACGTTATTCCCCCCTCCCCCCACCCCCCTCCTACCCGCAGAACTCTGGCCCTGTGCGGATATTAAATTATATTTTGTGCCGGGATGAAGGGGAAACTGGGTTTTCTCAACTTTTCTCGCGCCCTTTATCAGGTTTTCCGAGGTGCAAAAATATCCCGCAACTCCTGATATGAGGTATATTGCTTGGGATTTTGAACGGTTGTGATCACGAAACTATAGTAAGAAGTTGTACAGTTATTTATGATAAAAATGGCTCCATGTTTGCGTGTGTGTGTGTTAGTTTCTTACAAATTTCAAAACAAAGCAAGGACTGACCTTAGTTTTAAAGTCTCTGTAAATCGTGATCAAAACTGCTACAAAACATTAAATTTGTAATATTTAAAAAATATTAGGTTAATGTCTGTTTGTTGCAGGTCAAGGCAAAGCTACTCATCCGACTGTGCTGAGATTTGACCTAAAGCTAGATGGAGCCAAATAATATGCCTACTTAACTTTATGTCCTTATGAACCTTTCGGGCTAAGTCCCATAGACTAAGTTCCGAGGTTGAGATAGAGGTTGGTCTCCATAGCGACGAAAAATAATTTATCTCTACCCTTGCTTTATTTTTTATGTGTTGAGACTTAAATTTCGAAAAGTTTTTCATTTCTTCTGTCACCCGATTAAAAAAAAAAACTAAAACTAATGGTCAAGTTAAGCTTTACTTATATAACCATTTTATAACCATTGGTAGGTGAAAATATCTTATACATTTCATTTTTAAAACCCCATTTTTTCTATCCCCCTGTGAAGTAGTTTAAATAATTTTTCTACTCTATTCAGAAATTGTTTGACAGTAGTGGTAAGTATGTGGTATTTATTTATTTATCACATAAACTTCTGTAACAGCAACCCTGTTATAAATCCAGGCTAAATAATTAAACGTATCCGATTGGATATATGAGAATTACCTAGGTAGCAATAGACTTCAATGAAGACAGTCGATGTAAATTATATCTGGGATCGGCTCCGAGTCTTATTCCTGAACTCTGATTGAAAAACCCAATTAAATGAAGGCTTTGGCTTCAGACTAAGCTGTAGGCTTACTTCTCCAGTGGCAGAGGTAGACAAAATGATAAAGTTAACTGTATAGGACGTATAGAGTAATTGTATTTTGTGGTAGGACTTCGTTCCCTAAGGTCCCGAGTTCAAATCTCGCCAATCACTTGTGGGTTTGTGGTATGTAATGATGCCACAATCCTAAGGCCTAGTCTGAAGTAATATTTAACGTTCCAGACTAGAACCTAACGTTTGCGAGTCTATGAGAGTATTTTTATATATGAGCAGGAAATAAATTTAGTTGGTTTCACGCTAACACAGCCTATTCCCGTCATACGATAGATAATTGGCCCAGAATATGGTATTAAAGTAAAAATAAGTTATTAAGGTGGTCCCAGGCCGTGATGGGAGTACATACAAAACAACGATACATTATACATACTTATAAAGATAAAAACTCTTATGGTACGCACAAGATTTGCAAAAGCTGCATTATGTCAGGTGTGAGAAGTTTCATCGACGAATTCACCTATCCTGATAGAATTTCCATCAGAGCACATTGGGTATTTTTTAATTTAAAATTTTCACAACGATCTGCTGTAAACATGTCAACTCATACACACAACCTCAGTTGGGATTCGAACCCTCGATCTTCTACTACCTGTCAAGAGACACACCAGAATTCCCCAAGAGAAGATGTTTTTAGACCAAAAAAAGGGAAGTCTTCCAAAACACTTAACAAACTTTACGAGCCTATCGTTGGCAAATTAGCAATGTAAACACAAAGGTTTTGTGTGATAACCGTTTACGATCGTCAGTTTTGACAGCTGCTTTTCCAAAGTAACAACTCAGTCGCACCTGCCTACATACGGAGTGTAATTGTAAAGCTACACACGGCACACGGCCCGTGTCTGACCAAATTTGGCATCCCTTAGGCAAGTTTATGGGTCTGAGCGTGCAGGTGTAGAAATGCTGACATCTGTTCGAAAAATAATCGGGAATTGGTTGTAAATTAATTTGGAAAGACTTGTGGATATGAGGTGTAATTGAAATTTTGTGTGTATTTAGTGAAAAGGAATAAAAACTAAATCGAATTTGGAAAGATGGTCTATGGTTGTTGATCTAATGAACCATCGAAGAAAGTGCAATATCGCTACCTAGTATTAGTGAAATGGAACGTAAAATTAAGTTAAATTTAGGAAGAAAGACGTAATATTGGTACGAATATTGTTGAAATGAAGAACTCAAAAGGTTGAATTTCAGATGGAGTTAGTAAGAAATGCATGTTGTAAAATTTAATGAATAGTGAAAGTGAATTTGGAAGAAGATGCAATATGTGTAAGCGCATTTTTGAAATGGATAATAAAGGAGTGGGACTGATAGGGTGGAGAATATAATTCGTTGATACAAGACTGATACTTAAAGACTAAAGGTGAAAATATTGATAATTGGTAGAAAAACAAAGATGCGTGAAGTTATTCGTGACAAGTTAAGAAAGGGCAAAAAGGGATAAGAAGATCAATTGCCAAAAGAGGAAAAACTAGTAGGTGTTTTAGAAAAATTCTACATTATACAAGTAAGATGTAAATTTAAAGAAATCAAGAAAAGGAAACACATTCCGTCAAACAACGTTTAAGCGCAGATAAAGATGTAAAACGTACAAGAAAATCGACAAAATAACTAACAAGTTACCGAAATTTGCAAGATGTGTGACAGCTGTTTCAATAATTAAGATTTCAAAACCTATGGTAAATCAAAGTACGGTGTTAGAAAAATAAACTTGAGAACCCAATTAACATCAATCTAAGTCAATACAGTAGAACCTCGATAACAAGACCCTCGATAACAATTGTCATCTCTAAATTCCCTTGAATTTGTTTTACTTCTAATCCCATGTTATTGCAAACCTCGATAAGAAGACAACCTTGATAACAAGTCTTATTTTTAATCCCCATGAGACTCTTGTTATCAAGGTTCTACTGTATGTCAAGAGTTTAATCAGCTAAGAACAAAAATTCTTATAATGTACACCCACATAGTTTTCATGCTTACACATTTTATAAAAAATAAAATTATTAGTTTGAATATCAGTTGTGTTAGAATATATTTAACACAACACACCTCTCCGTAGCCTTACATTCTCTTGGCTAAAAAGGCATTCAAAACATTTCAACCTCACAACTGTAAATTCTCAGTACATTGAAATAAAATTGGTGCGACGGATATGAAATTTTATTAATCTTGAACTTTGCTGATTTCACTCCGTTGAAGGAAAATGAAAATTCTTAGAGAGAAAACGTAATACTTTGCTGGGAAAATCACATTTATTTCACACGCCCGCCAATATTAATACAATTTACCGACAAAATCACATTTCTATGGCAGAGATATTGAATTGAAGTAAGTGTAGATGTTTTCGTACAATGTTGAATTGTTGAAATATTTAGTTTACAGTGATTAAATAAAGTTTTTGCCATATTTTCTTTATTGTTGTTAAATAAGATAATTTAAATTATTTTACAGCAAATTATTAAAAAAATATTTAGATACCTACTAAGTGTGCATTTTTAAAATAAAATTTTGGGATGTTGAAGAAATTATTTTTTATGATACTTAATTGGGACGTTATAATTAAACAGATAAATACCCCATTACAACTAAGTTTCAATTAGCAGCATTAAGTTACATTATCTTTATCAAAACGAAATTCTTTTAATTAAAATCTTTTCATTGTGTTTTCATCCTCCAAGCACGTTTTGCACTCTCTTAATCACAACAATTATTTTTCACACAAAACATGGCTTGATGAGTATAGAAAAGGATTCTTAATTAGAGAGCACTCTTAGCACAGTCCCCAGCCATAAAGCTTATTATTCCCTGTTTCTATGGCTGTTTCAATGCTTCTTTTCAACCTTATGGCTTGCGTTTCCCCAGGACATTATGATAAAGTCTTTTAATACGAAATCAAATATTTAATGAGATTACTGTCATCACTGTAAATCTACCTCCATTTGCCAAATTATTTTCTGGGTTCTTTTTTTACATTGTTGCAAACCTTTTTGTTTGATATTCCATGTAGAAAATTCCAGCTTGGATTAACAATTGATTGTCGATGTCTCATTGAAAATTGCATCAATATTGGGAATATGCATTAGGATATATAATTATAATCTTCCTAAAATCGTATAAGGATGGGATATGGTGGTAATAAATATATATTGTTATCATACGGATTTTAGTCAGGAGATCTGAAACCTGACTGAAGTCTCGCTATCCTGTTTAGCAAATTTACCTATAAGGAAGCTATTAAATTTTTATTTGTATTTTTTATTTTTGTATCTCTAGAGGAAAAAACTATTCGTACGTTTTTTCTATTCGTATTATCAATAAAATTTCGCAAAAAATGTATCTCTCAAATTTATCTCTTTCATCCTATACTATTCGTATTGGGTCAAAACACTATTTCCCTTCCCCGTAGCAGCAATCCTATGTACTCGTTAAATTCAATTTAAATAGGAATAAATATGAATTGCTTCTGTAAATATTGTAGATAAAACCCAGACGGAAAATTGAAATTAACCTAGTCTGTAGGATTGCTGCGGGGGGGGGGGGGTTACACCGTATTCTGGAGTTCAAAAAAGCATTTGTTTATAGACAATAATTATTTAAATGCCAGTTGAGGAATATTTTAGAATTTAAATCATAATATTGGAAGTAAATTCATTCTATTTACATCTCTCAACGAATGCAAACATTTATTTGTGATTTTATGTAGAAATCCTAATTTTTCGGGTTATATTTTGCCAATTCTTTTGTATATTTTTTTCAGATAGGTAGATTTTCAGTTAAACGTGTATTCTAAATGACATAAGTTACAAAAATGCCACACAACCGATCCAAAGGTAATTAACAAGATTTGAACTCATGTTTTCAGCTCAATAGTGTCAAGTTGTCTTACTTTTGATTAACAATATCCCAATTGACTTTTATTACTAATCATGTGTAAAGGAATAATTTGTTGTAGGAATAGGCTTTCAAAACCCGAATCGCGGTCATTAACATAGCTAAAAGCTACCTATTGGTGTTTGGCAAGATTTAAACCCCAAAACTTCGGGAACAAAGTCCCAAACTCAAACCACTAGAACACTATCCAAATGAATTGTAGACTTTGGATAAAATACTCAATTTTTAAAAGTTTTTAACGTTTAGAAACAATACCAGACAAAGTTAACTCTTTGTTGTTCCCTTACACAAATTTATCTCTAGTTTAATATCCACTTAGCTTAACGCATATAAATACATTCTATAAATGCGAGGGGCTGTAGTGTTAGCGTAAATTTAATACTTATGAAAAACGAGGCGGACTTAAGTCCAGACTAAAATGGCCGCCTGCGAGATAAGTTTGAGAAAATATTCTTGACGTGTGTCAAAAGAGGATTGCCTGATAATATATATGTATGAGAAACGCTGGAGGAAAAGGGGAGGGAATGAAGATGTTAGCGGGTTGCCATGGCAACCAGATGGAAGAGAATCAAAGAGTACCTGTACCTGATATATGAGATTAATAAAGTTGGTAATATCGGGATCGCAATGCAGGCTTGCCAATCAACGAGCAATCTTTATAAGACGATTGCGAGTTATATTGGATCTGTATCAATCGTTATTGAGACTATTGCTGCTTTTGAGAGCAACATGATTGAAGTAATTGGTAATAATGTTGAAGGTGTTATTTTTTTGTGAATACGATTTTTGACGATGTATTGGGCTATAAACTTAAGCGTCTAAAAGTTGGGAATCAATTACTAGTATTTATTTGCTAGTGTTCGCACCGGCAACGAAATAAATTCCTTGTCGGCAACCTACTTTTTGGCTTGCTTATTAAACATGAATAAAAATGCTAAATTAATTAGAAGTGACAGGATCTGTTTTTTTTGTGAACTAGATCAGCTGTTAAGTAGTAATAAATATTTAAAAGTGAAATCAAGGATGACTACCATGTTCTAAACCATAAAAAGCTAAAGACTTTTTCTATGAACCAAGCAGCTTTTTTATTTGTAACGTACACTTTTGCTGTAATTTTTTATACAAATATTAATATTCATAAGTAAACAAATGTTTTATACGAAATTTATACAACAAAATAACTCAAATTAATGTTACTGCTATCAAAATAAAATTTTCTGACCGAATCTAGTTACGAAATAATTTTTATTTAAATAATTTAAATAAAAAAAAATATTTTTGGCACTTATAAAATACAGCTTTTAAAAAATTTTCCTCTTTTTTGTAATTAATATTATTTAAAATCTACTTGAATAAAATGTGTTTTGTTAACGTTTAATTTGGTTTTATTTTAGTTTTATTTTGTGTCTATTAACGGTATTATAATTTTTTAACGTTTTTACGCATTGGAACGATCTAAACCCTAGTCTTGTTATCATCCATCATCGGGCTGTTTGTTAGATATAATAATGACTAGGACAATGACAAATGACATCTGGGTCTAGAAACGATCTTGCTGGAATCGAACCAGCGACCTTCAGACTTAAAGTTGAGTACTTTAACCACTCAGCTACCAAAAAAGTGTGTATTGAAAAACATAATAAAATTCTCCTCAGTTGAGGAGAAACCTCTCTGTATTTTAGCGCTCCCAAAATTGAAAGCTCAAGTCATTTTAGTACAGTTTAGATGAAAAAGGTAACGTTATTTTCTACAAATGTTTATCAAATGACAAACAGCCTAAGGTTGTTGAATTCCATCAAAACTTTATTAAAAATTCCAAGATTAAGTTTTAATAGTCTGACACATCGAAAGTTGGACGCTTTGGAATATTGGTAGACGTCTCGTTCTGCTTTTGACTGGTTAAACTTTACATTTCCCCTTTGCACTTTTAACACTTTAAAAATGCAATGCAAGGTAACAAAATTTATGAAAGTATTTCCATAACTTGTATCAGCATTTTATAAAAACTACTACATAAAGAAATGTTTAAAATAATTAAAATAAAATCACCAACAGCAATCAAACTTTAAAACATGTTGTTAGAAACCGTCATTTATAGTAAGCTTAATGACAAATCTCATATTCAGGATCGAACCAGCAATCTTCAGATTGAAGGTGAGCATTATAAACATTGCCAACCAATAATTCCTTTATGCGAGTTAAGGAAATTCTTGACCGACAAACGCTCCCAGGTAGATTTTATGTACCTACCATATTTATTTATTATATCATTGAGTGATTATATTCAAGTATTGGGTGAGTAAAGCTGTTATAACTTATGCAGGACCTAATATAGTTGAGTATAATATAGTAACAATAAAAATAAAACCAAGAGCCCTCATCACTAGACAAAACAAACCAACAACTTAATCAAGGATAGTTTTTCTTTAAGGGAGTATATATAATCAATGTTTGATTTTTTGTCAAAAAATTGCTTTGGACCAGGCTCAATGATGATAAATATATAAAAGAGTATGTTTCATCTATGTTTGAATTATGTCAATCATACTAGCAAAAATTTACTTAGTTAGACCAGGCTCAATGATGATAAATAATATATAAAAGAGTATGTTTCATCTATGTTTGAATTATGTCAAACATGTTTGCAAACATTTACTTAGTTAGACCAGGCTCAATGATGATAAATATATAAAAGAGTATGTTTTATCTATGTTTGAATTATGTCAATCATACTAGCAAAAATTTACTTAGTTAGACCAGGCTCAATGATGATAAATAATATATAAAAGAGTATGTTTCATCTATGTTTGAATTATGTCAAACATGCTAGCAAACATTTACTTAGTTAGACCAGGCTCAATGATGATAAATATATAAAAGAGTATGTGTTATCTATGTTTGAATTATGTCAAACATGCTAGCAAACATTTACTTAGTTAGACCAGGTTCAATGATGATAAATAAAGAGTATGTTTCATCTATGTTTGAATTATGTCAAACATGCTAGCAAACATTTACTTAGTTAGACCAAGCTCAATGATGATAAATATATAAAAGAGTATGTGTTATCTATGTTTGAATTATGTCAAACATGCTAGCAAACATTTACTTAGTTAGACCAGGCTCAATGATTATAAATGTATAAAAGAGTATGTGTTATCTATGTTTGAATTATGTCAAACATGCTAGCAAACATTTACTTAGTTAGACCAGGTTCAATGATGATAAATATATAAAAGAGTGTGTTTTATCTATGTTTGAATTATGTCAATCATACTAGCAAACATTTACTTAGTTAGACCAGGCTCAATGATGATAAATATATAAAATAGTACGTTTAATCTATGTTTGAATTTATTAAATTGGTGTTAATAACTGCATCGCAGTAATCCAAAGTTTTGCTAGTTTTGCAACTGGTTTCGACTTTCTACATACTAAAATGTTTGAATTGTTTGGAGGAAATTTGCTTTAGACCAGGCATAAGACAGATAAATCTATTAGTAGATAATATATTGTATGTTTCAACTCCAATATATCAAACATATGTTTTTATTCCAGTCAGGAATCTGATTCGTTCCAGCCAGTTCTACCAGATTGATCTTGGGTCAGGGGTGCGGGGGGAGGAGGGAGGCCGTTGTTTTCCGTGTGTTGATTTTTCCCTACTTTCTTAACATTTTCTTTCCCCTGCGCAGGACACCTATGTTCGTGTGTGCTCCCCCCCCCCCCCCACTTACACACAACTTCTATCTCCAGCCCATAAGACCCGCCATCAGCCTTATGGCCTCTTTATTTTTACTATCCTATCTCCGACTCGATCCTATTTCATTTTGGCATAAACTTTTGCAGTGACTTTTGTTGATTGAATTAAATAAGATATTGTGAGTGAGAAAACTATGTATGCAAAAGTTGTAACAAAAAATTTAAACTCTGCGAGTGTTTTTGATCATTTTTTTTACTTACTACAAACTCCAACGTATGTTTATTTAAGTAATAGTTTTGGGTTATGATAGTGTTTTTATGTTTTATTTTCACATCAATATCTCGATTTTAGTTACGTTAACAAAACTAAAATTTCACTTCGTCCCTAAGATTTATATGGATATAAACATAAATCACATCCAACGTATCTTTGAAGGATTTAACTCAAGTTCAATTGTATTTAGATTATGTCTTCTATATATCAGCGAACATCATTTGATGGCTATACCATAGACTAAGGGGGGATTATGTTTTATCTATGGTTATACTAGCCAAAGCTTAAACTGTAGTTTTATTAAATATAACCACACCTATATGTGTGTATGCATTTTTATGTGCGTTTTTTTAGTCATATATGTAAACAGGTTGAGAATTTTAAAGTAATGACCCTCAGAATTCAAACAAATAATAAAAGGATCCAACAAATGACTACCAAATAAAAAAAATAAATAAAACTGTTACTAGCTAAATCGTTGTTGAGTTTTCTAAGGACAATAATCAAATGGCTTAAGGCATCTTGACATTATTGTGCATTGCAGACATACAAAGATAATTAAGTAAGTCGATACTCTGATGGATACAATCCTTAACGAGACTGAAAACGTCAATTGAAGGCCCCAAGCAGAGTTTATTGTTGGTTAAGTTTTAGGAGATAATCATGTTTCGTAATTGATTGAATTTCTTCATTATTCCCGCCAAAACGCTCCCGGCATTTTTTAATCCTTGTTCGGGGGTAAACAATGAGTAATCAATCGTCATATCGCATTACTTCGTCCGAATTTTGAAAATTAGAAAACAAAGCGTAAATGGCGTTGATTTTGGATTGGTATTAAGACTTGTCCTATTGTAAAAACTGAGTTTTTTTGTAGGTTTACGTCGATTATGTGTAGCTCTTAAGTCATGCCAACAATGCAAATTGTTCATAAAAACGTATAGATTTCTCATTATTTGTAAAACAGCATTATTTTGAGTCTTTAACGAATGGTACTGCTTTATTGTGTTAATTTCGACAAATTTTTACATTTTATAGTGTTAACTTGACTATTTGTTTATAATACAGGAGGAAAAACAATGGGCAAGAAGTAGAATTAGTCTACGGTAAAGTTAGTCTTGAAAAATCCAAAGTTAATGTTGTGGTGACGTTTTTGCCAGTGCTAGAATAAAAGCGGATGTGGTAGAATTGAACCACCGACACAAAGTGTGCTAGAAAGTATGTAGAATACGTCATATTAACTAAGACGAACTTAAATTACAACTTATTGTCAATTGTACCATATTTTATGTTTAGTATTACATTTTTAAAAATTAAGGGAGGAATGTTATTTTAGAATATAAAAACCTCTATGAGTGGCTCATGACACAATGTTTTTTCCAATAAACAATTGGTATCAGATAGTCCATAAATGGGTTATCTACTGCAGTATGGATAAGTCAATGGAGTTATTTAGTCAACATTTAGGTTAGTACGAAAAATTTACACGTGTTTGAAGTATCTAAAGTCAATGCCACACTCACAACCACCAATTGTCAGCATTCTCACACATTTCACCCGGCCAGTATAATTAAATCATCGGTATTCAACAATCGCGGTGACGTCATCTATAATCAGCTGTTTCTCCAATTAGAGAAGGTGCCAATTAATACCCGCCATAAAGTGCGTCCATTCATGAATTACCCGCGCTAAATTACCCCCGAATCTCGTCGCATACGTTATCACCTACGAGTCTAACGTACGGCTCCTAATTGATAACTTATAGTCTGGTATTAAGTTGGAATTTACGCGAGGGCGTATTCAGAGGGCGTATTGGCGTATTGTTGAATGTGGCGTCAAATTGTAGCGATCTCTGCAGGTGGTCTCACCAAGTGTAAATTTAAAGAATTCCTCGAGGGTTTTTGTGATTTGCGATCACCTGGCTGTTTAGTAGAGTTTATGTTATAATAGGTTTTACCTTAGGTGGAAATTAGGTGTTGTTTAGTGGAACAGTAATCTAGACCATCTGGTTGAATCAGTTTGCTTTTTTGTCAAAGTTTCGTTTTCTGATCGGGTAAGGGATGATTTGAAAAGGTGTGACGATTTTTTAGTTGTCTTTAATACCGTGGTATATTTTGGTAAGAATACCTCGAACTCTTATAAGAGTAGTTATATCTTAATCGTAAAAATGTTTCTAAGCTTTAAACGTAGTTCTGTGCTAGACGGCAAAATGTAAAAAAATGTAACAAACTGATAAGAGTACGAATGTTGTAACTGGTTTAAGAATTTATTAGTTGTAAGAAGTAAAAATTATTCCCTCTCCACTGGAACTATGTGACAAAATAAATCTTGCTGTTTGAAGATGATAAACGCTTTTTAGCTTTCATTTTGTGTATAGGTCTACTTCAAAATCTATTTTTACCCTAGGTGATAAAAGTGGTCAAGTTTGTCTTGGAAGATATTTGGCGTAAGTTTGTAAGGTTGAGTTTCACAGTAAGGTAGATCATCGAATGTTGAGTATAGTAAATTGAGAAGTAAATAGTTAGTCAATGTATCAAATTGTAGCATACTACTATTTTGTGGACACATTGTATATTCCACAAAAGGTCTCAAGACAACCATAAATTATACATAAATGAGTCCATGTAAATATAACTCCACAACTAAGTCGTTTTTTCTTTTACTTTTTCACTAAAATTTGTCAAACGTCTGCACATCAACAAACACGCTCGGCGGCAAAGGACCCTTTTATCGTATCTCCTCGATATCAGTAACAGGACGGAAGGAGCGAAGGACTCTAAGGATAACGAGGACTGCTAAAGGACTTTCTCGTCTTGCTCGCTTTTTAATTCAACAAAAGAACTGAACACTGTGCAGTTTTACAAATTGTTAACATCTCAAGTGAACTTTCTTCTTGAGTGGATTTCTTTCTTTGCCTCCTTCTCTGTAAATATTATTTCAAAGGACCGAACTCCCTGTGATCGTTTGTTGCCTGGAAAAGGATTGGAGGTTGGGAATTATTGTTGCTGAATATTTTGTTTTCGTTGAAGTTCTTTTGCTTTTTGAAATGTTACAGAAAATCTGTTGGAAAATACAAAATAAAGTTATGTTTCGTTTTAAGTTGCAAGTTAAGTTTAGAAAATTTCGTCAAAAATAAGGATGAAAAATATATTGTTATTATAACTATAAATTTGTTGATTGACTTACCTGTGTGTTGATTTGTTACCTGTGTGTTAGTTATGATATATTAGTAAATTATAGTCATGAAATGAATTTTACTCGAAAACATATCTGCATTTTTATCAGTAATTCATTAAACATGGCTATTAATAGTAATTTTAACATGGTTATTATTTTTGTTAGTGAATTTGTTAATATTAATTCTAATATGGACGTTTTCTTTTATATACAAACATTTAAACTACACTGCATTCTCAATAGGTTGAACAGTCGAATTTTCTTGCATTTATTTTGTGTAACAATAGGTTTTAACCTTTGATGAAACAGTTTATCTCGGTTAATACACTTCATAAAAAAAATACAAAACAAAACTCTGAGTCCATTTTAAAATATAATTATGATAACCAACCAATAAAAATACTGAAAACATTTTCAAACTGAACTGAAAAAAAACTATTTAAATAGAATACTACGTCAACAATGACCAAACTGAACCAAAACAGAAGCTAAACTTACATCGAAGGGTTGAGGGGATAAGTTAAACAATGTTGGGTCAGGCGGAGAGAGCTAAGTACAAATTTGATTACTCCACTTTCACCCCCCCCCCCCCAACACCATTTCTAAGAGCCGCCAGAGGGGGGTGGGGTGGCAATAATGAGGGGTTATTGGGTGATCTTTGATGGACCACGTTCTTATGAGGCGCCTCCACATTGTAATGAGGCATGCCCCTCAAGAATGTACCATGAATTCTTTACAGCTGGTAAAATGTCCATCACATCCCCAAGGGGTAGTATTGTTGGGAATTTAATTTTTGCCAAGTGTTTTGTGTGACTCATTTTCAAGTTTCATACGTTAATTAAAAATATAATTTTTGAAAAGATGATTGTAAATGATAAAGAGGTCTAAAAGGTATTGCAAATTTAATTTCACGGCTTTAAGTGAATTGAGCTGCATAGGATAGTGAGAGTGATCACCTAAGCGACCTAACATTTTATTCAATTAGGTGGAACTTCGTCTAAAGGTGGTCCCAAACAACCTAATCAAGGTGATGTCTAGAATCTAAAAGTATTTGGTGATTGTCAAGATTTTAACCTTTATCTCCAAGTCAAAAGTTCTACATTCATTACTAAATCGTCCCTTTAGAACTTGCGATTCTCCTACGTTTAGTAGAGGGAACGGTCCAAACCCTGGTCATGTCACAATCTAATTACGACCCATTTAGGGATAATTATAAATCATAAAAAATACGAATGGCTTCTGGATCTAGAACTGACTTCGTATAGGATCGGATCAGAAACTTTCAGATTTGATGGAAAATTATTCATATTGGTTTTCATTTATAATTTTATTATGTTTTATATTCACTTTGGCAGTATAAAAGTGGCATTCACGTTTTGCATGGGCACGGTCTAAACTATGGTCCTAGAATAATAAATAAAAGATCAACGTTGGATCGAGGATCGAACCAGACACCTCCTAAATTTGAAAACGAGCACCTGACAAACAAGACAATTAGGAATTTACCGTAGAGCATAAGTTTAAAATTCATTCAGTTTTTATACTCTAATTCCACTAGCTTCTCCAAAATCATTACACAAGCTCCTTTGCTCCACAAGTGGTGGTAGGACAGTGGCAATTAACCATATAGCCGAGATGTGTTGATACTGGTAAGTGTTAAGTGTTAAGTGGTCGTGTTACGGGGGTAAACTAATCACCAAACTGGAGGCAACAGGGGCGTCAGGTGAGGCATATATGTATTGACTCTTGCGCGCGCACCGTGTGAAGAAAGAAACGAAAAAGACGTTCTTTTATCCGTCTTATATTTATCTCGGCGTCGCCTCGCCCTCGCTTCGATTAATTTACTCCCCCTGCACCTATCGCGCAATATTTTATCAGTACACACATGAGCGCGCTTCCCGTTTTCCGTTTCGCGTCCAACCCTAGGAGGATTAAACATTAAGGAGAGGACACGCTGTAGTTTCGTTGAAGCCAGCGTACTGGTTGGGTGGGGGGGAGGCAGCGCTACTCTCCCGCCCCCCCTCTCATACTGCGTTGTATGCGTTACTGGAAGATTTGGCAACAGAAATATCAATTATCTATTTAAAAATTAGACTTAATCATGCTACGAAAATTAAAAATTTAAATTCTAACCGTAATATTAGGAACCTATTAAGAGGAAAGTCGTATTTATGAACCAATAGTATGTTCAAAGGTGAGTAATTTACACAAGGATGACTTGTTTTTTAGAATTCGTTGTCCTTGTTTTTATTTTTTGTCATACTTATATTGTGTATTTTTATAATACTCTAACCAGAGCGTGGGACTCCGGTCCCTGGGGTCCCGGGTTCAAATCCCGCCATACCACCAATGGCTTTTACTGTTCATAAATTAAAACTCAAATCATGAGTAGTACTGTATGTGTATTTGAACATTTTCTCAAAGAGAAATAAAATAAGTTTTAATCCTTTAAAAGAATGATAAACGCACTTTGGCGGTCAGAAGACGCGATGATTGCTGAACACTTTTTACTTGAAGTTTCTTTGGGCAAACAGATAAAATATAGTTCAATATGATATTAAAAAATCAAGAACTTGATTGCCAAGAAATTGTTTTAATTTTTATGTTTGTAATTTAATTGTAACAGCTGTTGGTGTAAAAAAAGTTAGAGCGGCTTTGCATTTTTTCTTAACTTTGGCTATTTAAAATCACCTGCCTAGCACATAAATGCCTTAAAACTAGTAAAAAATAATATTAACAAATCGAGAAAACTATGAAAAATGAAAATTTAAAATGTATTTCACCGCCCGAATTAAATTTTTCATTTTAACCAATGATTAGTAGGATTGTTTTATAAACTGAAAAAATAAAAAAAACTTTATAGTAATAATTTTTCTAAATACCACTTTTAAATATAGGTAAATATATATTTTTTATTTCGAGAAACTATTAAGGAACACGAATAAATTGTTAGTTTGTGTAGATACATCATATTTTTTTCAAAAACGTAATTAAAGTAATCATATGTTCAAAGTCCAAGCCAATTCTTTCAACTTTGATCTTCAATAATAAATAATAAATAATGGTTTTTATAGGAATTATTGACACCGTTCGATAGGAAATTTAATTTACTTTAAGAATGCCATCGGTAAATAACACAGGTGTTTTAGTTTAGCGGCAATTTTAATTTGAAACAGCGCGCGTCGCGTTTTTCCCTATCTCTCCCATGTTATAGCCGAGGCTTTTTGCCACTCTACGGCTCCGCGTGCCCCTCTAGTGTTCTGCTAAAGCTGGCTTCACCGCAACATGTGTATTCCTATTCGCGTGCCCTCTCCTTAATGTTTAATCCTCCTAGGTCCAACCCCGACAACTCCCAGACGCTGTTCCCATTTATGTAACGATAGCTATTTTTCCACCCTCCGGTTCGAACCCTCAACCGGGTGGGTTTAGCAATGGGATTACTTTGGGTGATTACGTGAAATGGCTGAAATGTATGGAGTTTGGGGGAAAAGAGTGTGGATTTTAAGGGAAATTGCTGGATAATCTCAAGTATGTACCGTACTTGAAAACTAAAAATAAGAAAATGTCACGTTAACATAAAATGTACGTTTCTGCACATAAATTACACGCATAGTTTAGCAATTCATCAAATAAGTGTATTTGAAACCCTATTGATTTATTTACAATTCAGGTTTTTTTCTTGTCTCCTTAAAAAAAAACTTTAGGAAATGATAAGTTAGAAGGATTTTCAATATTTTATCTAATAAAATGATTTATAACATGTTTCCCACCATAGGTTAAAACACCAAACAGAAGCTAATACTCATTCAAGTATTCAAAACTCCAAACATCTAACCTGAAATTAAAAAGCTGCAGTAAAGAAGGCATAAAATAAAATCTTAATCAGCGTAAAGGTTAAAGCGCGAACTTTGGTAACATTTTCATTTGAGGGAAAGATAACCTAATTCCCGACATTTAAGAAGCTGAAAGCGGAGGGGCGAAAATAAAACCGGAAACAAAACGGGGAAGAAAAAAGCTGTTGAACTTCATTAGGGCATTAGCAAAGAAATCCTCTAATTCAATAAAAACTTCGAGAAAGTAAAAGTTAGGAAGGGGGAAATTATGAAAAGTGATTTTGTTTATGAGAGCTTCCCCTTTGCCCCAGTGACACAATTAGCAGCCTTGGCCGACTGAAGCTCCCCCCCCCCCCTATAATTACCCACCCCTAATTGATAGCAAGATCCCTCCCCTCCTTCCCCTCAAGGGTGGGTTTTTTAATAACGTCTTAAGACTAGGTCAGTCCCGGCGAGGAGGAAATTAAATCTTTTCACCGAAAAGGAAGGTGTTTGAGTTCGTTTGCGTTTGCCTTACAATTTAGATTTCGTATTCAGACATACACCTTCCGCTCTCGGAACATAATGATTTCGTCGCTCCGCGGAAGAATATAATGACTGGAAATGTTGCAAAGGTTTGTTGTTGCAAATTTTATTAACGAGGTGACGCTTTTAAGCGCGGTTAACCTTAGGTTTCTTTGAGTTCGGGATTCGCGTTTGGGATTCAAAAGAACATGTTTTTGTAGTTTGTTAAGCTGAAACATTTTGATTTTGCACTGGGTAATTGATTAAATACATCCGATTAATTATTGTTAGAGGTGTGATAAAACTGCAGAAGATTAAAAATGTTTTTTTTATTGTAAAACTACAATAAATTACTGAATCTACCTGTTTATCAGCGATGCCTACAGACTCACCTGTGTTATCGTCATACAAAATAAATTACTATAGTATAAATTGCTAACTTATGGCTTCATTGCCCTAACCCATATTTTTCTCACAGAGTCTAATTAAACATTTACTATAATAATTTATTTATCAGAAGTCTACCTCTAGGTCTAATTATAAATAATTGTATTTTTTTATAATTTGGTTCAAAAAATGAAGTAACTGAACTATTTGTATAAATTTAAATTACAAGTTGTAATAGAGTCCCACATAATCAGAGGGACCCAGATTCAACTCTGAGAATTCAGTAGCATTTCATAGTTTGAGACCAACTCCTATACCATTGGCTTTTAATACATGATCATGATAAAAATAGATGATTGTAGTCAATAGCAGAGCCAAACTAATCATCTAAGATAATTCCAAACTCATACTTCACTCAAGGTAAAATGCTCTGTATTGTGTTAATTAATGATGATAAACAAAAATATAAAATTATCTGACAAAATATTGATTTCAAAATATACAAACTGAAATACACATACATCTATCACACCTTGGTTGAAAAAATTCAAAATCATCTACTCGAACCTTACACACCACACTATTACCATACCTTTACACCCTTTAGTTTATAACCACGTGTCCCCCTGTGTTACTACAAGCTTGTGTGTGTGTGCGTGTGTGCGTGTGTGTGTGAAGGGTGCGAAGACGCCATCTTAGCGTCGTATCGACCCGGAGCGTCTTGAAGGCGGGGCGTCGGCGTCGTCTCACACACACATACGTAGACACACACTCACATACGTAGATACACTCACACAAAAACAGCACACATGTGCGCATGTTACTTCCCCCTCCACGACACAACCACATATGTTATCAGTCACATGTTAGGATTTGACCCTCTAAGATGTGCCAGTTTTTGTCTGTTGGTTACGTAAATAAAACAGTAATTGGATTTTTTTGGATTGCATTATTTAAACATAACAAAATAATTTATGTAGCATTTTTTGTTGAGTACTTTGGTATTATACCGACCAACCGATAAATCGACTTACAAATAAGATTTTGATTAGTTTAAATAACAAAATGTTCCTAACCTAATATAACCTAAAACAATCTAAAACGTAATCCACGCTTAGGTTAGGTTAGGTTATAATAATTAAGTGTGGTCGGTATAGTACCAAAGTACCTTTAGATGAGGTTAAACACTTGTTTTTGTTGTAAGACCACTACAAAATCTAAATCTATCTATAAAAATAACTCTATAGTTCCACTGTACGTTGTGTCATGTACGCATTGTGTGTGTATCTGTAATCGAATTAGTTTCAGACAACAACGGGCACTTGGATGTGTGTTTTAAACTGAATGCGAAGACAGGAAGAATGTGAAACGGGCTGAGATGATCTGTGTAATTTTGTCGTACTTGATGATCCTTTGAGATCAGCTGTTCATAGCAGTTAGGTTTTTGTCATCGAAATGCTCCTAAGCTATCTCAGGACCAAATCAGAGACCGCGAATAAGTTGGTAGCCCTACTCTTCTATGGATTCTCAAATTTTAACCTACTACACCAGGATCAAACTGTCGACCTTCAGACTACAAGCGAGTTCAACTACTCAACCAATCAAAACTCTAAATTCACCATACTCATAATAAACACCACCTAAACTCACAATCCCTACAGAACCACATCGCATTGAGGACACACACAAACAAACAATTCACTTATTTATTAGCATACAATGAAAATCGATGTGATTGATTCCGAGGCGACCTAACCTATAAACCTAATGTGCTGACAGGGTAGGAGAATACGTCCACTATTGTAAATACCTATTGTAATTCATACCTCAGGTCTGGTTATTACCATATGAATGTCGCTGTGATTACAATTTTTACGCGCCAGAATGCAGCCGGGCCCCGCGTAAGGGCAGAATTCAAATGAGGGGTTTTGAGAGCCCTTAGCAGAAGGGTTGGACAATACGCTACTTCACTGCTGCCGATTCATTATTGATGTTGCGTTGTCGAGCTTGCTGTTGTTTTAGTATGTTTCTGTTCGTGGTTGTGGTTGGAATGGTTTAGTTTGTTGTGTATTTTGTTTATCATCATGTTTTCTTTTGATTTTTTTGGAAGGGGGGAATTAGATGAAATTAATTAATAGACTATAAGAAGAAAACGGTAGAATCCAAACTACAAAGTAGGTTATTTTGGGAAATTCACCGACTAAAACGAATACAATTATTTCATACGATCTGTCAAAAATGGATCCTAAAACTCAAAACCCTTCTTCTGGACCTTACTTTTAGAACAGGATAAACAAAATGTAATTATTTTATTGACAGTTGCATTATGATTGTTACGATATTAACACTTGTCTTCAGTTATTTCATATAGTATGAAAAAAAATTTATTGTTCTTACATTTCATGTCAAATTTTTCCCCTATCAGAAAGAAAACCTTGTTCAAACATTTGGAGAAAGCATTCAAGCTGATTTGGAAAAACAACAATTAGATGGAATGATTAAAAACAAGAGGTTCTACCTGTGCATTCACGGATGTAGAATTCAGAAGCTACAATTAAATTAATTTAATTAATTTTGCCTATATCATTTAATGGGCTCAAGTTTTATCAGAGACATAAGAGACATTTTTAGAGACACTTTAGACATATAAGAGTTTTATGTGACGTTTTAAAGACATATTAGACATATCATAGTTTTATGAGAAATGTTTAGAGACATATTAGACATATAAGAGTTTTATGAGACATTTTTAGAGACATATTAGGCGTATCAGAGTTTATGAGACACTTTTAGAGACATATTAGGCGTATCAGAGTTTATGAGACATTTTTAGAGACACATTAGACATATCATAGTTTTATGAGAAATGTTTAGAGATATATCAGACATATAAGAATTTATGAGACATTTTTAGAAACAAATTAGACATATCACAGTTTTATGAGACATTTTAGAGACATATTAGACATATAAGAGTTTTATGAGACGTTTTTAGATACATATTAGACGTATCAGAGTTTTATGAGACATGTTTATCAGAATAAATTGTTTAAAGCAGCTGAACCTTCATACCTTACATCCTGAGGTGGCCGAGGTGGGTCTGGTTGTACCTGAATTAGCCGCTCTCTTTCACAACGTCCTGTTAAAGATCGATGACAACCTCTTGGAACAAACAACAGACACGTTTTGTTAATCTAATATTCATTGTCAGACATTAAAGCACTCACTTGTATCAAACGGCTAGAAATATCATCAGTATTAATATACCGCACATCTTAAAAGTATAAATCTTAAAAAACACACAATAAAATACATTTTAAAACATAAAAGTTTATCCTACTAATATTATAAATGAGAAAGTTTGGATGTATGGATGTATGGATGTATGTTTGTGACAAGTGAACGCGAAAAATACTGGTCGGATTGGGCTGAAATTTGGCATGATGATAGCTCACATTCCCGATTAACATATAGGCATATTCTTATTTCAAAAATCCTTTCGGGCTCCGCCCCAGTGGCTCTGGAGTTTCCCATGTTAACCTTAAGAGAAATGGAATTATTGAATCTTAACAGCTGTTTCAACTAAACAAGTTGGTTCTGTTCTATGATGTTCAATAGCATTAAAGTTCCAAGGATTACCAACAGGGTGCAGCACTATTATTTCTTTTACATTTATGACAACAGCTAATTTGCAACCAAAAGGTGAGTGAGCGGAGCGAACGAACTTCAACCTGGAGGCGATCGAGTTAGCGTAGCGAACGAGCTAACCTGAAGGCAAGTGAGCGCAGCGAACGAGCTCCAACCTAAAGGTGAGTGAGCGTAGCGAACGAGCTCCAACCTAAAGGTGAGTGAGCGTAGCGAACAAACTTCAACCAGGACGTGATTGAGCCATGCGAACGAGATAATCTTTAAAATTAAGAAGTTAAACGGGGCAAAGCCCGCGGGTTACAGCTAGTACTAAAATAAGTAAACAAAATGTAAACAAACAAAACTGTAGTCAATTGTATTGACCAGCTGTTGTTTACTAAATTAAATCGAATAAACTGGAGAGCATCGTTTAAAAAGATCTGTTTACAAAGTACAAAAATCATATTTTACCATAAGTAATAATATGGATTTGATATATCAAATGTACAAATCATTAGCAAGTACTATAATTATTGGATAACAAATAAAAAATAAACCTCACGTTCTTTTCCTAAAGACTTACTTTTTACCACAAAGAAAGGTAGACCATACATATCACTCAGCCCCACGCACCATAGCTAACAAACTAAAGCTGGCAAGTAATTTATTAATGTATTCCAACCGAAAGTGTTTTCCATAAGCGATAAGCCACGGACAAACTTGGTCGATTTGTATCTGAAGCCATGTAAAATGCATGTTTCTTGACCGCGGACTTGTAAACTACTTTCATCTCCCGATCCTTGTGGACGCCGCAGCTAATAAATCCCTCGGAGGTTTTAGACTACGGAAATGATAATTAGAACGGTGGGAGAAGTTTTCCTTCATGGATTATAGTTGTCTTTGCCTGTACGGCCTTTCATTTTAGTTTCCTTAGTTGAATATGCATAGTTTCTATTAGAACAATGAAGGGTTTAGAGAATGAATACATAATGTATCTATACTTATAGAAGTCAAATACCATTCACTGACTCACTGATCACTGTATCTCAAAAAGTACTAACCATAAGAACTTAGGAATTGGCATGGAGATTCTAATTAGGTGTGCAATAAGAAGTGTTTCCAAGAAATTCCGTCAGGGCTCTGCCCCAGTGGCCTCAAAAGTTTCCATGTTATCTTTATGGAGAAAAGATTTGTTTACATTTGTACAGATGAATATTTTTGAATTTTATACTAACTAAGGGAACAGCTGGTTGTATTTATTTGATTGAAATGAAAATATTTGCATTATTTTGTGGCTTGAAAATTGGATGTTTTACTGCAAGAGACTTGTTATAATCGTCAAATGAATTCAAAAATCAAGGTAAGTTAACTATTTTGTTGAAGTTTTTAAGATGTGTTTCTCAACAACTAAATAACATTTTACCAATCGCGATGGAGAATGTCCGCAAAACCCCCTTTAATGTCATAAATGATGACCATTTTATGAGGGAGTATGCTGCATATACACACCTTGATCCGGATTATATTCTGTCTTCTTCTTTACGGTATAGTTATGACCAAAACAAATCAACAAATTAAGGGGTCGGTAATTAAGTAGGTACAATTATCACCACGATCGAAGTTTTGGGTTAATAAACAAAGTGTTACGATTGCCTCATTGCCAAGGGATGTTTGATTGGGGTGATTCCCCTCAGATGGGTTGACATCACGCTTCTGAGCATTCTCCCCTGGTTTGTACATCATTAAGACCAATAACTGGGTAGACTGTTGGACGGTGTTTATTGTGTAATTGTGTTTGGAATTATTGTAATTTGCTTCTTTCATTACAGCGTAGAGTTTGTTTTGTGCACTTTCTGTGATAGACATGACACTGAGGTCATATTTGAGTCTAAGAACAAAGTGTACCGGAATTTAAGCTTCGACTATAGTACTCTGAAGCAGAACATTCCCCAAATTGAAGTGGCAGTACAAGTGAATTTAATATGAGCCACCGTGATGACCATGATGAGTTCATGATGCTGCAATAACAGTTTTCTTTTATACACATGTCAAACTAAAAGGATGGCCATTGTTAAATGTTGTGACAGGCAAACAACGATTAAAAACCTTACAAAAGCTGGCCAATGGAGATGGAATGACTTAAGATGGAATGGATGATTTTTATAATTAAGTTACTACGACATTCCTAAAAAGTTGACTACGCTTGGACTTTCTTCACATAAATTTTTGATCAGCAGCCAATATCAATCGTTTCCTGGGCAATGCATGATGTGTTGAGCCGTATCAGATGACAGCAAATCAGAAATCTGGTCAAATTGTCTCAGCTGAAATATTTCTTAAGACTTTCGAAGTTGACCAGCGTTAAAAATTATAGATAGGCAGATAGAAGTTTGAATTCACTATTAATTATTCCTCGTCAACCAATACCTAGTTCTTCTTAAGTAACCATGAAGTGTTCGACCAGAAAAGTGGTGTTCGTCCAATTCTTCTCCATCAATAATGTTTTTCATATAACAAGTAGGTTTTGTTTTTCAGCCAAATACATAAGTTGTTCTTGGATGACCATATATTGAACATTGGGGTTTGTCCAATCCTTTATCATCAACGAGCTTCTCCAAATGCATCTTTCAGGACATTCCCAAAGAATTAGTAGTTTCTACATCAATTCTTCATCAGCTGATCCCCGGTTCCTGAATGACCCAGATCTCCCAGCTGTTTTGTGATGAATGCTTCTCCAGGTGATTCTCAATTGATCATCTGTCACTTCCGAGTGTATGTGTGATTGCCCCCACCTGTTGCATCCCCGTCGTCTCACAACTGCTTGCGATTCATCCCCTACTTCCTAACACATGGTGCCTTAGTTTGCATCCGGGATCATTTCCAATCACGGGGTTGAGTTAGGATAATGTCAGGGGAGTGAAAAGTATGAAAATTGCTAGGGTCAGTTTTTTGTCCCACCTTCACTTTCGAAGATGCTAGGCTATATTTTGGGGCAGTTTAGACCTGTTACCTTAGTTTGCATGAGGGATTATTTCCGATCACGGGGTTGAGAGAATAAGTTTATAGGGTTGTGGCATTATTACCTAGATGAAATATGTTGGTACTTGGCGGGATTTTAACCCGAAACCTCGGTTGCTGGGTAGAAAGCTATTATCTTTTGTATTTCCAGTAGTTTGAAGACGCTTAATTTAAATAACAAAAATGAGAAGAACACCTTTATACACAAACTACTCATAGTATTCAACTAGTGTCGTACAGGTATACATTAAATATAATTCTAAAGTTACAAAGAAACTCAACTATTTCGTTTGTTTGATATAAGTGCTATTTCATTCCACAAATGCACATAATTTCACGATACAGTATTTCATTGGATTTCGATAGTGGATCCCCAAGCAATTAATACTCAAAAATTCACAGTGAAGATTTTTACAAGACCTTCGACTTTATCCTAATCGTTAATTGGGGAGTTACTTTAGAGCTCTGGAGGACCTCTGAGACTGAGGCTCGTGCTGGAGAGGTAACAGTCTTCTGTCACCCCCCGGCTACTTATCCAATACTCTTTGTTCATCAGTCTGAAAAAAACAATTGGATTTGGATTTAATGCGTTAAATTAACAGTTAATTTATTTTATAGGTTCTATTATAAATATGATTTTAGACTTTACAATAACAATTTTATTTTTGTTTTCTCCTTGCCAAACTGGCCATAATATATCCTTAATCAGTTGTACTAGTTTGAGGAGTATATTTTAACATAGGTTGTTAAATATATTATATTTAACACAGTTTGAATATTTCTTCAGGTGTTTTCCTTGTCTTCACGTGTTCCCTGAACGTAGGCCTTTATTCTATAACATCAGTCAAACAACTTCACGAATGAAAAATAATAAATGTATTCATGTTTCTTGAAAACCTTTTTTCCTCTGTTCATGTGCATCGCATGGAAAATCTACGCATACTGTTAGAAAGAAATTTTCCTGTAAATGTGAAGAATCACTTTATAAGTTAAAATAGGTTCAAAAATAAGCAAAACAATGAATTTAAATAATAAAAAAAATTATAACGGGCCTTATAAGTTGACATGCTGGTGACGAAATAACAACTATATAATTCGTTGTTATTTCGTCACCAGCATGGCAGGTTATAAACAGAAAATCAAAACAAATGGAAGAAATTACAACCAAATGTTTTATTTACAAGGGGATGAAAATAGAGAAGTCTGTACATTACATCTTTTTGGTCGAGTTTTCGACCACTGGACGAGCTCTGGTATACATTATTACAAAGTCGTTCACTACTAAGTGAAGTAGGCTATGTTTTATCTATGATTACTGCAAAATTTGTAACTATGAATTGAAATTATTATTCCAATAGACTTGCTTTTTACAGTGTTGGAATATTCGTAATTTATTCATATACCTACAAAACTTCTCAGCCCAGAGCTCTTGTACAAGTGCTCGTGATTGTGACTTCCACCTTCCATTGTTCCCAGGATTTTGATGATCACCCTCGTCACTACAGTCAAGGAGTTGCTTTGCTGATGAGGTCTCGAGTCATGACTCCCCACGGAACATGATCAAGAGGGGAAACAAATCCACCACTTGACAACGTCCGTAGATATTACCCGAAACGTGATCGCAGATGTCATCTTGTAAGGTTTTTTGTTTTTTATTCCTCTAGTACTAGAATGTTTTCTACATTACTTCAAGCTAGGTTCAAATGAGTCTCGGATTGTGGCATTATCACTTATATAAAATCAATTGGTGATTGGCGGGATTTGAACCCGGGATCTCGGGGACTGAAGTTCCGCACTTCTTCCCATATACATTCCCCATATTGTAAGGTTATTGTACAGTGTGGTTGTTTTCGTTTGTTGAGTAGACACTCTTAACTGTTTGCCAGTGATTTATGTGCCAATTTAGTGATATCCAAGGTTACTCCCCACCTGAAGAAGTATCAAATTCCAGTTGTCGAATCGTGGTGAAACTTCAGTTTTATTAGTTAGTGATAAAAAACGTTATAGATAATCCCTTAAACACATTGACCTAAACATGGTTAGTTTCAATTACATTGCAGTTGTTCACATGAAAGATACTCCTTATGTATTCAATCAATACTTTGAAATTTCCTAGTAAATTTGAACGCACGTAATATATAGCGAGTGGAAATTCATTTCCATTCATTGCACATTAGAACAAGCTTACATAAAACAAGCTGTGAAAATTATATCTCATTTATATGTTCTCATACTCATTACATATACTTATACTCATTACATATACTCATACTCATTAAGTTCTATACAGAGAGTATACAGCAATCACAATTGAATAATCTTGTTTCAATGTAGACCTTGCGTCTCAACAACGCCAACAAAGCATCTGACAAGAAGATTGTAAAATGAAGACAACCCGCTTTTTGGGAACGAAGAACAAACAAACAAGCAGAACGCAACCGCAGGCCACAACGCCGAAACAGACAAAGGAAATCTACTGGAACCTGGTGTAATGGTCAAATTGGAAGAGCAAAGAGTTTTATCATTCCAATGTCACAATGTCTAGAAGAATAGACAGGTGCGCATGAGTTTCCGGAAGACTGACAAGGTCGAAGTTTGTACACATGCACATTCCTTGTCGTAGAGCAAGGGTGGCTACAAGAAATGTGGAGGTAGCTTTGTTGTTGCGCTACCTTGGTGACTAGATGTTTAGAGGAAGAATGGCCATATAAGAGTTTCTGGAAGACTGACAAAGTCGACGTTTGTGCACATGCACTTTCCACGTCGTAGAGCATGGTTGACTACAAGAAATATAGAGGTAGCGTAGTTTGTTGGGCTACATCGGTGACTATATAGATATCTCAATGAATGTTTAGAGGAAGAATGGACGGATATGCAAGAATTTCCAGAAGACGTCGTAGAGCATGAGTGACTACAAGAAATGTGGAGGTAGCTTCGTTTGTTGCGCTACGATGGTGACTAGATGTCTCAATGTTTAGAGGAAGAGTGGACGGATATGCGAGAGTTTCCAGAAGACGTCGTGGTCTTTTGAGAACGTTACGTCTACATTCAGTAACACTTAGCTTGGGTACTACAAGGAACGTAATTTTTGAGGTACTGTATTGTTTTGTGAGCTACGTTGGTGGCTAGCTGTCAAAACTGATTATTGAAAACACGATCAGCAAATGATCAGCTGCTAAGCTTTTTGATATTATGCGACCCCAACACAAACCTCAGCCTGTTCTTTCCGTAAACGACAGCCAATATAAAGTAATACGCACTCTATGTTGTATCACATTGAGTGGATGTACTTTATCTGAAGTATGCTCCCAAAAATTATTTTAGATTTGACTGAGTTCTTCTCTGTAGAAGCCAAAAAGCTCTGGCTGTAAAATTCTAGATGGAGCGATTGATGAAGACAAGGAACCACTAGCCAACTAAACTTGGCAAGCCATATTCATAATGTTATTTCACTTAACCATAAATTCGAGCCTCACTGTGTGCAAACTGTGCATATAAAACTTATTTACATCCTTGGATCGAACACGTTGCAACATAAAAGTAGGGACCTCTTTCAAAACTCTTCAAACCGTCAACGTATCCTTGCAAAAATAAAGAAAATCCTCATTAAACAAATTCGATACACTTTTTACACTCACAGAATTAAAACGAAGAATTTGTTTACCCTCCTGACTATCGTGCAAATATTCTATGCTTTTACTTGGAAAGTTAGAATCTCGTAGTCCTCAGGTCACCTTACAAAACAATTTCCATATTCAACAAATGAAAAGATAAAGTTGATAATTTCGTACACAGTATACAAAAAGTTATATATTTTCCCGTAAAAGGATAAAGCTGAGTATTTTCGCATTCACATAATCTCCAGCAAGGCAGATTGGGAGGCGAGGAGAGGAGTAATCCGGGGAAATCCATCGAAAAAATGAAAAATTCAAACGTCGACTCCAGAGCAAGGCAAGGGTTCGTGGGAAGAGCGGCAGCTGCGAGCAGCGGCAAACAAAAAGCTGGTCACAAAAACAAAAGAGAGGCGAGATGAAAATCTTGTAACACGGCGGCAGTCACATCTTGAGATCAATACGCGCTGGTGCGCGTGTGTGAGCGTGCGGGAGTCTGTGGGAATCCCCCCTCCCTCTGACCTGAAACTCACGTAAACATAAGGTGTTAATATGCAAAGATGTTTCATGCTTTAGTAAGCCGTTTAAATTTATGAAATTCACAGCGTTACTTACTGAAAATAGAAAAGCGTAGTTTACTTTTTACCAAACCAAGTTGTAACCTCAAACCTACTTTTCACTTATAATGAAAATAACGTAAACTGAATTTATTTATGCATGCATTTTGGTTCCACTTTAGTATTAGTGTTAGCACTTCTTAGTAAAAAAATAATTTCGCAGCATATCCTAAGCCTCCTTAACATTGTTCCAAAACCATTGTCAAACCGACACAAGGGGGTATGTTTTATCCATGCTAAAACCTTAAAGCTACCTAACTAAATAAAATGGCATATCAGTACATCGACGCTCATGGACGCACTCGACCGCATACAGTATTTAGGTCTCTGATAATATTAAAATATTAAGTTAATTATGTTTTTATAATATAAAACAAAATTTTCTTAATACTATTTTGTTTATCATTCGTCATAATTTCCACTAAAATATTGTGGAAGATCCCTATGGAAAAGCGAGTTTATAGATTTTATAGTAAAGCAAAAATATATTGACTCATAGACCAGTGAGTTTTATAAAGATGTTAATGGAAATAAACAGCCTTTTTCAACCTAACTTTAATGTAACCCCCAGACCTTACTTACCTGATAAAAGATAAGCAAGCAACAGTGAGGCACTCATTGATAATGATGCAGCGGCCAGTTGATAATCAACAGATATTCTTATCTTGTTTTGAATTAGTTGAAACATTTATTTTACAACAAGACAGAGTCGTATTACTATTACTCTATGAATATGTAGTATATTTCATTTCATGAACTTGAGGTGTTTCGTCTCTAGTATCGATTTAAAATTTGAAACCTGAAAGTCAGCTAGGCGATAATTACAGGAGTATTTCATAGAACAGATTCGTTCAGTTACAGTTTAGGAGTGATTTTTTGGCAATATTTTCCTAAATATGAAGATAAATAAAGTGGACTGTAAACAATGTATACCCCTTGTTACAAATATGGAGGATTAAAAAAAAAATTCTCACACGTCACTAAAATTGCTCTAAACTTTAAAGATCTGAGAATTATATCCTATAATGGCTTTTTAATTAGCCGAAGAACACAATACATAGTTCAATATTGTTTTTAGAGGCGAATTTTAATACAAGTAAATATATATAAATTTCTCCGTGAAAATAACACTCACCAGTTCAACCCTAAGGACATTGCAGTGCGCGACTGAAGATACTAAGGCAAGATACTAATACTAAGGTTATCCCGTGTGTATTTAAAAATTGTATTATTTTTTATTATTATTGAATCCAAATAGTTTAGAGAAATCATAACCTCAGAAGCTTGAGGTTACTGTTATACTTATGTACAACTTTTTTTTATTAAGTCCTCATATCTAAATATAAACAATCTGTTAAGAAATGATGCTCGAAAACAATTATGAAAATTGTGAAAGAAGACATCAAAAGGAATACATAAAATCCTAAAATATGTAAAACCCCTTGTGATTCCTACGAACTGCGGGAAATGTTAGTGCGGTCCCAAAAGGATATAAGTCATCAAGTAGAAAGTATCTCCATCCCTTGACTCTCACAGGTTCTTTTGTTTGACAAAAAATATATGATCGAAAGCCTTAGGAGGTTTTACCTTTTTAGAAAGTAATATTTCAGATTTAATTATATAAATAACGTAACAAAAATTTCAATATGTAAACACCACAGGCCCCACAGGTATAAAGAATTTGTATGTGTATGATAAATACAAAAAGTATGAGTCTATATATTTACAAGAGTATTTATTATCACCAAATTAAGAAGAGTAGAACATGGAAATTCTCTTATTTTACAAAAAATCCGAAATAACATAGGCTACTGTATATTAGGCCTACGTCATACTGCAGCAAAAACAGCTGTTTTCAATACCTGCTCAGCTGGGCTAAAATAGCTTCATCAGCTGAACACGTTTCTCACATAAAATAACTCCCCTGCTTTTACCGAAGAACATAGTCCCGATGAATAAATGTGAATAAAAATAACTAAAATTATTATAGATTTCTCACAAAGATTTTGTTGTGTCCATTATCGTGTAATGTTGCAGATTTCACAATGCTGTTGATATTACCACAGTTTGATTGGTAAAGGTAAAGATTTATCAGTTATTTGAATTTGAATTGATTATTGTGTTGGAGTAATACTTGTTGCAACTTATCAGCTGTTCGCATTATTGCATAACATGGACACCATTTAGGAGCTAATCTTTAAGGTTAACCATGCAAGATTCGGTTTCTTTTACTTAACTTTAGGCCCTAGTAATGAAATATACTATTCAGTATAGTTATTTATACAAACACCCTATTGCTGTATAACTAATGTTGCATTTTTAACCCTCAAAGAGACCTTATTAGGGACAATTTGTACATTTACCATGCTAGTTAAACCTCTCAATCGTAATTTTATATAGGTAATTCGTAGATTGTAGAAGATAAAAAAACTTTAAGATAAAATACACATAAACATAATCCCATAAAACGCACAGTATTGCAGTGAAGTATATCATATGACTAAATATGCATTGTTTTATATACACTTTGTAAGCCTAAAACTTACGTTTTATTCAAAGTTCACTTTTCCCAACCTTTAGGTTAAAATTATATTAAATTATTACTGTATCCTAACCTTAAAACTTATCAACAAACTACGGTCAACCGTTTCACACTGTTATTTTCAGTCAGCTGTGAAAACGCATTGTTGCGTTGAGTGCTATTCAAAATGACAGGTTTAAACTTTTTTTTAATTTACAGTTGGCGTTTTTCTCAATTTTATCTCTTGTCGATTGGATTTTAACGCCGTGACTGTGTTGCATTTTTATTGAGGCTGTTAAATCTGTATATAAGCCTTATGTGGCCATTAACTTTATGTTCTGGGTGGTTTTTATACGCCGATCCTTTTATTGCAGTTCAAGGATATAGTGCTGAGCAGATAAGACGTCCGTTTGCGAAGTTTTATTTTGTTTTGTCTCTCTAAGGGTGTTGAGGTTTCAAGTCCATGTAGTGACACGCAATTAAATTAAGTTAGAAATTCTTTTTGTGTTAGGTTGGCTGCCCTATTTTTAAGTTAAAATATGTAAAAAAATGTAGTAAGTTGTTTTTAATAGTCAATGGTAGCAATCTTACCTTGTAGCCCCTGAGTTGCATTATAATCTTTGAAGTATTATGTCTAAGCTAGGAAGCTTTAAGCTTTCATCCCAACCAAGAGAAGGTGGTGGGTGTGTTGTCTATATCAAGAATTTCTAAATTGGAGTTCAATTTTAGAAGTCTTGAACTATCTAAGTATGAAATTTCGAAACTTTCAGCCCAATTTTCAAGGGTTGTACTATACTGTATACTAAGAAGTTTCTAAATTAAAGTACGACATTAGAAATTTTGGCATGTCTCAACTACTATGTGAGTTCCAAATGTCCAACCTAAAAAGTTCCTTAATTGCAGAACAATAATTATTGAGGTACTTAAATACGAAGCCTTTGACTTGCAAACCAACCTAAGAAGCTAACTGCCTTTACGAAAATTGCATGCCATTTATTATCGTACATTTACACATCTCAAGTCTAAAGATTTAATCATTATATAGTGTCTGATGGAGTCTGTCTGTTGACCCTCCATCTACCTTGGGACTGGTCAATGGTTTATGGCCCGGGTCAGTCCCAGTTAGACGGAGGGTCAAGAGACAGGTTCCATCATACAGACTATAGCGTGACACAATGCAAACATTGAAAGTAACCTTAAATTAGGGAAATTCATGTGAATGGAAACAAATTCTTTAACACTTCACAAATTTTATATTTTTATCACATACTGTACATTATTATTGTACCGTACATTACCTGGAGGCTGCCTTTTCAGGCATCAATGCGATTAATTTCAGTTAAAGTCTCGACCGCTCCTTGATGTGAAATTACCCTTTATCATCGTTGCCATCTTTACTGCTTCTTTTACCCGTTCTTTTATTGTCTGCACTTTTACATGCCAGACTCATTTTATTGTTTATAGTCCAAGTGCCGTCTGGTTAAGTGAAGAGAGTGGGAAATTCCTTTGATGTTAATTCCCTCTGTCGAATTTAATTACTGGCCAACTAATACGGATTCTTTATTAGCATTGTGTTAGGCCGTCAATAATTGAATAACTAAGATAAAATATTACAATACAATAAATAATATTAATACAATAAGAGTAAAAAAATTGAGATTTTAGAGGGGTGAAAAAACGTCAGTGGAAAAAAAACACGAAGCGTTTTGTTGCAGACGTTACTGAAAGGCAAGACAAAGAAACATTTTCTGCAACCTATTTAGTTAAATGCCTAGACTCTGACAAGTTCAGAGCCAGGAGCTCAGTCATTTTGAGCTAAGTGCAAACGATACAAAACTTAAACTACTTGAGCCTCATTCTTACGGGGAGCAAGGCTGCAAAATCAACCAAAATTCTTTGTTTTGTTTTCAGGTTGGTAAATTTTTAAACAAGGAGAGATATACTCATTTTATACACTTATTGATGTTTATTTAACATTTAAAACAAATTATTCATTTTTATTAGTTAATGTGGATTTTACATACCAATTTTTTTACCTAACCCAAGGTACATCCAAGTTTCAAAATTGTCTTTGAATTTTGTCCCCAGGTACATCAGCCTGGGGACAAAATTCAAAGAAAATTTTACATTTTAATATTTTTTCCTGATATGTTAAAGCATATGTTTAATCTATGGTTAAAACCTTCATATTTTTAAGGTTGTACGCAAGGATTCCTTTTGCTTAAAAAATATATGTTAAGGGAGACCTATGAATTGGTATCTAATAATAGTTTGAAAATAAACAATACTTAGTCTATTCCTAACATATATCAAAACCAAACCTAACCTGATAAGAGATAGGCTACAACAGTGAGGCACTCATTGATAAGCATGCAGCGGCCAGTTGATAATCAACAAACACTCTTATCTTGTTTCATCAGATTAAAAATTTGATTTACAACCGAGCAAAGTTGTCTTAACTACGGTTAATACATTAATATAACTAATATATCCAGTAATTTTTGAGGAAATATGATTTTACAAGCTACAAAGAAGCACTTGTATCATGCCTAAATAAAAGTGAAGCTCAAGAGCGCCGATTAGGCATATAATTACAGTATAAGAGTGCTTTCGCTTTTTGCCTCTCCATTCTCTGGAACCACTTACGGTACTCAGTTTAATGGTTATAATCGCTTTCATTGTTTCCATTGACAATGGTTTCCCAAAGTTTAGGCTAATTGTCCTCCTTAGGACGAAACAAAAAACTGACTGGTTTGAGAACACTTTGTAAAAACTTTGTTTCATCTTTGAAAATCCAAAATTAGTTTTGAAATTTTTTTACGATAGAAATTAAATAAAAATGTACTCACTCATGAGTTAAGTATGATTTTATGGGTTTTTATAGTTAGTTATTTAGTTTTACCTTAATTTAACTTATTTTATTGAATATAATATTTATCTAATTAGAAACTATTTTATAAAAAAATATAGGTGTCTCATTACGACACTTTTAATATAATAATTTTTTATACGTTCAACGGTAGTATTATTGTAAAATCTAAAAATGCATATTGTTTTTGTATTGTATTTTAAGTGCATAGCAATTCTTGATTATTGAAGTTTGTTATTACGGTATCATGTGGTATGCTACTTAGGTTATTAATAAGGTCAACAATATATTACATTTACATGTTACGCACATTATATATACGTGCATTAAATTTATAATATACACGTCTTCTTTTAGACTCTCAATGTATAAAAAGTGTATGTCCATCTGTATTTTCTTTTGCATCCATTTCCAAACAGTCCATTCCATCACTACAAATTAAAAGTTTTATATAAAGTTGTTAATACATGTATCATAAATTAAGGACAACCCTTGTTAAATTCTGTTATATCATTACCTTGATATAGCGTTAAGTTAAAACTTTTTAAACAATTCGACAAAAACAATTATAAATTAAAACTAACTTTTACAATTTCCAAAACAATTCACTAATAGTTTGTGAAGCAAAAACTGATATGGAATTTAATTATTAGTAAACAAGATATGACTGTAATCTGGTGTGTTTTAAATCAAATATAAATTAAAGATAAATGTAGAATGAAGAACCTTATACGAAAAAAATCCACGAGACATTTATAATATTTATTAGCAATAAATAAATGCAGATGGTTGTCAAACAAATTATTCATCGACAAAATAATATTACTATTGATAAAGTTTGTCTCCCTTTGTTTTCTTTTGTACTCTTTTGTTTTCTTAGGTAAACATTTATACATAATTCGCCGTAAAGAAAATGCAGAGGTAAGGATTTTACAGGTGTAATATTTTCATTTGCACAGCGACATTCTCCGTTCAAAGCTTGTTCAATCCCGGAAAGTGAACAGGCGTAGAGTTGTGCCTGGATCTTTGTTGAAATCCATTTCCAAGTTTTGTCAAAACCCGAAGCGAGCTTTCAACAGATCCCGTGCACCGCTGTGAAACTCATTGTTTCTAAATATTGCAAAAGAAACACGAGCTGGAAAGCTTTCTTCGAATAATTTTAATGTTTATTTTTCTAGAGATAGGGTACTTCAGAGATGACTCCGGATGAAGATATATTTTTCTAAGGAGATTCTTTATTTAGACACTACATTTTGATACAAAGGAAGAAGAATAAGCAGGAGATTTAGTTTTTTCTTGTTCTTTGCTGGAAATACTTCATTCAAATAAATATATAGTTTTTAATAGTGATTCATACGATATTAAAATAAATATAATTTTTTTACCAGTGCGTCGCCACAGGGTGAATAGACTGATTTGAATGAGGAAACAATTTTACTATCTACCATAATTAAACAAATTAAATTAAAAACACATAACCACAAGTTTATTAACAAATTTCTATGTATTTTTTATTCTTCTGTAAGGCAGATTCAATTCAAAATATATACATTTGGCAAACGCTAAAATGTGGGGGTTTTCTTTTGATTGTCTTAGGGATTAAACATTATTAAAACATAGTAATGATGTAACTACGTAAACCTATAAATAATAGACACTATTCAATTTTATTAAAAATAAAACAAAAATGTTTACGAAATTGTTTTTATTAAGCTTCAAACAACATAAATCAACAATGTTTAACCTATGTGTCTTATTGTTGCACCCGACAGGGAATATTTCAAAGACCTACAAAACACCAGAGGTCACGGACCACTAATAAACTGTTGTCAAACACCACTAATAGACAGGTGGGTCCAGATCTGCGTGGACAGCTAATGGGGCCATATTTATGACCCGGTTGACAGATAGACGGATACTTTATGACGCCTTCCAGGGCTATAACGGTCAGACCTAACTGACCGCTTGATTGGCCTCAGGTTTTTGCCTTGTTTTAACGTGTTTTGCGGTATCTAATTTACTCTTCGCTTAGCTACTGCGTTCACATTGACCCAAACTTGCTATGACACTAGAGGAACAGTTTTAAATATTCTTCAGGTTACAGAGGGTCATGGTGTTGTTACAGGATAGAATTCATTGGTGATTGGTCATATTTGAACCGGGGACCTCAGGGAGCGAATTCCCAAATATCACTAGACCAGCTCGTCCCCATATAGTTTATTTAAAGGCTGTTTCCATAAAATTATCCATCGCTGTAAAAATGAAAATACAGGTTCAGGGTGGATTGATTGGTAGTTGTAGAGAAAAGTAATTTTATATTTGATGGTTTGTGGCTGGAAATAACTCTCCATGATCATTGGGCTTTTCCATACATTTTTTCAAACAATTAAACAGCTTGAATTTGGTAATAATGCTACATCCATAATATCCACACATTCTCATTCACATTCTATTGGTATTTAAATTCTATTGGGTTTAAATATGCCTTGGTTGCCATCCTTGCCATCTCATGAACGTGATAGAAGAGAACTATATCATTGAGGGATCAGCTAAAATTATGTTTTTAAGATTTAAGAATGTCAAATATTGCTAATGTGGTACCATCTACTATATAACTACTCATATATAGCCTAGATCGTAATTATATATCGATGATCGAGACTTTGCATATCTTATCACAGTCACCATTGGATTTACCATTTTATTAAGAGACTGTAACAGTGCTTCACTGTCTATAAACAACTTTATAGATCAGTCCATGAATGGTGACGGACTGAAGATGTTCTGATAGCAATATGTCAGTTTAATTTACTGCAAAATAATTCTACAGATTGCTTTATATGAGACTCATAAAATACCTGGAAATATTTATGACACGAAACGCGCATGTTTTTTCCATACACGTTGGTTAAACTATTATTCACTTATTATCTACAAAACTAATTTCCTGTATATATTTGCACTAAATAATTACTTATTTACATACCCACTTCCCCCATCTTCCACTTCTTTATTTATTTGTTTTTTAATTTTATGTTTTTACTCCACTAGAATTCTGTATAGTGTTTTACCAAACTCTGACCTTGTTACAACCCAATGTTGACATTTTGTTAGAAAGCATCAATGAATGAAAGCCCACTGACCAAAAGACACATTTATAAAAATGTTATCTTAACTTTCTATTACTTAAGGTTTCCGTATTTTAAGGTAATAATAATGAATATGACAACTAAAAATATAAAGAGGAAATACTGTTTAGAAAACATTTGAACTGAAGAAAAATGCAAGAGAATCTTTCAATTGTGAAGTACTGCTTAGGAAATATCGAATGCGGTATTCCATCTTCCCACTTACCGAAATTGAACACGCCTGCATTACTTGTCGAAGGAAATATGAAGAAATATGGAGCTTTTAAATCATCAACTGGTCGCGCTCTTATTGTCAGAAGGGGAAATAAGAGATGCGACAATAAGTGCGACAGAGAGGGAAATAGAGGATCACGTGGTTCTGAGAAAGATGGAGATATTGTCACTCTAATGGAGAATTTCAACACGAAGTTTTGTATGAGGTGATACAAAAAGTGTAAAGCTGTGTGTAAAATACGGCGTTCTACATGTAGAAGTTCTTGACAAACGATTTTCATGGGTTGTATTACCATGAGTTGTCACTATTTATAGAACAGACTGTAAAGTGAAAAAAATAAATGTATGTATTATTACATAGTTTTAGAGGTTCTAAGAGGTTCATATCATTAAACAAATATGGGATTCGAACGCGAAACTTTATAAATAACTCTAAACGATATAGCTCTCACTACAAGACTAGCCACATCATCAAAAGCGCAATTCAATCCATGCAACGAATCATAATAGATTCCAAATAACTTTCCCTTTGAAATCATTTGGTTTAATACCAACAAGAAATCCTTAAGAACAAATTGATCGCACGAAATCCTGGTTTTCACATCAGTACGTATATTAACATAATGAACCGCTATAATAAACATTTAAGACACCGTAAATTCCCCGAACTGCCCGGTTATTCCTGCGCGCATCCAAAAGGAATCAGATTTCACCCGAGCCATGAAATCCTTGTTTTGTTCGTGTTATCTGAAATCAGTAGATTTCATCTACATCTGTTCCTACACCATCCTGTGACCTCATTCTCGGAGAATCTGTTTAACCTAGTACCCTCCAAGCAAAAAACACATCAAAAGTGGTAAGGTGAGGGAAAAAGTGGAATGATAATGAAAGGAAGGAATTCATTTTGTAAGGACTGTGAGATAAGCCTAGGGGGATTATTTGAGTGTTCAAATGTGTAGGAGGTGATGCAAGGATTCAGGATGGTATCCCAATATTTATTTAGCTAGAACATTTGGGAGAAAAGGAGGATATTAAATTTAGTAGAAGGGATGAATTTGGGTGTATTATATATAACATACAGCCGGAAAAGATCAACGAGAAAAATTTAGAAGTTCAACCAATGTTCCTAAATCTTCAAAGGAATCCTCTATATTGTTGCACTATTTGTAATTTCAAACCAAGTTTTTTTATCAACTGTTTTAGAATTTCGTACCATTCACACTCCAGCTTTGACCCATTTTGGTTACTGCAAGAAAACTGCTCTTCCTCTTGTTAAATTCATTTGTCGTTATGTTTTATGTCAAGTTACGTTTGAGTGTGTGATGTCGTTGACATTTCGTTGTTCTCTTATTTTATGGCAAGCTTTCCAGCACAGCAGTAGTTCGTCAATAGATTATTTGTAAAAAAAAAAACACCTATAAAGTTGGCGGAGTTACAAAATAGAGAAAATACCCAACGCACTCTACAGCCGATAAATATGGGTGGCCAAATCTGATTGATGTTATCTAAATTGATACCTAAAACCCCAAATATGGATTATAGTCGTCGATTAATAACAAACATAAGAACTTACGGATACTCAAGTCAGAAGTCACTGCTTCTTTCGAAAATGCTTCTAAGTAAAAATCTGCACTTCCCCTATTACCCTGTCAGAACCGTTCATGCCAAAACCTCTTCCAAGTCTTGGCGAATGAAGTGGTTTTGCATCTTAACACCTTCTAAACTGTCTGCATATGCACCACCTGCAATTTCCCTGCAATATTCCCAGCGAAATGGCTTCCAACCGATCATTACCCAGTCAGTAGATGAAACATAGCTGGAAATGACCGATTAGATCATTACCTGAAGATGAATGCTTCTTTCATAAATTCACCAGTCTCTGCCATATAAAGTCCTCACATACAGCCGGGCAATAATCATCAGGGATAAATCGTTTTTAATAACCATTGTCTGAACTCTTGAACGTTTTGAGTATTTAAGTGGCGGAATGAGGCACAAATGGGGTTTCGATAGTCGATGAATTGTAGTCATTATGGAACAGATTGTTCTAATAGCCTCATCAATGTGATCTGGATCTTCTGATGGAAGAGGTTTGTCAATGAGAGTAATGTTTGCTGAGTTAAGATTGTAATTATTGGAACATACAAGGGATTCGTCTTCGCGTCCTGCTACCTTGATCTAGCGTTTTTCATACTTGAAACGTCGCATTTTTAAATGACCCTAGTAGAAAAAGGTTTTGTTTTAACTCAGGATCCGAGAGAGGGTTTCCATAAATTGTAATGTTGACAACATTGATTGTTTTGATGCCCATAAACATCCCAATAACAACCTATTTGAATAACGTACTGCATATGTCTTCAAATTATTGACTACTATGTTACATTTATGGAAACACCATATAGTTTCATATTCGTTGGTCTATAAATTCATCGTACAGCCTACCTAATTTAAGTTGATATCAACTATATGTATTTATATGTGTATGTTTGAAAGTAGATAGCCTTTAGAATACCTCAGCCAAATTGAAATATAAAAAATGCCTACTAGGCCATCATGAGCTATTGCAAAGTTAATTTATCTGCACATCCCTATTGAAAAGTGTGTTTCTTGTTTGTTTGGTAGAAGATAACTTAATTGCGTTTGAAATTATGTGAATTACCCTTTCCCATTCAAAACTTACTCCGTTTAATCATTTGCCGTGTTTGACAGAAGATAACTTTTGCCTTTGAGTTGTTCATCTAACTTCCATGTTTCAATAACTACATGGTTTACTATTTACAATACAACATAATCCTACACAACCAATAGTGGTATCAAATAAAGTTAACAATTACACCGATGTGTTTTGAAGAAGGTAGATCTTTAGCTCTTAGTGTCTAGGTGGCATTCAACTCTTGAGCAACCAAAGACTATCAGGAATTTAAATTCCATCAAGGCCTCGGACCTAAAACTGTCTTCTCCCATTGAAAAGATTCCAAGCTATATAAAAACAAGCTTGTCAGTTTATCTTGACGTTTTCCTAGAACCTGCAAGATCGCGACGCTGTACGCTAGAGCGAGCACGTGACCAATGAGCATATGCTGAAGTGCTCGCTCTCAGTGCTAGTGCTGGGTATGCTAATGCTATATTAATCTCTCCTATGACAGCTCGCAGCCCGTAGGAGGACCGGTCTCGCAAGGTCAGCAGCATCGGGTTGGCCCCTGGCCCCGAAATTTGTCTAGGTTTTGTTCGGTTCGGCCGACCAAAATAGAGGTTTGGCCGGCTCAGTGTCCAGCCCATGAATGCTCCAAGTATTGGTTCAGTTTCTCTGTAATGTATTAAATGGTGTAAGGATATTTTTCCAAATTGAATTAAATTGAAATTAGGAGTTCCATATCTCTGTTTATTTTTAAGAGATAGAACATGTCGTGGTTGTCTTCAGCCGTCAAGGATGGCATATGTGTTTACAATTTGTGCTTAAAGACACAGTAAATGAATTAGTTGGTGATTTAATAACCATAAAGAATGTAGTGCTTATTATATATTTTGAAGTAAATCAGATGGTTTGATTTTGTGCACTTCAATTAGAGCCAATTAAGGAGTAGATATTACTTTAGCTTTTTCTAGTACTAAGGAATTGATTTGTCCAGTTTGGACAATCAAAATTATGGTTTCGCCCTGAAATGTTCAAGCCTGATTTTGATTTATTCAGCTTTGAGATTAGATAGTCCTGAAGATACTTTGTGGAAAATTGATAAACCTATGTGTGTACTTCTTCCAAAGGGCATTTCCTTACTCAGCATCCTTCCTGCTATGAATACTTCATCGTACAATACGATTCTATTATTGAAAGAGGGTCTTTATGTCTATGTATCTTTTTCATCAGGATGAAAACTGTTAAATGTATATTGGGCTGAAAGTTCACATAACGGTGGTCATGACACATTTTTTTACAAGCTTATTCTCCGTCAAAAATCCCTCGTGCCCTGTGGTCATTTGAAGTTTCCAAGTAGTGTTTTTCAAATTGTTTATTAAGTGGGTCTCTAAGTGAATCAACGGATAATCTATCATTTTTGCATTTTGTATATATTTCGTAAAACATATAATTTCATTCTATTGCTGAGCTGATTCAATTGAACCAACAATATTTTTCTTAGGCTAATTTGAGGTGGTAAATTTTTACAGTACTGTATAATCAAAGGTGTGCACCTTTTAGCGGAATTCTCCTGTGAATTTCAATATGCACATTTACTTTCTGCTTCACTACATCATTGTTGCAAATCACAAATTTATATATACGACCTATGCCATGCGATGCGTTCAGTGGATGTTGCTGCGCTCTAGCGGGCTCGCCCGGAAACATTTCCCGCGCGCGGGGAGCGTTGATGACCCCGCGGTCGAGTTGCGTAAACGCACACTCACACGCACGCGCATACACACACAGACGCTGCGCCGCGCCTGCCTATTGCCTATTTCCACCGCGCCTGCCACGCTATTCCTATCGTCACAGCATTGTTTAGCTGTAAATGCCCTTGTTTTAGCTGCCCCCTGCCGCAACCACCCGCTGGTGATCCAAATCAGACCCTCCGCTCCCGAAAAGATGTCAACAGCGATTTTAAAATAGAGAAAAACGGTTGAGTGGCCCCACCTTGGTTCGTCGTTGGGATTGAATCCGTTGGTACAATTTGAATACTTATTTTACGTTTAGTGATTACACATGTGGCATTTTTAGTGAAGGAATTACAAATGCTTGTAAGGGGAAGTGTCAAAAACCAATAATTATTTGTGCGTATACCAAGGAACTCGATCTTCTCGCACCTATGCTGAGACGCTAACTACTAGATTATAACTCCCATGTGTATCATATCGTATCATTAGCGTTTTATATAACTTATGTTGGTTTTGGATGGGAATTTCAAAAGGTTTGATTATATCAAGTTTTTTTTTAAATGAAAATTAGTTACTAACAAGTCAGCGTTACATGACATCGAAATGAAGTCAACATAAGTAAATTTAACACGTGTATTCTGATCAAAACTCAATTATTTTCTTTATTACCTGATAGCTAAGTATCAATGTTCTCTTGGTAGCCTAATCGGAAGGTTCTGTCCTATGAAAAGTTAATAGCTTTTAAATGGTTTGAAACTTTTGATAACTGTGGAGTGTGGACCCAGCTGCTGTCATTGACCATTGGATGTTAATGGTCCTGATTAGAGAAACAGCTAATTGTTCTCAATGTTTTACTGTCTTAATTTGATTAAAGTATATTGACAAATAACACCCTCAACATTTGAATTTGGTTAATCACTGCAGATTACTCCAAATAATAAGATTCTTTACTATTCTATCTGTGATTATTTTGTATCTTGTCTTGGCTCAGTTTGGAGTTTGTTGGTGCGATGGTGAGGTGGGACATAACGAGCGATCCTCACGGTTCTCGATCATCTTCCCTCTCTTTCCAGGCTCTCTGTCTCTCTCCTTCATCAATTTGAATTTTTTGTCGGTTGTCTTGCATATTTAGAGGAAGGGTTAGGCTGGGTCTGCGCCTCCTAGCCTCTTCAACTATCTCTCTCCACGACTAGGCGTCGCCGTTCGACTATTCATGCTGTGTTTTCTGTTTAGTGTGAAAATTATACAGAATGCTAGGTTTAAAGGAATGAAAGATATTTAAACATTCTAGAATTTTTAACTCATAGACTGGGTACTAAGATTTACTGTAGATAAAACTAGACATGTCGCTAGATAGCCATGGTTTGAAACTGGATCAGGCTATTCTTGATTGGACTTTCAACTAATGGTTCTGACTAAATGAACTGCTAGTCAGCAACAAACAAAGCTAACATGAGAGGTAAAAATTCAAGTTGCGCCCGTATCTTATTCATGATAAGGAACAGAGTGTGCTGTTTAGTGTAAATCTATTCATTGATTTCTGTACACACTAACTTTTAAATCAAACTGAAAGGTAATGTGTGTAAATTTAGTTTCATTTTTATTTCATCTCATTTCATCTCATTCCATCTCATTTCATCTCATTTTATCTCATTCCATTTCATTCCATCTCATTTCATCTAATTTCATCTTATTCCATATAATTTCATCTCATTTCATCTCATTCCATCTCACTTCATCCGATTTCCTCTCATTTCATCTCATCTAATCTCATTCCATCTTATTCCATCTCATTTAATATAATTTCCTCTAATTAATCTCATTTCATCTCATTTCATTTCATCTCATCTCATTCCATCTTATTCCATCTCATTTAATCTAATTTCATCTCATCCCATCTCTCATCTCATTTCATCTCATTCCATCTCTCATCTCATTTCATCTAATTTCATCTCATCCCATCTCTCATCGCATTTCATCTCATTCCATCTCATTTCATTTAATTTCATCAAATTTCATCTCATTTCATCTAATCTCATTGTCATGTATGTATGTGTGTGTACTCCATAAAACATACAGTATTCTCATATCTAATCACATGTTGCAGCCACTCAATGTTCGTCAGCAGTGAAGGTATCTCAACGCGGGAGTCACTTCTAATTCTGACTGGGGGAGTTGATGAATCCTGCTGTCTCTCTCACTCGCACTCACATCCTGTGTCCTGTGGGACAACCAAGGATCGTGGGAATGTGGGATACAACATACAACATACAACAATCTACACACAGCATACAACATAGCAGCTATGGTCAAAGAGAGGCCCAGCCAGGAAGAATGTTCTATCACTGTGCCAAAGTAAGACCATCAAAGACTCCCTAAATGTGGAGGAATAAAGTGTGTTCTAAATTCGTAGTAATATAGTGAAAATTCGGGTGTTTTGGCTTCTTGCACACTCTACAGTATTCGCACATGGCTCCAAAGCTTTAAAGGTGATCAAATTATTATTTTGTTTGACTTTAGATTGCCTCGATATCGTAGTTTTGACATTTCCTTAGCAATACGAGATCGTTTATCTTACATAGTATCGACTTCGAGATCAAAACGTAGTTTGGACCATTCATCACCTAAACTTAAGTTTCACTACATAATCGATAGTAAGCAATTATAACTCTCATATTGCCAAGGTAAGAAAATGACTATTTATAAAACCAGTAGTATTACTGCTAGGCTTTTTTGTTAACATACTTCTTTCAGTACACTCTACCTAACAACACGAGATAACGTCTGGTGATTATCAACTGGCCGCTGCATGCTTATCAATGAGTCCGTCACTGTTGCAGCTTATCTCTAATCAGTCAATAGGCTATGTATTGTTTATTTTCAACGGCATCGTTTATAGGCTTTTCTCAATATGTACGTTGACTATTATTTTGATGGTTAAGGTTGTCAAATGATTTCTATGGAACAATGCTTCATATTATGATACAATTAAATTATTAAAATATTTGTATGCAAGTCATGTCCCTTTTCCAGTTGGGAACTCAAGCAAAAACTTAATCCCTTACTTGTTTATTTAATGATAGCTTTTATGAGAAAAAATCTAGATTTTGAAATTCGTTCCCGACTGCACTTCCTACCTAAATTACATTCTTCTACTTCTACATTTAAAGTTCCTACAAATACCACTACCAATACCTGAAACACTTTAAACCTTTTCAAGATCAACTAACGACAATGAAACTTAAAGGCCGATAGAGACCACTTCATGTGAAGCCATTGAGAACGATACTCAACAAAGAACAGTAACGGTCGGGGTGACACAAGCACTTACCACTTACCACTTACCACTTCCTCGCTGTCGCTAGTGCACTTTCGTGTAGTAGGAAAGTACAGCAGTCTCCAGTCTGTAGTACAGGCTCGAATAATGGCTCGGCTTATTGTTTAATTGCCACAACGGATGCGGGCTCGCCTTGTGTTTCTAAGCTTTCCCCTCCTGGTAATTGAGTAATGCAGAGGAATGTGGGTAATTCTGGTGACAGTGGCTATTCATTTTGTGACCACTTGGACGAATGGTAGAGTGTGGTAAAGATAGAAGTTGTCGACTTTGGTAGTATTTGGTGCGAAAATATTAGGTGAGATTTTGGGAATTGAGTAGGCCAGTGTGTGTAAGATTGCAAAAATGGATGATGATTGTGGATTGATATTGAAAATTCAATAACGATTTCACTGTTGTTGGTAGACTGGACTTATTTACTTAACACAAATTGAAACGTTTCTTAGATCGGTCATTTAGCAGTTAAACGTAGGAATTTTATTGTGACTCCAAGTCACTCATCACAACATCGTTCTCATTTTTCTTTCCTAGAATGTTAGCAGAAGTCTTGCTGAGCTGTAGTGTGTGACAACTGAATTTAAAGTAAAACTTTAAACTTACATTTGTGACGATAAATCTCAAAGAATTCACAAATTGGTTAAGGTTTATCTTACCACTCAGGTAAGTGGATTTGATGGATAAGTAGGCCCAGACTTGTAAATTTCTCTTTTTCACAAAAAAAGTAAAAGTTAGTAACCAATATTATAATATATATAAAAGTTAGGGTTGTATAGTTATCACATAATGAATCACGATTCCAAAAAAATAATTTATCCTACATAAAGCATTAAAATGTACACGAGCGTTTCGTCACTCTCAGAAAATTCTAAGTAGATAAAATAAAAGTTTAAATAATTGGTTTATTTTATCCGTTTATCAAAACAAGTTCTATAAAGTGAACATTCCTTGGCTGTCTATCAGATGCCAGGCGAGTGAAGGTTGGGGAGGCAGAGTTCGCTGACCCTGATTTTGAGGCAACTCACATCTCCAGAAGTCTAGACGCCAAGTCGCCTCCGGCATTAGAAAATGACAGGAGCGGCCGAGCGAGGGGCAGCATTAATTGAATGGTGTTGAGGCCCCGAGCCTACAGCTTGGACAGCAGACCTCGAGAAAGGGAACAGTTCATATAGTAGAATACACGCCAAAAACAATATTCATAGATGGAAGTAACCAGATCGTAGTGCGTGGACAGCCAACCTCAAAATAGGGAACAGTTCATAGAGCTGGGACTGTAGAATACACGATCAAATAACGAATCGGTGATAAGAGGAACCAGATCTTGGTGCTAGGGCTGTATAATACACAGGCTCATAGAATTACCGATAAAGTTCAATTAATCTAATCATAGAGCGAGAACGTCAAGATACAACTTCAGAAATCGGTTCATAAACCTTGAACTGCAGGGCACAGTGGCACAGAATCAGAGAACAGTTAATCGACCATGAACTGCAGGGTACACAATCAGATATCTGTTTATAGACCTTGAACTGCAGGGCACAACATCAGTTCATAGACCTTGAACTGCAGGGTACAGAATCAGTTATCTGTTTATAGACCCCAGTGATTTGTTCATAGACCTTAAAATGCAGGGTATAACATCAGAGATCAGTTCATAGACCTTGAACTGCAGGTTAAAACATCAGAGATCAGTTTATAGACCTTGAAATGCAGGGTACAACATCAGAGATGAGTTCATAGAACTGCAGGGTATACCATCAGAGATCAGTTCGTAGACCTTTAACTGTAGGGCACAACATCAGAGATCAGTTCGTAGACCTTGAACTGCAGGGTACAACATTCGAGATCAGTTCATAGACCTTAAACCGCAGGGTATAACATCAGAGATCAGTTCGTAGACCTTTAACTGCAGGGCACAACATCAGAGATCAGTTCAGAGACCTTGAACTGCAGTTTATAATATCAGAGATCAGTAAATACACCTTGAACTGCAGGGTACAGCATCAGAGATCAGTAGATACACCTTGAACTGCAGGGTACAGCATCAGAGATCAGTCCATAGACCTTGAACCGCAGGTTAAAACATCAAAGATCAGTTCATAGACCTTGAACTGCAGGTTACAACATCAGAGATCAGTTCGTAGACCTTGAACTGCAGGGTACAACATTCGAGATCAGTTCATAGACCTTAAACAGCAGGGCACAACATCAGAGATCAGTTTATAGACCTTGACCTGCAGGGTACAACATCAGAGATCAGTAAATACACCTTGAACTGCAGGGTACAACATCAGAGATCAGTAAATACACCTTGAACTGCAGGGTACAGCATCAGAGATCAGTAGATACACCTTGAACTGCAGGGTACAGCATCAGAGATCAGTAGATACACCTTGAACTGCAGGGTACAGCATCAGAGATCAGTCCATAGACCTTGAACTGCAGGTTAAAACATCAGAGATCAGTCCATAGACCTTGAACTGCAGGTTAAAACATCAAAGATCAGTTCATAGACCTTGAACTGCAGGTTACAACATCAGAGATCAGTTTATACACCCAGTTATTTATTAGAGTAAATAGATCATGTAGCTTGGACCGTTTTAAAACATCATCAGAACATGGCCAAAAGTTTTTAAATACAGGAATAACATCAAAGAGTACATTTCAACGAGTCCACAGATATATTAGCACAATTTCACTCTAGCAACCTCTCGAGAAAAGGATCAAATGATTAAACAATTAGATTCTTGTACATGTTCCATATCACATTTCTGGTTCAGTAAACAATTTATAAATCTAGAGACACCGCTGCGGATATTCAATGTAGAAGAGATAAAAACCGGTTTCAACCCAAGTAGGCCTCTGCTATCACTAACTGGTTCAGCTTGATCTGATACAGGAGCCATGAATTTGATTATTAGTTACTACCAGTCCGATATTTATTGATGACTTTTTGAAGGAGTCGTCCACCGGAAGAAAACTTGTTTTATAATTGTACAAAAAACGCGTTGGAAACTCGACCGAGAGTCCATTAAATAACTTTCGGATAAAGTAATCGATTTAATTTGATCTCTAATGCGATGTTTTACTGGGTGTACCACTGACTTGATTAAAGATTGTCACACTATGTTGCCTCTGGAATTGACATTGAATTAGTTACCAGACACTTGCAACGCTTATTTTTTCTTTGTCGTGCATTGCTTCTGGTATAGATATTGCACATGTCGCTGATAAAGTTGCGTTTTGTCACATATTATTGCTTCTGTGCCTAGTATTTTAGGCGTTTTAGTTGCCGGCAACATCTAATATTCTGCTAGTAAAATAATCTGAAACTTGTGTTTCTTCAATAATTATTTATATTACACAGCAAACATTTATTTGTCATTGCTGCCATCACAGTACATGAACAATTGTTTTAGCAATTAAATACATTTTGCATTATGATAACCAACTGTATATTGCTTATGGATCTGACTTTCTTTTTTTCAGTAGTTTGTCTAAACATTCTTTTCTGCTTATCATATACGTTTAGTTACCTTTAGCTAAATTAATGTCCTTAACAATACAGATCAGCTTTTTTTAGTCTCACCACTTATAGTTTGCTTTTGTAAGCGAATAAAATAATTTTTTTTTGTAAAAATCGAAGTGTTTTTTTTTTCAATTGTATACAATTTTACCGTGACACTCAGAAAGTGCAGTGAACTTACGATGTCTAAAGATGTATTGCAAAAATTAGGAGTCAATGTCTATTAACCCTAATACCTTATTATTTTCATCTTTGTTACGTAACTTTTAGACTAGTAGGTATAACAATAGTGACTAAGGTAAATACAGTTTTAAAAGAGTGGACAGCAAAAGTAACACTTTAATATATTTTCTAAAAACACAAAATTCAGCGAGAATCGCATACAAGGCAGGAACAAGGTGTTTTCAGTAATGGATTCAGTAGTTTTCAATAAGCCCTGAAACGAGAACACCGGCGCAGGTATTCCAATATCACGGGAGGATATTGCAGACACAATATCACGATATTAATTCCATTGACGCGCTGGGGCAAGATAGGGCACGATCGTTCCCTCCCCCTACATCACTGATATCAAACTTTGCTCTCGTTACATGGGTTGCCAAAACTTTGGAATATGTTTTAGTTTAAAACATCACTGCTAAGTATAATGAACATAGGTAAGCTGGGAAAATAAAATTAACTTTAGTACGATGTGAAACTTATGAATTATATTATTCCCCATGGATAATAATACATTAATTAACTCCATCTTTTTAAGTAAAAAAAATTGATTCTTTTCATTTGATGAAGGGCACACTTAAAATTAATCTAGTAAAATATTCTCGGCAGAAGCACAGAATATGGATCAGCTGTAGAAATGGAAAATTGTTAAGCTTGCATGGTTGTGTTACCTTTTCAGGGTATGCTACTGTTTGAATTAATTTTCATACTACTGTACAATAGAGTGGGGGAGCGAGCTGGTCTAGTGGTTAGAGCGCGGGACTTCGGTTCCAGAGGTCCCGGGTTCAAATCCCGCCATATAACCAATGGATTTTATGCATGTGATAACACCGCAACCCCTAGGTCTAGCCTGAAGTAATGCGAAAAACAATTCCGGGCTCGTGCCTAGCGTCCTCGCTATGGGGAAAACACTGTACAATAGTATGATAGCTGTTGTGAAATTAAAGTTAGTAGGCAAGCAGTGGCCCTTCCAGTTTGCATGATGTAAAATTTAGTAGTGGAGTGAGAAACGATATTTTGTAGTAGTGGACTTTGGACATTTTAGAGGTACATTACATTTAAACAGTGACATGTCGTAAAATTTACTACATTCTTGGTATCCCCAACTGGCAAAAACTTGAGTATAAGAGTAGTTGGCTATACAAAGTTAACAAGTCTGTCCACTACAAACTTGGAAACAGAAAATATCAGGTAAACCTAATACGAACTTATGAGTACCAGAGTTACCAACTCTTACCTTTGCCAAAAATTTAAAATTTTCAATCCACCAAAATATTGTATATTTCTCAAACCATTTGACGGGCACTCCCTGTATGACTCAGCCGTCTCGTTATTCTTAGGTCAGTTTTGTCTTTGTACAGCCGCTGTCTGTGCCATTTGTATGCAAATCTACAACTCGAATGCTGTCTGTCTGCGATTGTGGACAGGGAGACTTTAGTGGCAACTCTATGTCATGAGAGGCTGTAGAATACCTCAGCGAGCTCTGAAGATAATGGTGAAATTCTGAACTCAATTATGTGTACTTTGGATCTATTTCATGCAATGTCAGATTGCAAGGTTGTTTGTCAATTACGTTATACTTTATTCTGAAATGGCGACCATACAAAGAAGGTATTTTAAGGTATGAATGGAGATGAGTGTAGGATGAGTGGCACGATCTTGTAGTCTTGTTAGTGACTACGATATGTTCCTTAAACACAGCTGTTAAATAATAGCCAATGACAAATAAGGGACCAACAGTTTATGGGGAATCTGAACTACATTTTTGCCTTGTAATTACGGAATTGGTCTAGTATAAGATAGTACTGCGGATAGTCGTAAGTACTCACAAGTGCGGACGTTAATCCACACCAGGTATCGCATCCACAGTGTATGCCTGTATCCACAATTCGTGACTTCCAAGTGGCCGGATTACAGGACTACGCCACTGTCCCTGGTACAACTTTAGATTAAAGGAGTAGACAATGTAGACATATGGGGCAACTTAAGCAATTTAAACTGTGACTATTTATGAAACTAGGTGATGCCTTTGACTATTGTTGGTGATACTTACTTATGACTATCGTTGGTGATACTTATGACTATTGTTGGTGATACTTATGACTATCGTTGGTGACACTTATGACTATTGTAGGTGATACTTATGACTATCGTTGGTGACACTTATGGCTATTGTAGGTGATACTTATGACTATTGTTGGTGATACTTATGACTACATTCTGAGCTTTAACACAGAATTACAAGGTGCACTTCAATGCATATGCAAAAAGATTCCTTAAAAGTATCATATTTTTATGTGGAAACAATTGTATCCATCATTCACGATATTTAATTCTCTATCTTCCTAAAGAAAACAGTAATTTTGGACCCGCCTCGGCCCGCACTATCCCGGGAATGTTGGTGGGTCGAGTCTATTATATCTTCCTTTTTTACTGTAAAGGGTTGTTACCGTACAAAACCAGCTCTCCAGTCCTAGCCGTCACAGAGTATCAGTTTGGCCCGAGCAGAACTCTCAGACCACGCCGAGCTTACTAATGTATTTTTGGATAAAGTTTTGAAACTGTAGGGTGCTTGCGTGATACGTTTCTACACGTATTGCAGATATGTATAAAGTTGAACATATACATGTAGTTTAATTATGTCAGTTGTTTATTGTTTGTAGTTTGTATTGAATATAGGTACTGTAGGATTTCCCAAGACCGTATATATGGTTTACTCCACGATATACAACACTGGATCTTAATATTTTTGTTAGTTGATGAAGTATTGCATTGTAAGATGTACTTTACATCACAAAGCACATTTTACTTCTGACAGTTTGAGTGTGAAACGTGACGTAGTAAGATGGTTTACGATAAATATTTTAAGTTCCCATCAACTTGAAAAGGGGCTAGTGAGCACAGAAATAGACAGAAAGTTTTATTTAGGATTATAGAAATATAACACTATATGGATATTACTTAGGGAGAGCTCATTAAGGTCCCTTTTGATCAATTTAAACTTCAAACTCTTTACCTCTTGATTTGCACGAAATGACATAACGTAGCGACTGGACGTCCAGAATCACGAAAATTAACATATGTAGCCTATTTACAATGAATTTTAATACACTAGTCTGCATTTCATGTTTAAGTATGATACTTTTGTACTTCCAGAATTTGGCTTATTTCATCTTCTTCTACAATCTCTGCAGAGTACTGAAATGGTTCTAGGGCAGCTTCGGAAGATTCTGCAGACTTCACTCTCTGAAAGTTCCCGATCATCAGCAGGATTTCCTGAAGAAAACACAAGTCAATGTCAGGTGTCCATTCAATAATACACTTATAGTTTCCTTGCCAAGACCATATCTATAGAACATTTACAATGCAAAGCCGTTTGTTAAAGGTTTAACGAGTAATCTAGCATCCCTTGTAAGGGAAGTAATAAGCAATTAATGTCTGAAGTATTATATTACATATCGTCACAATATTAAATGGGAAACATCGGCAATATTGAGTAGAATCTGACTTTACTGCTATAGTAAGTTATAACAGTGGATTTTACTACAGATATAAACACAGTCCTCGTTCTATTTGGTAGAAAATTGTTTTCTTGTGGGTTCTGTAAGACGGTAAATCATCTTGTAAATACTGGAGTTTTTGTTTCCAGTTTTATGTCGGGTAAACTTTGTTTTTGTACGTTGGGTAAAATGTTAAGGTTATATAAATGTATCTGATGTTATTAACGTTAGTTAACATTTAATGAATTGGAATTTGGGGTACCTATATGGAATTGGGAAAGTCTCTAAAACAAAGCCTTCTTTTGAAATCACTTTCGTTCATGACAGGAATAAGTACTGTGTATTTTCGTTATCCTTTGTTGTTAGCTTTGAAATATATTGTTCCATTACAACAGATATGGCTAGATTTGATGCCAAGTAAAACAAAAATTTGTTTGGAGACTTGTGAAATGTTTTTTTTTATATATTTTGACAAAATCCCTTATGACATTTAATTCATGATCACTATGTTAACCTTGATCGTACAAGGACATGAGGCATGTCTACAAATGCCTGAATGCAACTCCAGCATTGCATGACTTTCTGGTAGACATGTACCAGAACATTTACTGCAGTTCATTTGCCAAGAATTTACCCCGTATTGCAGACACTAATAAACAGCTGATTCTACTTGGAATGCATCCATAACCAGCAAGCTATCACACATGGAAATGGATCATGTATCAATATCAAGAATCAATATCAAAAGGATCATACAGTCGAGAAAAAAATGTGAAACCAAATTTTGAATTTTTTGAAAACGTCTGGACTGTAATCGCTGGTCACATGTTGATGAGTTTGAAACAATGGATGTATTTTACTGAGTATTTTTAAAATGAATATCGATACGTTTGAGCTGGGAAAGATACTATATGAATACTGTGTATACAGTTTTGAGCTAAGGAAAGTATTCTGTCTTTCGTTATCCAATGCAGTTCATATTCCTCTGATCAGTTTAAATCTCAACCCAAACATTTGAATAAAATCGTTTAAAATGAAAGAAAATCAGCAGAGCTTCGATACCGTTTCTGTCTTTCGGACCCTTAAAATTTAAAACAATTGTTTCAGTTTATCTTTAATTTTACTAATCATTCCTCACCTGTCAAGTTCCTAGCTAAGAAACTTGTCAAGTTTAAGTCCTGTAGTACATCTTATTACATAGCTCGATAAAACATTTTTTCACGACTTTTCAACTTTAACAAGCATTGTTAACGGTGTGGTAGAGCAACATTGTCTATTGGTTAAATAATATTACTTTAAACTTAAGGCTAAGATTATAATGCTTAACACTAATGACATTTAGCCAAGTAAATTATGTGACTTGAATTCCAGATGAGTCCATCTACTTCTTAAACAAAACAAATAGGTCCCCTTTTCAACAAGAACATTTTCTGTACCGAAGAACCTTCTCGCATCCACTACAATCCATACCATAGTAGTTATTGCCTTTATCTTGAAGATCCAAACTCGACCATTACCGATATACTTGATTCATGACGTCATTAGTTTCAATTTCATTCAGGATTCAGTTGGTCAGCTGATGAGTGGGCGAGTTTATCCTTGGCAATGTTGCAAAGAGACTACAAGCTACAAGTCCTCTGATTGCGGTAGAACACTGTATCTCCTTTACCGAGCTTTTATGTTAAGTCACTAAACGCCTTTTAGCACTTCCTTTGCTGCATGATAAGTGCGATGGACATAACCCACAAAGTGCTGACTCGTCGTAGCTATTCTGAGTGGTGTCTGTTTAGATGCAAAGAAATGCTAAGATCTAGAGTTTACGCTTTGGTTATTTGCTAAATCTTAAGTTCACTTATTTGAAATTCTTGAGAACTACTCTTTTCTTTCCATGTGTTCCTATCTATATTTGGGAAGTCTTATTCATATAAAGAGAACTATTTTATATAACTTATTCTTCCAAATGTGAAACAAATTATACATACCTGTCTGTTCTCGAAAACCAGTTGATTAGACCAATGCATCTATTTAATTTGAAATAGCAATGATAACAGTTAATTCCAATTTGAAACAAAATTTGTTTTTTCCAAGTTTTTTCAAATTAATTGTTTACCAAAAAGCGATCACCAAATTAATTCAAAGTACACAATTGAAGCTACCATCACGTTATTGTTTTTGAACCCCCTATGAATGTATAAGCAGATGGTATTGATAGAAACCCTCAATTATTTTATTAAATACTGTAAATGTAATTAAAGATAGTGAACACTGTTTTTGCAGTAACCACATACATCTATTTGGTTAATTGTATTTGATTTAATCTTGAAATCACAATCATTTGAATATCATGCTATCGTGATATGCAGTCTCGTTTATTTATTTGACCCCCAATCAATAAAAACTAAATTTTTAGCTAAACAAAGAGCGCACACAAGTCTTATTTTTAACCACCTGCATCGATGTGATCCAATACCACACCAAAATCTGTATAATTTACACCATACGAAAGTGAACCTGCATCCACACGTTGATCCACACGCAAAAACCAAACAAAAAACAACTCAATCAACTGGAGGTGAACCGGGGTCGGTCTGGTGACCTTGGGGAGAAGGGTTGAAGTTTTTGTGCACCCCCGCCGACGTCTAGACGGCCTAGCAGACAGGTCCTACACTTGTCCGTCCGTCTGGTGTAATCATAGAACGAACCAAAACAACCCCTCGCAGCTGGCCTTACAGGATCTACACTTCCACCCCCCGCCGGACTCTAATACCCTCGCTTCCTCGCCCTTAGGGTCTTCCCTGTCTTTTCACTCATCACGTATGGTCTTTGGAGTTTATTATGTAAGGATAGGAACGTATGTGGTTTAGGAGATATTTTGAAAAAATGTGCATAAACACGATGGGTCTGTAGTTGCTTCGGTGAGGTTGGTTGCCTTTTTTTAATAACATCTACTTTTTGGAAAGTGATTATGATGGAGTAATGGAACAATCTATTAGGAAAAACTCAGTAGAAAATAAAAGTAAATGGGAAACCGCAGTCAGTTTCAGAATCTCTGAAAAATGTGTATGAATTCGATGGGTCTATAGTTGTTTGGGGAAGTTTGGCTGCTCATTTTGAATAAATACTTGGAGAAACATTATACAAGCAGCAAAAGTAAACTTTAAGGCCGCATTTGAAGATGTTTAAGTACTATGGGTCTGTAGTCGTTTGAGGGAGTTTGGGTGCCTTGTTTAAATTATTACTACTGTAATGACTGGTGTTAGAGATGTGTTTACAATGTTCACAGATATGATGGTGTGCAATTACTACTCAGTTTGGTTGTTATTATTAGTTTTTTTTTTGTTTTTTTTATCTACTGGCTGGGGAGGTTTTCTTATAATGTTTTGGGATCTATATATTTCATAATAGCATATTTATTTATACAGATTTAAAAAAAAAAATTATAAATTTTAACTAACGACTTACTAACAAATTTTAATATTTTAAATATTTAACCATAACTAGTAGCTCTACCCTTGTTTCGCAAGAATTCAGAGCCATAAGTGATTTTAAGCTTGACAGGACAGGCAGAAACACTCTGAGACATAGAATAGTTTACCACAGTGGATGAGGCAATACAAATTCATTTTATACATATCAAACATTTGATACATGCTTACTATCCCACGCTTATTTTACCTTTAATTTCAATTTATTTGTTTTAATAGAACCGGTTTGAGTTACGGTACCAGCACCTCAAGTCATATCCAGCCACTTTTTACATGTATTTTATTGACACTAAATTGCCATACTGACCAATGTGCTTGAGAAGAATATAAATATGTGTAATCAAATCCAATATTACAACCAATATACATTTTATACAAGTATAACATTTTGTATTGCAAACAGAATATTCAACAATGCCATTAGAAAAAAGAGACCAAAAGGCCAATGACCGTGGCAAGGACCTTAGTCAATTAAGGAATTCTCTATCTTGCCTAATCTAGATGACGGTTGATTTAGTTTTGTGACCAGAATAGATAAGAAAAGAAAGAGATGAAGATGAGGTATTAATGTCTGTAGAAAGTTATGATGGCTTGAAGGTGATCCGATCTATTAAGACGCAGAATCAAAAATACAGACCTAACATCATATTCAACAATGACACCAGAAACAGAATAAACCATACATACATAGCATTTGCAATAATAACAACACCCACAAGCCAAAACTATTAGTTTTTACCTCGACATCGGTGAGGCACTGACTATTGTACTGGATGGCCTAATTCTGGTGCAAACGCAAAACAAGTGACAAACTTATATTGAAAACAATGTTTACACCATTTGCAAGTACGTTCTTTTGCTGGTTCTTCGGACAAAGCTTAAGAATGGAAAACACCCGAACCATCGCTGGAATAGTAAATACAAGTTGTAGTTGTAGACGTAGCAGTTAGAAAATTAACGAGAGAAGTCAATAGAGTAGAAAATGATGTAATACAGTAATACCTTTTGAGAGAGTTACACTGCATAAAAAATCTAAACTGAATTTAACAATTCAACAATGGCAACAGAAACCGCGGACCAAAAGGTCAATGATTCACAACGGCAAAGTTCTTAGTCAATTAGTGTGAGGTCTTCATATATCCTTATCTAGATGACTGTTAATTTCGCTTTGTGTAGACCTAGCAGTTACAGATTAGACCAGGGAAGATAAGAGAGGAGGAAATGAGGTACTAATGCCTGAAGAGAGTTATGATGGTGTTTTAAGGTGGGCTGATCTATTTGGACGTAAGTAGTGGTCTAAATTCAGCTGGTCATCAGCATTAAGCTGATGCAACTGCTTTGGCAGGGTAAACTAAATGGGGGATTTGCTCCAAATTATTATAGTGTGCTTCCGAGACTCAGAACATTCAGTTAAGCTTCGGTGTTGCACAGCGTTAATTTGCATCATAATATATATTTCTTTTGCCTCAGTCGTAATCTGTCCTACGGAGAACGCTGCTAAACTTGGGGAAGTAATTTTGTTACAAATGAATATAGCCCCCGAAAATAGCAACTGTGAAATAACAACTTTCCACTTATCAATAAAATCCCAATTTAAATGTTTTTGAATTGATTGTTACCAATTTTACCTTCTGTTCCAAATGTAGCTTTATTTCACGAAGGGATATTTGAAGATAATTCTTTGCAAATGTTCTGTACTCTCTGGTTTGAACTACCACAGGAAATTCAGTTAACAAACACATCTATAATTTGGTAAACATATTTTTGAGTTGGTAAAAAATCACAAGTACTCCAAATGTGCTACATTTAACAGTCAGAAGCATTTCTTGAGCTAATCCATATAAGGGTGAAGTATTTACGAGCTGTTTCATCTACGCTGAAACTAGATTGGAGAATCAAGATTCTGTCCAAACCCGGCTCGGACGGGAGCCAGTCTTCATAAACAACCACGATTATGACCGACGGGTGTGGTATTAATTTAAAAACGATTAACCCGATAAGAGGGCTGATAATGGTGACCTGGGGCTAGCATCCCTCATTAGGGGCGATAAGCGCGGGTCTTATCTTTCGGCGGGAAGCTCCGATAGGACTACCACTTCATAAATCGCCCGGAACCAATTAAAAAGCGACTTAAGCCTCGGCTCTTAATAACTGTAATTTCGAGCTCGCATTATAGATTCACACGGCTCTGACCGTAGAGTTAATAAATTCACTTTTATAAAGGCCAATAAATCGTCGAGTACGGCAACGCGGACGACGAACGTTCGAACGTTCTCGGCCTTGTCTTTAATTTAATTCGAACCGAGCGGAGGTAATTGAGCGTAATCTCGCCCTGTAGATTTTGGGCAGGTGGATCCTCCAGCCCGCCTTTCGCGTGTAACTCTAGACAATTACAATTACACCGAATTGTTAATGCGGGCTTGGGCCTGCTATTCTTATTTACAGGGTGTTCGTTAATTATAGCCTTTCACGATTAATTGTGCAGCTCCCGTATGTGAAATTGGCGGTGGGAAAAGTACAGTGGGCGGTTTTATTTAAATAATTGCCGCCCTTTAGGCTACTTTTGTCTGAATTCCGCAGCCGTCTGCGGATTGTTTGATACTTTGTTGCGTGGAGGCTTTGAATCCGTTGAATCTTCCTTCACTACATTTAAGTTATCGCGATCCTTGAAATTTGCGTACTTCAAGTCTTATGTTTTGGGCATGCTTGATATTGTCGTTGATTGGTGCAAAGGTCCTCATCGATTCTCATTTAGGAAAGGTATCTACTTAGCCTTCGCAGCAATCGTCGTTTAAGATAATTCAATTTCATAAATCGCCCATCGAAACAGCGACCATTGAAACCATCTCATACTCAGATTATGTTTTGGAAATCGTAAAAAATGATCGTTGAAATCTTTGACTATTGATGCAATTTCAGTACCCAACAGTCAATGGTTTAAACCTTCTCATTCACGCCATCTTAGACCGATCTGAAATTATTCTTGATTGCGGTGGAATATACCACTGAGTAGCATTCAAAGCAATCATTCACTCATATAAATCAACTTCAGAAGTTCCAAGCAATAAACTCACAGCCAGCCCACCAAGACTAGGATGACCATTGAAGAACGAGCCCCATTCAAACCCTCAGCCAATTTGCAGCCCACACCGACATGTTGAGAGTTAATAGTTGTTATTGAGCAAAATGGAAATGTTTAGAGACCTTTTACATGCAAGCGAGAAGTAAACCGTGCCGAGTAAGGAGAGAACGTTGGTGTTGTTAAATCAGAGAGGCTTGTCGTCAAGACATAAACAATCTCTTACAAGGTGAGTGCAGCCACCCACCCACGAGTCTTTTGCTCAGTCAGAGCAATTGTGAAGGTGATGGTAACACTCGATATGAGCTTGCTGCAAGCTAAATGTGTCGGCATCATAGGTTATTTCGTTGTGAGTAGTTTGAAGAAAATTCTTGAAAAGTGTATCAGGATGATTTACTTTTGGTCACCACTTTTGTTGTGGGAACAACACGTGAATCAAGCTGTATATGGGTTTTCAAGAAGATTTCAAAGAACAGGTTCTATAAATGCAAGCCTTATTTCAACGCTCATTAGCGAAGAAGAAGAGACGTGTGTGGGTCGTATTGTGAAGTCTATTTGGGTGGATGAATGACATCGTATTATATAATTTGATATTATATTAGTTATCTTCTGGAAAATCATAAAGATGTCACTTAGAAATTCAAAGGGGTTTCCAAATGTACATTGGAATAAAACTTGAGTACTATTTGACAAAACTGTAGTAAACAAACTCAAAAATACTTTCTGGAAAACTCCATTTTCGTGGGATTTGACATCTTTGAAATTGCCTGTCCATATGCCTTTGGCTTGAACATAGGACTTTGACTGCCTTGTATGATTCACTTGAACCCTTGCCTACTATAACAGGATACATGTATCCAACCAAACGAACTGAGTATTATTTCATTTTTTGTAGATGTCAGATCCTAAATAGATTTTCTTATTTTTTTGATTGGGAAGTGTTAAATGCAGTAACGGGTGCCCTTGGTCCTTGAGGGTAGCGTGGGACTCACACCAATCAACCAATACAGCTGACATTTCTTTTCGATCTTTAGAAGCGTTCCTATGACGTTTTCTAGTAACATTTCAGGAATCAATCAACAACATCAATCGAGAATTCATAATGTCAATCGAGTATTCGTTAACTGGGCACTGCAGACATCACCTGGTCCATTGACAGCCGATATCACATTCCCGCGGTTCACGCCCGCCTTTGTTTCCCTCTCTTTCTGACTGACACCTGCGATCGCTTTGACGGATTGCAGCAGGTTCTCAAAGACACCAGCCATTTATCTCGGCCGCACTCCGGAAATATCGTTTTGTGTTGGGACGAACTGTATGATTTATTTACGGCCTTTAGTCGACCGCAGGTTGCAATATCTGATTTAGAGGGGAGATTTCGCAGCCCTCCCCAAAACATTTAGAGTCCCAGGTAGCGCTTTTGTGCTTTGACCTCTGACTCGTTTTGGAGTGCTCATTGTATTTTGTTGACGTTGTGAGCTGCTTGTCACATATTGATGGCTTTATTTGGGGTGTTTGATATCAATCGTACAGCTCGGTGTGTGTATGCTTTTCTGGAGGGTAGATGTTTGGATTGAGCTGAGGGCACATGAAATTGAGACAACTACATTTGTTCTTGAAGAAGATGAATTCCTATCTATAGTTCTTAGTTGGTTTGTGGTTTGTTTATTTAGTTATCATCAGTTAGTTAGTTGCGAGAACACTGCTTCAAAACACTGGGCAAGTCATTGTTTGTAAAAACCAAATTGAAACCATCGATGATAGCATCTAGCTATCCCTTTTCAACGTCCACAATTGTGAAACATCATTTTAACAATTACATTGTAATTTACAAACTATACCAATCAGCATAATCCACGTTAATGTTTAATTGTATCTAATCTACGATCACGACACAGCATTATACTGCACAAATGACGATAACTCGCAACTGGCAGCGGACAATGTCAGATATCGTCGAACATTTTACCCTGAACATGACGCGTGGTCACGCCAACGGATGTGACATATCACCGGAAGTAAGTGCGGTGCCATTTACATATCGATACCGGAACTGACACAAACACCTCAAATTGGCCAAACCGGAAGATTTAACTAGAGACTGGACTCATAAATTACAGCTATTGGTGGACGCTCGCAGTGGAACTAATCTATGCACTCTAGTTTGTTCGGGATTAGTTTTGAATGTGCAGAGTTGACATCCCATCCCTGTGTTGAAAGCGGTTTTAAAATGAAAATAAACTGAATATTATTGATAGATTGTCTTGCTGACACTGATTTCTACCGTATACGTCGACTTTGTTGATTAGAACTAGTGTTAGCTTTTGGATTTGGAGAGTAGACAGCTGCTTTAAATTTCTAGCAAGTTTTCAATTAAATTAAACATAGGTACATTGGTCCACCGACAGAGTTTACTGGTGTAAATTTATGATTTCTTGCGTCTACAGAGATTTTTGTTGCCAGGAGGTTTGTAGACCTTTGAATCTGGAGAGTAGAGACCTCATTCCCATGTAAATATTTAATGAGTGTTAGAATTGTTATGCTTTCAAATGGACTGAGAAACCTATAGGATGCACTGTTGTTGGATGATTTTTGTCGTCTTTACTAACTTTTAATCAGAATTGGTTAAGCACAGACTGTAGGGATGAACATTGCAACCAGGCTAGAATAGTAATCTTAATCATTTAAGCATAAGTATATTGTTACTTATTTCCTTCATTGACAACAGCAAGTAACAACACCCAAACTATTAAATCCAAATTTCTATCCAGGTCCCTTTGTCGCACGCTAAGTCCGAATGGGATATAAACGTAAAGGAGCTTTTAACCCAAAAACCTTATTTACGGCGTTATTCATCGCATTAGTTTTGTAAATTGGATTTTACAAGCCCCAGCTACCGGTTGTCCCTCTTGATACTTGGCCACGGGGATTTTCCGATTTGCATCTCTTAGCATAATGGGCCAAGTTTTGGTATCTGACAGCGTGAGCTTGATATACGCACGATCCCATTTGTCCTTTATTGTGGCTTTAAAGATGCTGGGAACGACAATAGGTTGGAAGAAATATCGATGGTTGTTAAATTAGCTTTGTGGTAAGGAAAAGGGGTTCTGGAAATAATTTTGTTGGATCGTTTGTGAAATAGTGGAATATATGTATGAAGAGCTAAACATTTTGGAGGTGTTAGCATTGTGAAATATATACAACTGTAAAACAATGTGGATGACTTGAAGATGTGAAACTCTTTCTTTCACGTTTTTGAAACGCAATTTTGATTTGAAGTTATGGCAATGGATTTTCAGGTAATTATAGCTGAAACGTCTTCTGAAAGATAATTTTAATTTTTCGAAAAATAGTTGTCAAGCCATCCGAAAAACATATTTTGGTTGATTTGATTTCAAGGAAACACAACAGAATTGATTGTGTGAAACCATTTCTAAAAACAATAAGGAAAAAGTCTTTCATACGTCATACCATTTCTAAGACTAACTTCAAACCAAATGGTAATTTAAAGTAAAGTCAAAAGACTTTCAGATGGCATACCATAGCTAACACATCTCAAGAAACTTTGAAGATGGATAGAACAATTTCTCAGAGTCGTAAAGAATATCTATGCCTCTTTAATCCTACTATTTCAAGACAAATTGAATGCCCTTCAGATGACTAACCATTTCTAAAATGTAGAGACGTTTTAGAAATGAGAGTCCTTTGCAGTTGAAATAGGGATTGGAGTAAATTCCTATTTCTATTTCAAGACACTGCAAAGGACTATCATTCCAAGACACCTTTCAACCAACAATTTCGAAGCAGAATAAGGCAACAGTAATTAATACAACTTCTCTGAATCTTAAAGTCAATTCTGAAACTTCACAATTCTAAATGGATTGCCTCCGAACACCAAGACACATTGGCTTGTTGAGTAATGTCCGCTGCCTCCAAAAACACCGCACATTCGTTTGCGTCCGCAACGGAAGCGAACTTGTACTTGTTATGAGGCCGTGTTCGGCTGGAAATGAAATATCTGCGATCCTCCAATATATCAGGCAGAAACATTATAAACGGTAGCAGCAAGTTGCCAGAAAAGGGAAGCCACTAAAATACTTGTCCTGTTATTAAACATAAATAACCAACCGGGCCTGCCCGAGGCGGCGGGACCTGACTGGGTAAATGGAGTCTCAGATTAGCATGAGCGGGAGTTGGGAAGAGGAGTTTATGCTGGAGTGTGAGGTTGTATGTGTGAAATAAGTGAGACTATTATAGTATGTTTAATCACAGCATAATGTGAAAGGCCCAGAGAACCTACGAGAAGGGAAAACTCGCTTCTTGAGTTTGAAGAAGTGGCAAAGTTGGTGCCTTCCTGGTGTCAAATCGAGATTGAATCAACGCCATCTATGAATTGGCCGGTGTCATTACTAAAAGTGTTGACACTCTTCAGCATTGTGTAGATCGTTGGGCCTTTATCTTCTATGGTTCTGTTTGTTTTGACTATTCACGTTATTATATTAGAAGTGGAAGAACGAAATTAGGTTTTCAACCAGAATCATTAACGAACATGGAATTGAGGAGTAAAAGATCAGCCTGCTGTGCTATGAACTGATGAACGATTATCCAGTCATCTGTTCATGGATGCACCTAACATTACTAAACAGCCTTCTAGAAAACAGTTACATTGTACTCAGTTGTCAGTAGACTATAGACTACAGACCACCACAGACGTTTAGCTTTACGGCACTGCAGTTTCAGTACAAACAGATTACCTCTGGCTAAAAGTCCTCATAAAACTCAACTTCCAGATGGGACTTTCAGTCAGCAAACAGTTGGTATGTGACGTAATTGGTGCAATTAGATGCACTTCCTGTTGCAACTGCAGCGATGCACTGTTCCGCCTGTTGCTGCAGCCTGCATGAAATCGGTGAGTGGAACTGTAGAAGGCTCGTCATGGGTTTAAATCTGTAAGTATGCAGAAGGATGGGTGCAAAACAAAACTATTAATTTTGAATTGGCTAGTAACCGGGCTGTCTAGAAAGAGATTGCAATTTACGTGCAGGCAAATTCGCCAAAAGTTATCCTACAAAGAAACAGAAGGATTATGTCGCCATATAGTCGAATCAAAATGTAATTTTGTGAACTTTGAAACGACGAAGATCTTGATATAGTAGCCACAACATAATTGGTCTAGAACAAAAGTACGGTACTAAAAGTCATTATAAGAGTTAGTGAAGTCTTATACTTTCTTGTTGACAAAGCTGTAGAGCGCAAAAGCACTGCTTGGAGCACATGCTTTGACCAAAAATAAATTACAGAATTAAATAGTTTGGGCACAAGTTTGTAACACAGTTTTTAGCAAAATTTTTAAAAGTAGTTTGGCTACGATGAAAAACTTAGTTTATATTTCCTCCTTACCTAGTTTGACTTCAAAATGATAATAAATTAACACACATTCTGTCATCCTCCAGCATATTAATCTCACTTCATACGGACTTAAAACAAAACTTTAAAAATATTCAGTTCCTTCCAACAATACTTTTTCAATTAAACTAAATCGTTTCACAATGTTAGATGTTTGTATTCAAGAAACCCATCCCATTTCCATTGCATGTAAGGACAATACAGCAGAGTAACTAGCCAGATGGGATCACTCACGTCGCCTTGCCAACGCCAACTGCCTTGCAAGGAACTTCAAGGCCTCTTGCACAACAGCTCTTCCGTCACCTAGGATCTAGTCAGCTGATTGATGTATTTTATTCATTCAGACCGGTTACCGTATATATTGCATTTTTATACAGCGTATTAAATGCAAGAGATATTTCTCGAATGGTATAATTGGTCAGGAAAATTCCTCCGGGAAGAATGTGTGCAATTTACATTAGCTTGGAATTAATTTTGCCTTGGAAGTAGTCTACAATGTTGACTGGACGGTTTTAATTTTTTTTTTGCACCGGGTTTATGTTAAAAAATGTATTCAGACAGGGTGAATGTTCACATAATGATAAACAAGAAAGTTTTCGCCAAATGTTAATGAACTCTTTGACAATTTATTGACATTTTATTCCAAATTCTAGATATGATTTTGGGCAAATGAAGACCACGATCAATATGGAGGTCAAATATCCCATCCCTTTGTCAAGCAGCAAAACACACCTTTATGCGAACGAATCCATTTGTGTCACCTAATATGTTTAATTGAATTGTATAAGCTAAGAGCTTAGTTTCAGAAGAATATGACTACATACCACACAACAAGAAGCCATCAAAGTATTTTTTTTTTTACATTTGATGAACGCATTACCTTACACAAAATGATATATTTTATTATCTACATGTCAAGTTACCCTATACTGTGAAATAAACTAAAAACGTTGGATTGATAAAAAGTTGAATGGGTAACGTTTTTGTGATATCGATATAGGGTATACTGGTATAGGAGTACAGACATAGAATGAAGAAATTAAGGGGAAGAATGAAATTTGTTTAATGGCATGTATATCGAGTCAGCCATTGCAACTATATGCCCAAATATATTTTGAAGCTCAAAGACTTAGAGAAATAAGGCCTTGGGTATGTGAAGATAAAAAAAATTGTTTAATTTTAATATAATTGAAATGAAGAAACATCTTTCGATTATATTTTTATTGAATTTTACATTTTATTGTACATAGGTAATACTACCAAGCGGTTGGTGTATAGGCCTTCGGTGCGGGAGGGACGGGTACGATTCCCGGCAAACCCCACAAATAATATGGGTTTGAATTGCTTTCCCAAAAAAATGAAATTATGTACCTCCTCTAATCCTTCTTGGAAAATGACACAGGCATAGAAAATGACAAAAAATTCGATCGGATCAAGAACCATGTTAATGACCTCTAGACGATTTACTATCCGTGATGAAGGCTTCAAGCACGATTGAATATATTAACATTCCTCAATTGCGGTTGCAAATTGTAAAAGAACACACCAGACCTGTACTCAACTTGGCAGGATATTATTCTCCACTCCAAACTGAGCCTGAGGGCTTGGTAGATTGCTCCAATTTTTATACCGAAGACCTTGATTTAGAAAACAAGTAGCTCTATTAATAACAGTCCCGAAGCCTTATTTGTTGTAATATATTCAATAGGTAATTTATCAGGCTGTTATGCATACTTTAGACTATTATAGTAATTTAAATTCCGTTTAGTCATTGTTGAACTACCCTTTCTGAAGAATTTTTAAATTGACATTCGAATTTGCGTTTCAATCAGGTCTGTTTTAAATGTGTTTGGTATTAAGTTTCAGAATTTATAATTTGATGAAATGCTAGGAATTGCGTGTCAACCTGTAATTGACTCTGGTGTAAAATTAGAATAATCAATTTTTATCAGAAAATGATACATTTTCGAGGTATAAGTTTCTACCCCTTTATACATAGAAGAAGACCTTGATGCATTTGATTTCTTATTGACATATTTCAAAACATAAAATAATGTAATCAAAATTAAAAAAAAACCTGTGAGAATTCCAATTTGATTTCGAAAACCTTGATTGATTGAGATTCATTTTAAATATGATCAGATCATTCTATTAGTAACCTAAACATATTTTACTTTGATATCAAATTAATCAGCATTGACACCTTTAATATGCTATTATAGATAATAATCTACTTACGTATCACGTATGCCAGTAGGTGTCAATTATTAATACTTGGTTAAGCTGTACATGTTTCAATCCTAAATACGGCTCATCTTCAGCAGCATTTTTCTATGTACAATTTAAATTGTACAATTAAAATTGTACATAGAAAAATGCTGCTGAAGATGAGCCGTATTTAGGCTTGAAACATGTACAGCATAACCAAGTATTAATAATTGACACCTACTGGCATACGTGATACGTAAGTAGATTATTATCTATAATAGCATATTTTACTTTTTATCATTGACAAATTTAAGATTCCTAACGTGAACAAAAGCAACAAAGTGACAGTAAAAGCGATCAATTGATAAAGAAAATATTAATTTGAGTTTTGATTTCCATACGAGCATCTGGGTTAACCTGAGGTTGACCTGGGTTGATCTGAGCATCTTGTGAATCGTGTAGCATATCTGGCTATCTAATATCAAATGAAGAACACAAACCTATTAAAACAACTAACTTACACTGCCCAAATAACCACCAGTAATCCATGAATACATCAATCCTCCCGACGAAAAATAAGCCATCGTATTAAGATAAAATTTAGTAAACTTTCAATCCACAATCTCGAGTCACATTTTGAAAAAATTTTCAAATGATTTCAATCGAAAATGTGTTGAACGGTAAAAATCAAGTGATTTGTGAAATATACATTTTTGGTAGACTTCCGTATCTGTTGGCACAAACAACCGAATGAAAATATCGATCGATACATCGATTAACTGATATATCGTTTGGTTAGTTAGGTAAGGTTAACCTAACCTAACTAACCAAACGATATATTGAATGAAACAATCGAATAATCGATATTTTCCTTCGGTCGTTTGTGCCTAAAATTAGACTTCCGTATCTGTTGGCACAAACAACCGAATGAAAACACCGATCGATACATCAATTAACTGATATATGAAACAATGAATGAAACAATCGAATAATCGATTCTCTGCCAGGACATGAACTGACCAACTGATCTCAGCACTGCTTCACATTCTCGCTTGAAGCTGCTCTGGTATCTGCAGCAACCCGGGTGTGCTGGTTTGATTTATCTACTGTCCCCGCGGGAACTTATAAATAACCTTGATAAACGAATATTCCAATAGACCGTTCCAGGGCCAATTTCATTGTTACAGGGACTTATCTTCAGCTCACTCCGTCTTCTGAAACTCCAGATTGATTCACGCATGAAGATACTGCGGAGATTTCATGGTGATGTGGTCCAGACTCTGGATCACCCGAAGAATATCTTTGTACACGTCAAGTCACGAATTTGAAGATCTATTTTCATTTTCCGGCGAACTATTTTAAAACGAGTAAAAGATGACATCAGAAACACCCATTAGAATCATGATTTTCTTATGAAGAATACTCTAATGAACTTGCCATGGTACTCCAAAAGAAATTCTAGAAGCCTGTAACATTTTTTTACAATTTATAGAATTTACATATGTGGTTCTGCTCTAGGAGGGTGATGGTATTTGCCCCCTTTTTTAGTCTATTGAGAAAATCCTTCAAAAACACATCTATAGGCTGGATTAATCTTAGGTAAATGTTTGATTGTCTTGGCTAAATCCTATTCGTAGAATTTGAAATCCTCACACTTCAAGAATCCTCCAAAGGCAGAGAAGTAGCGCAAAGGAGCAAAATACTTAGTTTATAGACTTGTCTTCTGCTTTGGGAATAGCGTTTTTGGCTTGTTGATATTATTTGTTGGGTGAGAAATCTAAGTTTTCCACAACAGAAGTGATTATAATAATATGTATTGCCACCGTTAAAATATACTACTTGACTATTGTTAACTATATTCAATCAATCAAACACCCTTAGTCAGAAAAGAATTTTCCAACTTTCGAAGAACTCCATGACATCTTAGATTTTCTTACATGTACTCACTTCTCTAATTTTTAGTGTGATCCGTCAGATAGGTTGGTGACACTTTTCGGTAATGTTCTTCAAGTCTATCCGAATTCCCAACGTATGTCTAAAATGCGACGTAGGGCCACATGTCATCAATACAATGATAAAATCCGATATCTAAACACCTCTATTGGCATGGTTAAATCTGCAAATATGATTGTCGAGTATTTTCATCCAAGCAGGACTTCATTATTGAAATTAAAACTACCATTCGTCCAGGACTCACATATTTGCTAAACAAATCGGTTTATCTTTTAGCATGCATAATAGAAGACAACAACCATATCATGGTATACATCAAACAAGCACCTCCAGAAAAAAAGTATTTTTTTAAGTACAACTGAACAGTTTGTGACGAATCTGGAAATTCTAAGACCAACAATGTTTATAAGGTAATTGTTTCCAACATTATTGAAATGTCGGTGTTGGGTAAACCCTTATCAAACCAGTTCCATTCAATTACAGACAGGCTGAGATGATGATAGTCATCAGTAGTTGGTTGGCGAGTCCAAGGCCAAGGCTTGGAGAACTGACGTGAGATGGAGTGAGAAAATGCATCCTGACTCAGCTGCAAGCTGCACGTACACAAACTCTGCAACTGAATACGTATTACACTTGCACGCTTATAGCATATTCTTAGTTAGGTGTCAAAATTCACAGCATAAGCTAAGATGGTATTATGTTTTATCTACCAACTGTGGTGCAGTAAGTTTGGTGAACAGATATAATTTATCATTATCCAAAGATGCTCGACGAACAATTCACTTTGATTAACCAATGTTCTTTTCAAGATGAAAATGGCAGAGCATGAACGGGGGCAACAAGTTTTAAGTAAAGATATCAAGAAGGTTCAAAGTGGTTTACTTTCCCTCGACAATGTACTGGACAACGTTTTCCGTCAGGTAAAATGTTGACATACAAAAAGGATTAAAAACATTGAAAACTGAGTTAGTCTTCTCACATAACCTTGTCAGTATTTAATTCAGCCATTGAATTTCCAAAGAATCTTTCAGTACGTACTGGAATAGCGCTATTGACCTGCGGAAATGTCACGTTTTATCTGAGAAAGCAAGGGTAGACACAAGTTTTAGATTTCTTCGTGATCTCCAAATTCAAACTACTATCATGTACTTTAATATGATCAAACTCTCGAAATGACTTAAGAATAAGAGGAATCAAGCTTGAGCATTCCTCTACATGAAGAAAACTCAAGCATTTCTTTAACTTGAGGAATATCAGAAGTAGGTCTATACAAAATCTATGAAACAGTCTTCTCCACCTTGGTAAGTGATTGTATTGTTCTGGGCATCAATCATAAGTTTCGTTAAATCGCATTTGAACCATATGTATTTTTTAATTAAACACTTATAAGATCAAACAACATCTAAAAGCAATCGAACACAATTATCGAGTTCAAACTCGCAAGAAACATAAATCTTGCAGTACTCAAGTGATTAATCTTTTTGAACGCCAAGCTGATGCAATGTAGCAAATATTGCAAATGCAAATGGATGTATATGTTTTGCAAAGTAAATGGAATGATAAATATAGATGAAATATGAGCCGACCGCAGACAAAGTCCATTAATATCGCGACAAGTGGTTGCTCATAGGTGGAAATTAATTGTAGCCAGGGCTGCCAACCCATGTACTTGCACATTGCTGTCGGTTAAAACAGCTGTTGCAGGAGTACCAACTGACACTTACCGGTTAAAGTTGTATTGAGAGGTGCCTGTCTATTGGGTTATTTATTGCATATACATTAATTTTTTATTGGAGAACATCAATGGAATTTCGAACCTAATCTGTTGACGTGCATTATGTTAGGTGATAATTAGGGCCTACTCTATTTGCCTTTACTGTATTTGTAATGGAAATAAGTCAAATGGAAAAAATCAAGTTAAGTATAACAGTGCTTTTTACGCTACAGTACATGTTAAAATATTATATACATTGACTCAAATGTAATTTTATCTCAAATCCAAAAGGGCTCGCTGTCAAAAATTTGATCCAAAAATGGTCTCTGGTCAAATTTTTATTCCAACCACACCATCTGGAGTTCAAACGGAAACCACCATGTTTCCTTGTACAGGTGTCATAAATAAACGGGAAGATTATGCAACAATTCATCCGAAATAATCCAGACAAACTACAAGTTGTGTCCGGGCTCGCACACAATGGGTCCTGGATTAGACACAATCGGCCGCAACTCAGGATACTAATGGATGTCGTAAATATTGTACAAAGTTGCGCGATCTTTTAGATCTCCAGGACTCTGGTGTCCTTACATCCAGGAAGACTGTTCGAAGATGTTGCGTTGGATCACAGATGTATCCTTTATAAGATCAACTATCTTGTACGTTCTATTGGAGAAAACAGTTGTTTTCAACACATGATTCGTGATGGTAACGAAGATCTTTTATTCCCTAAGGAAAAAGAGAGTAAGCTGTATTCAACGACTGTAGGTCATGAAGTAGCTGTACTTCTTTTAGAATGCATCCACTGAGCGCCAAAGAAAATAGTCCCCATTGATAAGAAACATGTTCGTTTTCATGTTGCGGGGCTGGAGAAATGCTTTAACTAATTACGAGAAGTGAACAGAATCAGCTGAAGTCGAGGACATCAGATGTTTTAAGACTTTGAAATTAGTCAGCTGATTTCGCGGAAGAAAATAGCCCCATTGAAAAAAATGGGGTTATGAGTTTATTATCGGGTCACATTGTATTGTTGCGGGCTTAACGGGTTCTCTACAATAAAAACTTGGCGATTTTATAGTAACTATTTATTTACACTAATTATTCTATATTTACAGATATTAGAATTACCTAACACCTAACTAACCCTATCTAAACCTAGCTATAGCCTATTCTAATTTACAATGTTTCTACTTACAGCTAGCCTCTACAGGATTTATCACTTCTGTTACAACACTGTCACTACACTGTCACTAGTGTCACTACACTGTCTCTACACCGTCACTGCACTGTCACTGCCACAAGCACTAGCACTGGTCACTAACACCGACACGCGCTTGCTGCGACGATTCTCGGAAGGCTCAACTCAACTCAACTGCCGTGTGCTGGAGGACGGTCCCTTATATAAGTTTTTCGTGGAACATTCTAGATTGGAGAGTTCGAGTATCCGTTGTTTACAAACCGGCGTAGAACTGTAGAAGGTTCTGGAGGGCCTATTCACGTAGTCCGTTGACATAGGTCTATTGTCTATCACTGGTACGTTCGGAGAAATCCCGTTTTGACAAACAACCCTTTTGAGACGGCGCCTGGCTATTGTTGTGCGGGGCTCCTGACTTGTAACACTACCCCCTCCTTAAGACTGTTCTGCCCCAGAACAGATTTCTCTCGAAGCTTGAGATCTTCTGGACCAATAATGTCTCCGGTTCCCCACGGGTTGTATACACAGACCACAATGTCGATGCCAGTGTCCTCGAAAAGTTCCTGCACCATATCCCTCACGATCCTCCACTCCAATCCGTCATAACCACATCCCAGCCTGGGGATAGCAAGCTTCTTTATTCCAATCCGAAGGAGCTTGTCACGTAGGTCTTGCAGGCTTTTCTTCAACGATTCGTAGGAAGGCTTATTGTTTGACGTTTCCTTTGTTACGAGGTAGAACAAATGCTGTCCATTGCGCTTCAGGTGAAGGGTCGTGCCAATGGTGGGGCTCTGACGCTCAAGATCTTCGGTCCCTCCAAACTTTTTTCTGAAGACTGTGGCTATACCTCGCGACGCTCTCAGGTCTTCTGCTACGCAGTGTGCCAAGGCATATTCCACTGGCAAGGTGAAGAGGTCCTTGTATAACAGCCTCGGTCCTTCCTTCCCACGTCTCTCAGGCACGGCGTCTTTTGGCTCGGTCGACAGGTTCCGAACTTGTTGTTCCTCTCGTTGGCCATGATCACCTTTGTAGCGTGCAAGCCTGTTGAAATGGACTAATATGGGTTTGCCGTCTGGTTGCCTCTTAATCCGGTAGATGACGTCATTTAGACGGGAAATAACTTCATAAGGTCCTTCCCACGAGCTCTGGAGATTTGGCGAATATCCACGACACCTTCGGGGATTGTGTAGCCACACGAGGTCTCCAGGTGTGAACCCTCCTTTCTCAGACTTCACGTCGTACCTCTCCCTCATCCTGTCACTTGCTCCAGATATGTTGTGACGGACTTTCTCATGTATCTCGTCGATCATCTTCCCGTTCTTAGACAAGGGAGCCACATCCTGCCACGATGGTCTTCCTTTACTGTCCATCTTCCATTGCTTAGTGTGTTTTAAGTCTGGGTCCCCCTTCTGGTCCTCTGAGAGCTTCTTCTTGTCTTCTTCGTCGTTAATGACGGTCACACGACGAACCGATGCACTATAGTCTTCCTTGCGCGCACAATGATTGCCGCTGTCTCCACATTGTATTCTGAAGAGTGCATCCGCCTTCTTATGGCTCGGCCCAGTTCGATGATTTGTCTCGAAGTCATACTCCTGCTTCGATCCTGGAGGGGTTGAATGAGGTTTACTCCGGGGACGCCCCACCTCTCCGCAGTTCCAACAGCGTGTCTGCCGGTGACGAGTTTTTAGTGCCTCCAGCACTCTCTTCACCAGCTCCTCGATGTCGAGTGGAGATGTAGGTTCTGCGTCTGCTACACGGACTCGGGCCTGACCTCTCACCGACTGCCGTACAGCCTCGAACTCCAGTGCCTGTGTCAGTGCGTCACTCAGGGTCTTAGGTCTGGCGAGCTTCACTGCCTGTTGAGTCTCGGGTTCACGTAGACCGTCGAGGAATTTATCCACCGCCAAACTCTCGTAGACATCATCCGTGACCGATGGATAGGCGTTTCTCACCAGGCGAGCAATGTCGGCTTCAAACTCCTGAAGTGACTCGCTGGGTTTCTGGATCCGGTTCCGCAGTTGAGATCGGTAAAGCTGGTCCATGTGTCGATGCCCGAAGCGCATGTCCAATCTTCTTACTAGTTCAGCGAAATTCTTCCGCTCCGCCATTGGCATAGCATGCAGAACAGCTAATGCATCGCCTCGTAGTGCAAGGCACAGTGCTGAAGCCTTTGTCTCATCGGTCCACCCATGGACCATAGCCGCTGTCTCGAAGAGAAGCATGTAGTCCTCCCAGGGGGTTTTGCCATCGAAATGAGGAACGATGTTCTGAGGGGCAACGGCAGCAATGGTGGGCGCTGGCTTGGAGATCGTTTCTAGGGCGTTGTCCTGCTGAAGTTCGCCAGTGCTAGCCGATGACGCAGGTGTGAAGCTCCCCGATGCAGCAATTTCCTGCCTAAGCTTAACTAACCTATCTTCTAGATTTTTTTCTATACAATTAAATTTCTCATCTATTTCATTCATCCTACTTTCTAAATCATCAACTTTGCTAGAATACTCATCTAACTTGTTTAGCATTTTTGATTCTACATTTGACATTTTTGACTCTAATGTTTTGCTATTTTCTAACATTTTTGCCTCAATATTAGCTTCTAGGTTTTCTAAAGTTTTATTAGTTTCTGACATTTTTGACTCTAATGTTTTGCTGTTTTCTGACATTTTTGCCTCAATATTAGCTTCTAGGTTTTCTAATGTTTTACTATGTTCTGACATTTTTGACTCTAAGTTCTTAAGCATTTTATTCATATCAGATGTTTCAAATAAAAAGTTATCTGGGTCTTCACCTGCATCAATTAAAGCTTGTTTAAGGCGTGCCTGAAGGGCTGATTTAGTTCCACTAGTATCAAGATCTCGTTCTTCTAATTCTCTCCTAAGATCAGCTACTTTTAACTCATCAAGTTTCACACCTTTGAAAGCCATTTTTATGCCAAACAATTAAAATAATTTTACAATAAATGATTTTTTCCTTTGTAAACAAATTTACGACACAAATTACTAATATGTAACAAAGACCTCGAATCTTTCTAATATCTAGTACAACTAAAATTAAACTCAAGATTTTACAATTAAAATCGCCAAAATAATCCCACTTCTGACACCAATTGTTGCGGGCTTAACGGGTTCTCTACAATAAAAACTTGGCGATTTTATAGTAACTATTTATTTACACTAATTATTCTATATTTACAGATATTAGAATTACCTAACACCTAACTAACCCTATCTAAACCTAGCTATAGCCTATTCTAATTTACAATGTTTCTACTTACAGCTAGCCTCTACAGGATTTATCACTTCTGTTACAACACTGTCACTACACTGTCACTAGTGTCACTACACTGTCTCTACACCGTCACTGCACTGTCACTGCCACAAGCACTAGCACTGGTCACTAACACCGACACGCGCTTGCTGCGACGATTCTCGGAAGGCTCAACTCAACTCAACTGCCGTGTGCTGGAGGACGGTCCCTTATATAAGTTTTTCGTGGAACATTCTAGATTGGAGAGTTCGAGTATCCGTTGTTTACAAACCGGCGTAGAACTGTAGAAGGTTCTGGAGGGCCTATTCACGTAGTCCGTTGACATAGGTCTATTGTCTATCACTGGTACGTTCGGAGAAATCCCGTTTTGACAAACAACCCTTTTGAGACGGCGCCTGGCTATTGTTGTGCGGGGCTCCTGACTTGTAACAGTATGTTTCAATAAAATATGATCGACGTTTGTTATCTCCATATTTTTGGTTGAACTCTTGACAATGTTTGGTCGAGTGATGCCTTATACAACTAACTGTCTTTATGTGTGCCTCGTATGGCTATAGTTGGCTACTCTAAATAGAGCAAAACTACTTAATGCAAACATTTCAACTTTCGTCAAGAATGGGGAGAACATATGAATATTCTGAATTAATAACTAATATAATCACCGATCTTCTTTTTCTAGTTCTCTTCTCCGTTGATCCAATTTTAAGCCAGCTTACACAAAACTTACATACTTCACAAAGTAATAGTAACACGTAAAATAATTAATCTTAGCTGCACATCTGTCACACAATTCATTTCACACCTTGTCATCTTTTACTTAATATTCTTCACATCAACCTCCTCAACTTCTATTTCAAGGTGAATTAAACTCATGGACGCTGGCCAGTTGGCCTTCCAGTAAATTGCAACGATTCAACATGCAGAAAACCATATCTAACTCGAACTTAATCTGCAAGTTTGTCGTCATCTGGATTTATTTACAGCTGTAATCAACTGCAAGTTTGTCGTCATCTGGATTTATTCCCAGCTATAATTTCCAACTGCAACTTTGTACCGAGGGCACGCGCGAAAAAGAAAACCAACCGCTTTGGCACTTTGATCGTCCTGTCTACTTCCATTAAGCAGTAATTTAGTGGCAGCTCTCTTAATACTCTTGGATGCAGAATCCTGTTTTAATTGCGGTGTCAAGTTCTTCAATAAAGGTCGGCCGCGGCAGAAATAAGTGCAGAGGTTAATTGAAAACGCGGCGGACTTTGATTCCACCATTTGGCTCAGGATCGTGCGACTTGGCTGTCCTGCGCGACATTCAGAGTATTTGCCCGTTGTTTATAGTGGATCTGCCCAGGTTAGTTCTGGCGAGTGGTTCAAATAAATGATCAAATCCTTTTAAGTCCCTTAGAGAATTATAGGAGAATTAGAGGGATTAAATAGAAAATAGATTAAATAGAGGGACAATAGAAAGAAAGTTCTATTTTGAGTAACCAATCCTTATTTGAAAGTAGACCTACTTCTAGATGATCTTGACACTTCAAATTTTGCACGATTCTTGGACTTGTGCCGAACCTTTAAGGGAAATTCCAAAACCTAATACTTCATCATTTAACCTTATTTCTCATTGATAAATAGGTGTTTAATGTAGGATCAAAATCATCAACATCGTCCCAAATAATCAAAAACTTTTCAAATGTGTTATTTTATTTTAACGCTTTTATTATTTTTTTAAATTTGCAAATACGGTTACTACTTCCATAAACAAACATCACTTAGACAATCCAAATCTTTCGCAGCTGACATCGTAACATTTGGAACTATAATTTTTGTTTCACCAATCGTAAAATTCAATTTTCGTACAATGAAATTTGTTTGTTAGTTTTTGCAGTGGAAGAAGTAATCTATTAACTGCTTTGTCAACAATTCACGTAAATCTTCTAAAAAAAATAAAAATCCCTTGGAAATAATGTACTGTAACTAAAATACCATTGTGGTTTTATAGAAATTTTAAATATTAAATTCTCCTTTAGAAAATCCCCTTTTACAACTCTCCGTTGCCGAACATGTGTACCAAAACAAACAACAGAGAACGCGATAAATAAAAGAAAGGATGTTTATTTTTTGGGATGGTTGTTGTTTTATCCGAACCGAAAATCACATGGTGATTAGCTTGGCGTGGGCTCGACTTGTACCTTGTATCGCGCTTCGATCGCAGACACTCGTGTAAATTGGGGCCCGAATTTAATAGTTGCCTCCGTAATCAATTCAGCTTCAGGCCAGTCGAATAATCAATTATGGCCGAAAAATATACTTCCTTGCCGGGAACCTTGTTGTAAACCTTTGCAAAACGTCTCCCGTTGGGTTCGATGAACTCTAAGATTTTCATAGATGGTTCGGGATTCATGGAAAGTATCTTTAATCATAGTGTTGAACTGAAACGAAAACTGTTTTGAAGGGATTTCATTTATTAAAATGCACGTGATCTGTAATTAAATCTAGACATTCTAGCTTGCAGTTCTTCCACAATGTAGGCTTGACAGTGGTTTTTCACAAATCTTGGATATCAAGGAGAAGGACTTTGGCTCAGTCTTAATAAATGATTACCCTAAACGATCTTTTTCACAATAGATTAGTTTGACTCCTAAATCCATACAAAACAGATGAAATTGTATTATAACGCTGGATAGAGTAACTAATGTTCCTGCAGATAGTTATTTTATTTGACTTAAGAATTGACTCAAAATTCATCCTTTGCAGCAGCTATATTCGTTGTTGTTTGTGTCTATATTTGTTAACGTTTTATGTAAGAGAATGTACTAAATTCTGGTCTTGTTAATATTTGACATCAACCTGTTGGAAAGCGTGGATTAATTGAAAGCCCAACGAATATGACAAATCTATTGAAGAATTGGACATATTTTATCGTATACTAGCAGAGTACCCGTCCTTCGTACGGGGTTGGCATATAAGTTTAAAATGCTTATTGCAGTTATGCGTTTGTAATGGGGGAGGAGAAAGTTTGATAAAATTTGCTTTTTTAAATTAACGGTATACTATGGTAGTATAGCCATAATGTTCTACCACTTCACCTAAAAAGTAAAAAAATAAAATATTAAAAAATCTCAAAAAATCACAAATTATTCATGACATTAAAAACATAAACATAACTGTAAACAATCCTACTCTGACAGTTCTCATTACATAAATGCAAAAAAATATAGTGCTGCACCCTGTTGGTAAATCTTATAACTTTAATGCTTTTGAATATCACAGAACCAGCTTTGTTAGTTGAAACAGCTGACTGAATTTTAATTCCCTCTAAATATGAATACTCATAAGGTTAACATGGGGAACTATAGAGCCACTGGGGCGGAACCCGAAAGGATTTTTGAGATAAGAATATGCCTATATGTTAATCGGGAATGTGAGCTATCATGATGCCAAATTTCAGCCCAATCCGTCCAGTGGATTATGCGTGATTGAACTTCAAACAAACAAACAAACAAACACACACACAAACTTTCACATTTATAATATTATAGTAAGATAGCCAAGTATTTTTTTTATGTGTGATAATTTACAAAAAGCTTCATATTTTGTGAAAAGAAAATATTCCATCTTAGGCAAAACCTACTCCATGCATATGTATCTACATGGGTTTCTAGACAAACCTATTTTGCAGAAGGAAGAATCCAAAAACAGTCCCTCTACCATCTCACACCTTCAAGGTAACGTGCAGCAGAAGATACAACGTCTTGTATATCTTGTATTATGCATTTCCCACGCGAGAAAATGCTTGAAAGACACCAATTTCACAGTAGATAAATTTCAACATGCAGCTCAGTAATTGCCCAACGTGAAGGAGGTTGGCGGGTTGGCGGGTGACCGTGAAGCAGCCCTGTCAGATGTGATCAGCTGATTGTTCAACAGGACACAATGCTATCTGATGAGCCTTCAGCATAACAGCCATCATAGCAGCAATTGCATCTTGTTGCATCCAAATTAACTGCAATACAATGTTGATTGTGAGACATGCAATCCTTGCCGCTCTTGAAGGAAAAGTTCTTGGTTTTGGCGCTGGGCATGAGTTGCTAGAATTTACTGCGGTGGATAGAAATAATAGTGTCAAAATATGGCGTACTAAAAGATTTACTGGCAAAGTTAGTTGGGGGGTTTTCACATTTATTGTTTTTGGTAAAATAGTGTATAGGATAGTTCTCCTTAAGGATTATAGGTTAAACATTGAGAGATTGGCTACCCATAAGGCCAATGTTAAATTTATAAATTTTTAAATGAGTTGTGTAGAAATACGAATTTTCCTGAAGTAGTGCCTGTTGCCAATCACATTTTTAGGGCTATAAGTCCATAATTCTATAATAATTTAGTCAAAATACTTCCGCTAGCTTTTTAAATTACAGACAAACAGACAAAGCTCGTAGTCTAGGATGGTTCTCCTTTGTGTTTTAGGTTAAACATCGAGAGATTCATCACAAGAAAATGTTAAATATTTACATGAATTACTCACAAATTGCTTCTAATACGAATACATCAACCCAAAAAACCAACCCCAAATTATAATTTTGTTTCGCAACAGAATTATGATTAATATAGAATAAGTGCTACCCAATTAATATATTATGTGATTTTACTTGTGACTATGTAACATTCCACATAAAACTACTCTGACCTAAAATTACACGACAGTATGAAACATTTGACACAATTAATTTGCGAAATTCCTCCCTTGAGCCAGTCAGTTCCTGGTTGCACTGTTGTCTATTACTCAAGAATCTGCAGACAGCAATCTACGTAGCTTCGGTCCATTTATCTTCTTGACTATCGCGTTCACCAGAGTTTACGAGACAGGAATAACACCTGTTGTATCAAATAGGGGAGTGTTTTTGTACAAGTGAAAGTGAGAGAGTTTGAGTTTATGGTGTGTTTAACCAGGAGGTATGTTTCATGGGAATATGTTTGTGCGATATCGTAGAAAAAAGAAAGATTTTTGACCACAAAATTTCAATATAATATGGATTTTCAAATGTATTGTCACAAGATCCTAGTACATTTTACTAGTTACTTTTGAAACATCCATACCATTCAAAGTACCAGTTATTTACCATTTGCAAATTAAAATAGCTAAGGACATTTAAATGAAAATTTGCAGAAACATTGATCCTGTCGTTATAGGCCTAATATAAGTACTGCTGCTTCATCTGAACTGCATACCATCCCACTTTGTAAAGCTCGTAAATTCACTGTATGGTTCTTTGACTGGATTGCAGTCACACAAATAATACAAGGACAGAACCTTAATTAAAATGTTTAGGAATTTTAACTGCCCACATTAGTGTGAAATTTTTTAACAGACCTTACTAGTTACAAGAAAAATGCATGCTAAGTTGGTGAAATGACTTTGAGATGAAGGGTCTACATCTGGCAAGGAGGTATTTTAAATCCATGTTGGTAAAAAAATTATTTTTTCCGAAACAATATCTAAAACTAGCAAAGCTCTTTTTCAAGCCTTTAGTAAGGAATTCACTTGCGTTAAAAATACGGCTTACATGGTGTAAACCCATACACACTCCAGTTAAGTATCAAGTAACAAACAATATTGTCGATTCTCCTCTAATTGGATCAAGCTGGGATCTCTATTCTAAGCTCCAGAATCTTATTGACAGGCGTATCCGCGTTGACAAGTCTTGATTAGGCTGGTCAGATGGACAAGTTGACAAGCCTGATGAAAGACTTATCAAACGGAGCAGAGATATTTTATGATCTCGTCTTAAATTTTACGACTTTATTTTACAGCCGCAATAAAATTCTGTGAAGGTCTGACGACATGTGGTTTGGTATCTCCTCGCTGGGTATGCGGAACTGATTGGTCTAATTTATTTACTTTTAAGGCCTCAGTCCTCATAAACTGAATCCATATCAGTTTTACGAGGATGGTTTTAGCAGGGATTTGTCAGCAGGGTTAAATGGACTTTAAGATGGATCCTGTTCTGGCAAAATGACCATGTTTGCTTTTCTGAGGTTATTGACTCTGACTTGGCATTGCACTTGAAAGTCGAAAGTCTGTAGAAAAACTTGCACCAACCAACTCACCGATACCAACAAGTGATAAATGTTGTAAAAACGTGTCTCTTTATGCCAGGCAAAGTCAAACTACTATCTTTACCTACAAAGACTAGCTTTAGCACCATTTAGCACCATTATAGCGTATAAAGAGACTGAAAAAGTGAGGGGATTTTCTGCAAAATACCCAAGTTAAAAGAAATATTTTATCATGTCAAACTATATTATTGTTCTACCTAGAGATCTGTAATCGCTACGTGCAGACCTATCATCAATGAGAAATTAGAAACTTTTTCAGATAATTTTAATAAGTACTTTATATCTAGTGTCGTAATATATTATGAGTCCGATGCACCCGTACTCAATCTATCTTAGATAGTTAAGAATCTTAACCAAGCGATCTCTAACAGTCAAGGTACAGCGGGGTATTAGAGATCGGGGCTTCTGTCTCTGCGTCCCAGGAAAAAACGATCAAGGTATATCAAACACCTACAACTACTAACAGCTTCACGTTTCAATGGTTGTTTTTTTTTTATTTAGGGCCTTGTTAAATAAAAACGCAGTGCCCGTATGCATTTTACCTTACCGGATTTTCTACATGTAGACTGAGAAGGTTATCGAAGCTGAAGGTATTATTTTATTGGCGGCCAATGGTCCGTTTGACATATGGGGGTGGCCCGCATCCTTCATTCCCTCATAAATCTATAATTAAATCGACCACCATCTTTGGCGGAAACAAAGATATGATAATATTTCCAGAACCAGGAACTTTGTGCAGATGCAAAGCCTTCAATGTGGGTATAATTATAATGATTTGTTATGTGAGTTTTTACGACGGCTGTTCTTCATATCAGTCACGTGAAGAATTGCAAATGCAGGTGATTTTAATATACGGGGCAAATATCTTCACCGGGTTTGCTGTTGTAGTATGAGGTATAAATTGATCATACAGATACATTTAAAAGGTGTTTCAAAGTATTTTTTCCCCTAACTATATACAGTTAGTTGTGTGTGATTTTCTCATCTATGAACATTAGTATATATTTTTCATGGAGCCTCATTTAAGGGGTTTGGTATTTCCTGACTTTAGGTGGTATTGATTAGTTTTATTGCATGTGGATATACTAGCAAAGAGACGGTATTTTACTGACTTAGTAACATACAGGATCATTTTTGCATACATGATTCAGTCACAGCAAAGCTCTTTTCATAGGTAATTTTTTCTGCATTGGATGATTTTTCATCTATAACCACCGAAAAAGACTACGTATACAGAACTTTGAGTGTCGCTCTTTGGTACTCAATAATTATAAACTAAAATGCAATAAACTCGACATACTACGGGGTGTTTGGTTCTTTGGCTATTTAGCCTAGTATATTATATCTCTGAACTTATTTGATTCCATCCAAAGAATTTCAGCGTTCACCTATTTAAGTATCTTCTAACCCTTTTTAAGTGTGCTGTGAAAAGGGATTAATAACAGTTGTGGTATAGGATCAAGTAGGCTATAATATTTTTTTCAAAAGGCAATATTAGACCTAAACGAGCAAGCTGGTCTAGTAGAGAGCGCGGGGCTTAGGTCTACGAGGTGTCGGGTTCAAATCCCTCCAATCACCAATTGATTATATCTACCTAAGTGATAATTTCGGAAACTATAAGCCTAGCATGATGTATTGTGAAAAAACAACCAACCCCGAGCTGCATTTTAGACCTTCCACACCATGTGGCCAAAGTCCAACGCACCCGTAGACCATTGACCGTTTCAAACTCGAGAAGCCAGCTGACATGCCGATGTTTGCCGGTCGTAAACTTGATATTCATCGACGAAATCAAGACGCCTTGTGCATTCCGGTAATAACAGAGGCAGTGGCGTCCAAAGCACGAATCTTGGCTGTAATCACCCAAGATTCGGGTCTGGCGTTGCTCAGACTTCGGACTGCCTCATTGGAGGGGTGTGGCTGCTCTAGGGAGTCCAGGACTTCTGTTAGCGGGTTCAAATATTGTCAAATCCCAATGGAAGTTAGGTGATAATGTTGAGACACAGCGCTTTGTAAACTTTTAGGGCCAAGTGCATATTTACCATGTAAAAAGATAGGTTTGAGGGTAGGAGAATATTCTTTTCAAAGTCTTTTTCCACAAAAAGCCAGATGATAATTAAATAATTACTTGTATGATTATTCTTCGAAGACAGTTCTCCAGGAGTATTTTTATAATTAGCTGGTTACACGACTATGCGTTTAAAAAGTTTACTAATTTATAATGATTGATAAGATTTTACAAAACTAATACACGACTGGTCTCCTAAAATTTCATTCCCGTATTATTGTTTGTACATTTTATTAGAATTAACTTTAGAAAACGAATATATCTTCTTCTGGGGATAGCCATCGGTGTGTACATCAATGGGTACAGCTGATAAAGCTGTATAATATTCGAGGCTTTCAGCATATTTCACCAAAACAAATATTACACTTAAACATAATGTTATATATGGTACCAAAGAGAAACTCTCCTGGTTATTTTGGTGGTGGAACCATGCTGATCGGTAAAAGAATCACACAGAAATTGGTGAACATCCAGAGAAAAAAACATTACCACAAACAAATGGAGAACCTCTTCCTTTTGTTGGTAGTGGTGAAGTTTAAAAAACTGTGTGACACTAACACTATGCGCTAAAAAATATGGCGTCCAATCACACTGTTAACGAATCAAATTCGAGACTGAATCAATAACCGCATAACCACATTGCAAAACAAGCAATCAATATCCAATTAAACGGTTAAAACAGGATCACAATGGAACACAAAACTGGGTCCTAATGAAATTAATATTCATTAACAACGGCGCCATTGGATCTAGACGTTGGTAATTTTGTAGTAAATCCCAAACACCATTTTGGGAGGCCTACCGCAGTAACGGGTCATTTATTCAAATTTTACATAGTTTAATCATCATTTATGACATCCAGGGTGTCCGCGAAGACATTAATACAGAATACTGATATCACTTTTTGATTAAATGGATATCGTTTATTTATGCATACCTTTCCCAGCTGATGGTCCATTTGGCATATTTTTTATGCGGAGTAATTTGGTCAGTGCCATTCTAGTGGATTATAGCTGGAAATGTTTTTTGTTTGGGGAAAACCATTGAGTTTGACTTAACAAATTTATGTATATTAGTTTGAAAAGTAATTTAACCTAATTTCTCGTATTGTGTAAAAGAATGAATAGAAATATTACTAAAGAGGCTGATTATGTTTTAATTATAACTAGAGATGACATATAGACCTACGAGTGAACATGTGCTGGTTGTCAAGCAAAAATATTAAATTTGGATGTTTATCAACATAATCTGCTAAATTTAATGATTTTGTAAAAATTACAATAATTATAAAATAAATATAATTATCAATCTAAAAAAATACTTAATTTTCACTAATTATATTACCGATGTATAATGATTCACATTATTTAAATACTTTTAAGCTGTATTTGATTACTTTTTGGTTTCACCCAAAACAACATTAAATTACTTCAAATTTGAAAAAAAGCTACGGATGTTGGGATTGTAAACCTAAATGCCAAAATGTCAGTTAAGTCTGTTAAGGTTTGGATAGTGGTCACTTAGTCTCCAGGTTTGCTGCAGTAGGGGGCTTACTTTTAGAATAACCCTAGCAACATACGCTTATTGCTGATTTCCAACCGTGACTTTATTATTGTTTGAGTAAACATAATCTATGTAATTACTACTTTGGGCCATTTAGCTACGAAACAATAGGTTTACGTTAGGTTAGGTTAAGTTAGGTTAGGTTAGGTTATGTTAGGTTAGATTAGGTTAGGTTAGGTTATGTTATGTTGTGTTTGCTTAGGTTAGGTTAGATTACAAGACCACTGGTTAGACTGTTCCCTTGGTGTAAAACCACGATTGGTGTAAAAATACAGAAATTTTATTTTATTTTAAGAATTAAAACACCAAGTTATTTTATCTCTTGACAATATTAGAGTATTGATTTGCAATTCCCCGTTTTCCCGTGTCAAATTACGTTCGCCTGGAGCATATAGAACATGTAAACAGACCCTGTTGTGGTGGATATCACACAAGGAGTTGGGTGATTGGAAATCGACCTACCCTAGGGCCTTAGGCCAGCCCTAGCATCAGATGGGTCATGTTACACTATATGTTTAAGTTACAGCAGGGTAGAGATGTTGGGTGTTTCAGGATAAATTGTTTTAGAGACTGAAGATGCGAAAATGTTTAAACAGAATGGAAAGTTGTAGCAGTTTATGGACTTGAATCCTCGCATTCATTTTATTTCTCTATGCGACCTTTTTTTAACATAATCTAAACTTATTTAATCTTAGCTATCCTAACAAGAAAAATTAATTAACTGGGAAAAGTAGTACAGTAGAGTCCCGCAAACTCGGCACTCGATAACCCGGCAGTCTGGATAACTCGGCTATCACCTGGCTCAGAAAATTAGTGATTTTTTGAGTCCGAGTTAAACATGGACCAAGCCAACTCGAGTCAAATCATTCACAACTCTTACCAAGGATTTATTGTACTATATCTGATGATTTAATACTGACTTTTAATATAAATATAAATAAAAAAGGCGGTTAAAAAGCTTAAACATTGTATTGTTCTTATTTTTAACCCTAGTACCCGATAACCCGGCATTTCACAGACTCGGCACCCTTCCATTCCACATTACGCCGAGTTTGTGGTACTCTACTGTAAATAAAATATGATGTTATTGTTTTAGGAATTGAAGTTGTAAAGATGTGAAAATGTGTATGGAATGCAAAGGTTGTAGGATTGCATGGACCTCTTGCTTTCTATTTTTTTTTTCTATTGGACCAAATACTGCAATTTATATTACCTAATAAAACATAACCTAACCTTACGTAATCCAACTTCCTAACAAAAGTTGTTATTAAACAGAAAGGGTAGTAAAAAAGGAATTATTGTTTTACAAAAAGTGTACAAATATTAATATTGGTAATAATGGATATTTGTGGAGTTATGTATGTTGTATGCTCCTTGATCCTCGCATATATTTTATTTTCTACAAGATCATCTATATGTAGCGAATTTTAGAACTTGTCGAATAAGCCCATAAATGCAACTGTCCAAATTCTATTATCTTAATTTTCTAGAGTTTTTTAATTGGTGTAACAAAATTGTTTTTTTTTATAAGTTATAAGTTGTCTAATCAGTTTGGGCAGCAATTGACAAAAGTGCTCCTTCATCCATACTATTTTTTTGTCTATAGCTATTTTTTTATGAGTTAGTAAACTAGGCTACTTTATAAATTAGAAAATCATATCAACATTTTTTTCATCACCTTGTAACTAAGTATCTTTAAACTCTGAGGAACCCTAGAAATATACAATACCGAAAACTCGCAAATAAAGTTGCCGAGACAAATGGAAACATAAATTGACAACGTTTCTCGTGACAGCAATAAATTTATTCGGCGAGAATAAATTTGTCTAAATCAGGAAAATTCAATCAGACTGGAGCATTAGTATGCGAAACGTGGTGTTTGGCTGATGGTGATAAAATCTCAAGTTGAAGTCGAAGGCACTCCCGCCATGTGAGATGAGGGCAGAGGGGTCAGTCGTGTGCGATTGGTAATGCCTAATGAAACTGTTGTAAAATGTGTGTTGTGTCAGCGAGGATATTATTTACGTTTTCATCGTGTTTTAAAATTAGGACCAGGGACAGGGTTTACGCAAATCTTCGAATCCCTTTTGAAAATAATAATGACTGATTTTGCTAATACATTAAGTTACCTTCTTATCGTCCTAAGTAAAACTTGTACTGGCCAAAACATTACCCTTTCTGTTCCTAACAACAGTTTTTTTGTGTCTTAAACATTAGGATACATATTATAACCCAAAAAATGTATTTTTGTGTCCCAATTAAAACTAGTACTGTCCCGAGCATTTTTCCTATCTTTGTTAGTGCCCCTGATAATGAATTTCTCAACAGAAGATTTTTCCAAGTGTAGGAAAAGTATTTAATTTTGTAAATTCACAAGTTAAAATTCATTGCGAAATTATATGCTCACCAAATACATCGTGAGATAATAACTTCCAGACTGTGTACACCTTTTTTGCTTCTTCATAGATGGTAGAGCTGATTAAATAACCGGTTAAACTTGTAGTTTAACTACTTATTTTGCGTTCATTAATAGTTCTTCCTCTGTCGAGACAATCTTTTTTATACAGGAAAAACGCTAAAATCAAAGTGTTCATGGAATATTGGCTATTGCTAATTTTTAGTCATGAGTCGCGTAGATAACGTAGTTTTCTTTAGGGATACGAAATGTTTTAGATAATAAAAATATTGTGATTGTGATTATTTACTGAGACAACTATTTAAATTGTCCAGCAAAATGGTTTCTGCTCGCCTTCAATCTGAAGATTCCTGGTTCAAATCTAAGCGAGATTGTTATTGTTCACTGATGCCACTTGTCAATGAGTTATCAATTAATCATGCCAAAAAGCCATGATCAATCAATAGTAAATGAATTAATCGATTCAAGATCTAACAGAGAGGTCACCCTTAGATAGCAATAAACCATGATTTGGACCGACCAAAAACGTAAAAAATTCGAATGGAGTAGATATACAAATAAAAGAAGGACAAAAACAATTTAAAGAAATTTTATCGTTGTAGGGGTATTCACGGTAATCTATTTTAATAATGTTTAAAATTCTACATAGACGCACGCAAAAAAAACATTGACTAACGAATATTTCAAGTATTCTTTGGTTAACACTATTGTTTGCACACATGTGTCAACGTCAACACCGGCCTCTGTCTTCCGTCAACAAAGCTTGACGTGGACCACATGTCAAACACTGTCCTTCAGTTGCCAGCCTTTGCTTCTCAGTCGCCAGTTTCCATAGACCAGTCTCCTCTCCGTATCTGCTAGTCTTCACGGTTTGCCAAACTTAAGTTGCCACCCTTTGATCTTCAGTTGCCAGTTTCCATAGACCAGTCTCCGAAATGTATTTGCTAGTCTTCACTATTCGGTTGCAAAACTTCAGTTGCCACCATTTGATCTTCAGTTGCCAGTTTCCATAGACCAGTCTCCTCTCTGTATTTGATAGTCTTCACTATTTGCCAAACTTCAGTTGCCAGCCTTTGATTTTCAGTTGCCAGTTTCCATAGACAATTCTCCTCTCTGTATCTGCTAGTCTTCACTATTTGCCAAACTTCAGTTGCCATCCTTTGAGTTTCAGTCGCCAGTTTCCATAGACCAGTCTCCTATCTGTATTCGCTATGCTAGTCTTCACTAATTTGCCAAACTTCAGTTGCCAGCCTTTGATTTTCAGTCGCCAGTTTCCATAGACCAGTCTCCTCTCTGTATTTGCTAGTCTTCACTATTTGCCAAACTTCAGTTGACAGCCTTTGATTTTCAGTCGCTAGTTTTCATAGACCAGTCTCCTTCTATTTATTCACTATTTGCCAAGAGTTGCCAGACTGATTTTCAGTCGCCAGTTTTCATAGACCAGTCTTCTCTCTGTATTTGCTAATCTTCACTACTCGGTTTCTATACTTTAGTTACCAGTCTTCGGTTTTCAGTATTATTTATTCTCCGATTGTGTAGTCGCCATTCTTCAATTTCAAATTTGATTCTTCAATCAATATCAAATGTTTATAAATTCGAACGAGATATCCTAATTATGTTGAAAAGTTACTTTCACAACTGCATTTGAGATTCAAATTTAAATCCACGTATTAAATTAAGTTCTTTATTTAATATTTATTTGTGAACCTAACAAACAAGTTTATAATGTTGCATGTCAAGCACACGCTGAATCACCTGCAAAATTTCGACCAGCGTCAGCGCAAATTGTAATGAATATTAAATTAAATTAAAGCCTATTTTTCTGTCCCATTGTATCCTCGTTTGTGCCATTAATTGGAACGCATCGATTTGCTTGTTTTGCAAATCAAATATGCAGTCAGCTTCGTTTAATCCTCTCTGCTAATGCCTTTGTTCGTATGCAACAAAAAATAATGCTTTTGTAAAGTTTTATTTTCATCAGAAAACACCTGACACAGAAATTAGTGGTAAGGGCATTTTGAACAAGTGGTTAGTGCTAAAATATAGGATGAACAAGTAGTCTATAGAACTTAGTCAGACTTGTTAGTGACATAAAGAGGTTTTGTGATATTAATTAAATATATCCACCAGAAAAATAGTAAAACTTTGGACCAAATAAAAGCCCAATTTCGATTATTATTCAATGTTTGGGAAAGTTAGGTAACATTTTGTAGGAATACAACCGTGAACATTTTCTTTTCCTGGTCTTTTCAAGAATAGGGCCGCCACTAATAAGATTGCCCTATATTCTTTGAATATGGTATATTCTGAAAACAGTCAATGTATCTATATGCACAAAAGTGCTGTGGTGGACGTCCTTCCACCACACGCTAATGCTCTTAGTTGTACTAAGAGGACGCCCAACCTAATCCAGCCGAACCTAACCTAAACCTTACCAGACCTATCGGAACCTTCCCTAACCTAACCTCATTTACACTACCTTCATTCAAATAAGGGAAATTTTAAGTGTCGGACCTTCTAAACCCCAATGTTTCTAACTAAAATAGTATCGATTATTGGTATGATTTCTGAAGTCTTGCCACCTTCTTCTCCCATGAAGCGGATGAAGTGTTGTGCGCAAGCGTTATCTAAGAGCAAGCGCGTCGTGGCAGGCGCGGTCATGTTTGAATGTGTGTGTAGTAATGTTAGAACGTGTTGAGCTAAGCGCATTCTTGCAGTATTCGTATTGAATTTTCTTCTCTAGTAGGCAAACACACTCCCCACTCATGCAGAGAACTATAAAGATACTAAGAAATGTCTTCATTATTGAAACCAGAAGCCGTGCTTTAAAGTAGAGGCGAGGGTTAGGAAGTCAACCCTAACCTAACCTAACCTAACCTAACTTAACCTAACATAACCTATCCTAACCTAACCTAACTTAGCCTAACCTAACCTAACTTAACCTAACCTAACTTAACCGAACCTAATCTATCATAACTTAACCTATTCTAAACTAACCTAACCTAATCTAACCTTCATGAAAACAAAATAAAATTTTAAGTGGTTTCCATGGAAATTAATCAAGATTTACAAGAAACCATGAAACAAACTCTGTTACAATAATAATTTTCCTAAAGTGTGGCGCTTTTCAATTGGTGCTTACGTAAGCACACAAAGGCATAATTTGATTTTATAATTGATAAGGTCTGTATCTGTATGAGATATTCACTGGAACAAATTGTCCTGAATCTTTACGCGAATATAGTTTGCTTCCAGAGCAAACGAAAGTCAGCAATACAGTATCTTTAAGTAGGCTTCTGGTGTGGTCACGAGAAATAGGGATGTTTAAAACTTGACTCAACGGGACATGGCCATTGAGCTTTCATTAAATAGTCCTGACTAAGGAAAGGTAACTCAATAAAGCTCACTTCACTCCTTCAATCATATTTGGACAAAAATACGCATCCTTACTTCACAATATAGTTGTAATGGTAGCTAAACAGTTAATTTATTTTATTTAGAACACTATGGTAAACAAATATGCGTTCTTCTACAAGTTGCACTCCTTCTACACCATCAAAAAATATTTGTCCTAATAAAGACATCGTTTAATTCAACACACGCCGAAAAGATAAACCCCATTTAAATACAATGGTGTAGGCAAAAACTTGTATGTAAATGAAAAAAGGCGGAAACATAACTTAGCAACGTGGAAAAATCAAGACAAGATAAATAATGCAGTCTGAAATATTGGAGTGCAGCAGAGGGCACGCGATAGGCTGAAAACAATGTGGTTTCGTTAGAGTTAATTAGCTCATTTCCACCAACTATAAATATCTAGAAGACGATAAACTTTGTAAGAGTTGTGAGCCACGAAAAGAAACCTGTTTTGGACCGGCGAGAAAACGCGGATACTATTCAAATAGAATATGCATAATTCAATAGCCCAAAGCTCATATTTATGTGACGGTGTTAGGCGGGTCGAGTAAAAAAATGTCCGGCATCATTTTGGAAATTTAAAACTTGTTTTTAGGATGTTTTGCTGAAATTACATTGTTAAGTGGTACAATTAGTGTTAAATAGTGTAAATGCGAATGTAGGTAAATATTGAATCAATTGATTTTATATTTTCCAATGTCATTTATAAGTATTTCTAAATAGGCCAGGGAAATGGGTGATTCTTAAAACTAAATGAGATACAGTACTTGAGAATACTCCGTCTGAAATAATTTGTCGTTCGCAAAGTAATAAAAAGCTACTATGCACGAAACGTTTAGACACCGTCTAATTGAAATAATAACTCAGCAAGGTGTTTGTTCATAGACGAATCGAAGGTGTATGTTGACGAACACAAGGCGTTCCTAAGAGGAGGTGTTCTTAAATGGGTAGGACGTATCCTCAGGCTCCCAGAAGACCAAAGGGTGTTCTAAGATAATTAATAGTTGCCTCAGATGTAAGATATTCTGAAGGTATCCTTAGACAGCCATAAGGTCTACTCAGGTAACCTGAATATAACGGTAGATCGACAGAGAGTGTACTCAGATAACCAGGAAATGTCTTTGGACAGCCAGATAATATACTTAGATTACCAAAGGCTATCATAGACGACTATATCGCGTACTCAGAAGATTAGAAGACATAATTAGACAACCAGAAGGTGTACTCAGACGACTAGAAGATATCGTTAAACGAACAGAAGGTGTACTGAGACATCTTTACAGAAGATACCCTTAGACCATTAAATGGTGTACTCAGACGACTAGAAGATGTCCTTAGATGACCAGAAGGTTTACTCAGGCGAATAGAAGATATCCTTAGATGACCAGAAGGTGTACTCAGGCGACTAGAAGATGTCCTTAGATGACCAGAAGGTGTACTCAGACGACTAAAAGATATCCTTCCTGGAATGACCAAAGTGTAACGATTAGAAAATGCCCTTAGAAGAGAAAGTGTGTTCTCAGACTGCCACAAGAGTACCTTAGACAACCGAAAGGTCTTTAAGTAGTTAAAAAAAAAAAATAGGACACGAATTCAAAACTATCTATATGTATATCGGATGACGAGAGAGTTCATGTCCACAAATGCAAAAGTATCCTTAGACCACTAAAGGTGCCCTACACCCAGGAGGTGTCCTAAAATTACAAGGACTCAGGAGATGGCTTCGCACAGTCAGGTGACAAATACAAATAAGGACAATTAGAGGTCCGAGTAATGGCCAAAGCTTGTCGTTTCCAAATAATTGTCCTTGGCGTTCCTGAGTTGCATGTTAGACCGGGGTCGACAGCCGAACCAGCTGGAGTCGTTGACACTTCCTAATCTACTGGAATTTTGACTTTTTGTCCCCGGGTTAGTGCTTTTTATCTAGAGCAGGAATTTCTTACTTTTTCGTTGATTTGAAAGTGGGACGGAGAATGATTAATGCTTTGGAATTTTGGAACTACTGCGGTCATTATTTTACTAGTTTCTGAAAGAGTAAAGGGAATTTAGCAAATCATTTACCTAGGTAAGGTGATATAAGGACAGATGTTTGTTGTAGGCTAACTATAAAAAAATCAAGAATTTGAAGCAGTGTGAAAACGTTCTCATATTATGTATGAGTTCTTACTTAGCATTGTCTGTGGTTTGTTTGATCAGGGACATTTCCTTCCTATTAATTACACGCACAATACAATTTTACTGCAATACTTCATTATAGTTAAAATTGAACAATGATAAACCGTTACGAATATTAAAACAACCCATTGCAATCAATTTAATCCCACCCTGAAACCTACCAATCTTCTAGGGAAACAAAACCAACGAGATTTTGACACGAATATATTGCCTTGGAGGAAAAACAATTACGTACATTGTATACGCGGTATTTGCAATTCCGATGTGCGATTTTCGGACCAAAACGTCAGTCGATGAAGGATGTTGTTATGTTAAGCAGCTGTCATATTAACACATAGCGGGACAGACCTCACGGCGGGGGGCCGTCTAGTTCGTCCTCTCGAACACTTCGAAGCTATAGACTCCATTTGAAATATACTACATGAAACATTCTTCAAGTGCTCGAAAAAATAAGCTTTGAAATTTGAATAGTTATTAAAGTAGACATCCCAATAATGTAACAATTTTTCATGAACAAATTGTAAAATAAGTCACCACTTGCAGTGTGTGTAAATATTCTCTCAGTTTGGCATGGTTAACTATATGTTTTTTTTATAGTTGACTATTTGGCTTAAATTAAACTATTTGGATAAATTATGCCCAGTTTCATTCTGAAATTGGCTAAACGTTAAAATGGGAATGCAAAGTCTATTTGTATAAATTTTAATTATTTTATAATCGCAAATATGCACTGCAAGGTAAACCATCCAAATTATTAGTTTTAAAATAACCTAAGTTTAAATAAACAATCGTTTTTTAGATAATCATCTAAATATAAACAACGAATGAATGAACATCAACCATAACCCAAAAAGTGTTAAATTTAAATGTCAAAAACGATAATTTACAGATAAAACATAACCACGACTAAATAATTAACTTAAACTTCAATCTAAACATAAACCAATATTTACTGTAAAGAGGGAAATTTGCTGAGCAAACGGATATCATTAGTTTGTAAATGAGAAGAGAGAGGGCGGGAGAGGAGGAAGTGAGAGGCAAACTGACCTTGAATCAGCGCAGCGTGCTGCAACCGGGACTGCAGCGGCAACTGTGTTATGCAACTGTGATGTATGCAAGCTGAGTCACGGCTAGGATCCGGCAACATTACTGCAGTGTGCTGCTTGGTAACTCTCCTGCAGTAGCTACCGGGACTGCAGCGGCAACTGTGTTATGCAACTGTGATGTATGCAAGCTGAGTCACGGCTGGGATCCGGCAACATTACTGCAGTGTGCTGCTTGGTAACTCTCCTGCAGTAGCTACCGGGACTTCAGCGGCAACTGTGATGTATGCAAGCTGAATCACGGCTAGGATCCGGCAACATTACTGCAGTGTGCTGCTTGGTAACTCTCCTGCAGTAGCTACCAGGACTGCAGCAGCAACTGTGATGTATGCAAGCTGAGTCACGGTGGCAACATTACTGCAGTGTGCTGCTTGGTAACTCTCCTGCAGTAGCTACCGGGACTTCAGCGGCAACTGTGATGTATGCAAGCTGAATCACGGCTAGGATCCGGCAACATTACTGCAGTGTGCTGCTTGGTAACTCTCCTGCAGTAGCTACCAGGACTGCAGCAGCAACTGTGATGTATGCAAGCTGAGTCACGGTGGCAACATTACTGCAGTGTGCTGCTTGGTAACTCTCCTGCAGTAGCTACCAGGACTGCAGCAGCAACTGTGATGTATGCAAGCTGAGTCACGGTGGCAACATTACTGCAGTGTGCTGCTTGGTAACTCTCCTGCAGTAGCTACCGGGATTGCAGTGGCAACTGTGTTATGCAACTGTGATGTATGCAAGCTGAGTTATGGCTAGGATCTGACAACATTACTGCAGCGAGCTGCTTGGTAACTCTCCTGCAGTAGCTACCGGGATTGCAGTGGCAACTGTGTTATGCAACTGTGATGTATGCAAGCTGAGTTACGGCTAGGATCCGACAACATTACTGCAGAGTGCTGCTTGGTAACTCTCCTGCAGTAGCTACCAGGACTGCAGCGGCAACTGTGGTGTATGCAAGCTGAATCACGGTGGCAACATTACTGCAGTGTGCTGCTTGGTAACTCTCCTGCAGTAACTACCAGGACTGCAGCAGAAACTGTGTTATGCAACTGTGATGTATGCAAGCTGAGTTATGCAAGCTGAGGGCTAGGATCTGACAACATTACTGCAGCGAGCTGCTTGGTAACTCTCCTGCAGTAGCTACCGGGACTGCAGCGGCAACTGAGTTATGCAACTGTGATGTATGCAAGCTGAGTTATGCAAGCTGAGGGCTAGGATCTGACAACATTACTGCAGCGAGCTGCTTGGTAACTCTCCTGCAGTAGCTACCGGGACTGCAGCGGCAACTGAGTTATGCAACTGTGATGTATGCAATCTGAGTCACAGCTTACAGCTAATACTGTACTACCAGACTTCAGTGAGCTTATTTTGCTATTGAATTTAAAACTTTGTAGCTCTCTTGCTCTGTGATAAGTGTTTAACACTACTAAGTATTAAATTTCTTAGCAATTATTTGCTTGTAAAAATACTTCTTTTTAAACTCTTAAGGAAATAAGTCTGATGATGTGGAAGACTCAGATATACGACAAAACATTTTGGTTCTTCATAGTTATTGATTGTAGCAAAATAAATTTAGGACTATTTATTCCAAACCTTGTTCAGAGTAATAGATGACATTGCATCGTTTTTTGTACTCGTGCCATATTGCAAGAAGGAGTGGCAAATTGCACCAACTATCGCCTCAGTTGCATTGGCGTCCAAGGACAAACCTTTCATATATCGTGGTCAGCTGGAAATAGAGTGAATTGTAGAAATTGACGTAATTAACTCAATATAGGTGTTGCGCCTTGATATGCAATCTTTGCAGTGTTGTATTACATTGTTGCAATACAGGGTGTGCAGAAAATAACTGAAACATTTTGAAGGTCAATATCGATACCAATATAATGTTTTATATATGTATTTAAAGCTAAAACTCTCAAGTTCTTTTAGATGCTTTGTATGACTCGATTTAAGCACCATTATTGCATCAACATCCATTGTTTTATTTTCAAATTTTGGAAGATTTGTTATTCTAATTTAATTTAACTGTTGGCATTCCTCGTTAATGTTTGCACGGGCTTTATTGTGGTTCTGTATTGTTGACCATTAATGAGCTGTTATTATGAGTTCAAATAGGCATGTTTATGTAGTGCAATGGCAACTCCATATCCATATTAAAAGGCCCAGTGCGTCGTTATATGGTTTGTGGAATCCTCGAACCTTGTTTCGACGATCGGTGGATTGGTAGGGAGGGGCCCTTCCAATGGTCTCCTAGAAGTCTAGATATGACTTTTGTGGACACCCTGTATTTCAAGTAATTTGCATGCAAGCAAAAACAGTTTTCTTCACTATTATTTAATGTGAGTTAACTGAACAAAAGATTTTAATTTATTAAGAATGAGGTGTATGCTATACGCACACTGACGTATTTGCATTTTGCATTGCATTTTATTTTAACATCAGCCTTATCGATTATGTTGGGGTTTTGTTAGCCATAGATTGGGATCTAAACCCAAGTCCTTAGGGCAAAGTACGTGATTTAACTACTATCCCTTTTTTCACCTAAATTGGTAGAGAAGGGAACCTAGTAAGTTTCCTGATAATCTCTTCTTACACTACTTCGTAATATGTTTTATAAAAAAGCCTGTAAAAAGTCATAGCTATTCATTAGAAAATAAAAATAAATTTAGTATTTTTATAGCAAAAATGTCAAATATATTCAGAAACTTTCGTCCTGAACACAACAGTCCCGTGTGGGCCTGCCTGTCACTGGTTGTGAAATATGGCCTCATAATAACGACCTTGCATCAATCTTGGAACTATATTTGAAAGCGGAATTATAGTTTACGTTGACATTTTACTGCCCACTAAAATTTTCAACGGCAGTTTCATCCATTTCTCGCCTATTTAAAACTTTATAGGACAAGATTTCATTTAAGTCCAATTTAATTTACTTAAAAATGACTGTAAACTATTTCAACATGTGCATAAGAAATCTCCCCTCCCCTCTCCCCTTTGTCCTAACTCATACAGTTATGTTTATTTTCTATCGGACATGGTAAACTGATATTTTACATCATACAGATCCACAGTGTAGAAATACTTGCTATAAACGACTTTCTGCACTGAGTTGATTTTCGGTTGGTTTCAGAACAGAATTATGCTGTTGAACGAGAATTTTTCAGTGGCATTAAAGCAACCAAACTAGAAAAACATATTATGTAGGTCATGATCACCTCAACATCATCTGGCAATCTATGGAGTCTCTTAGGGATTATTAGAAGAGATATACCACTATTACACATTTCCCTATGCAGATGAGTAAATTTGGTTGGGTTGGTTAGGTTAAGTTTGGATATAGGTTAAGTTATGTTAGGATACGTTGGGTTCTGTTGGATTAGGTTAGGTAAGTTTTTCTTTGGCTCAAAATAGTGTGCATGATTGATGGCAAGCGACACAGGTTAGGTTAGGTTAGGTTAGGTAGAGTTTTTTTCCCTTTCGAAACGTAAGTAAAACATTCATTTTATTGCATATCCATTGACACTTCCACAATCAAAGGGGGTGGTACAAGAAGAGTGAGGCCACTTTTGAAACATGCCCTGTGCACATAGGACATAGCTCAAAAGTGGCCCTACTCTTGAACCACTCCTTCCTCAAAGTATTTTCACAATTTTACTCGACAATTTACGAAATTACAACCAAACGAGAAGCACACAGTAGACCATGGACGGCGCCACGTCATCGCTTGGCCTGTCATTACTTTAACGAATTTAGAGTCAAACACTTCTCCGCCCACTCCAACTGCAATTGAAGAAATGAGCCCGTCCTCCAGCGACGGCGAGCAGAATGTGAAATGTGAAATGTGAGCGCCGCTGAATATAGACTGCCGCATTTCGCTCAACTTTAAATATTCTTATCGCAGAAATGTATGAAGAAATATTTCCAGCCGGACATGTTATGTATGAAATGTAATGGTCTTAATAGGGTCGTGAACAGGAGAGAGGGATTTTAAAGTATGAGATTTAGTACAGTGTATTCAGATAATTGTTTTTCATTTGGTTGTATAGTTCATCGTTGTTTATAGACTATACATCGATGAGTTCTGCAATGTGTGTAGTCTGTATACAGTGTTGCCCAAAGAACTAAATTGAGATTGAAAATTAGTGATAGAAATTTAACTTATAAAAGAGGGCATTAGGAGAGTACAGTATATTCTTTTGCATTACTTTGCAATAATGTCCAGTGACCAATATACAGTATTATCAAGTATACTGTAAAGTGCTGTATGTGTTAGGGTTTAAAATGTGGTATTTTAAGGATATCCTTTTAAAATGTGGTATTTCAAATATGTCCTTTTAAAATGTGGTATTTTAATGATGTCCTTTTAAAATAGGTATTTCTAAAGGATTTCAAAATTTACATAGTAATAATGAGTAAATAAACATAACAAAATATGATATGAAAGTGTTATAATTTTATAATGTGTAAATATGATATGATGGAGAAAGGAGAAACCACAATGGCTATAGTATCAAAACATATAACAAAATTGTATTTTATTCTTTTTTTATTGTAGTTAGTTACCCATGAATGAACTTCGATATTACTCCCCTCCCCTCCCTCTGACAGCGAGTTGGCCAAAGGTAGAGCTCGGGGCATCGTTCTCCGAAGTCCTGGGTTCAAATCCCGCCAATCACCAATGGATTTTATCTAATTGATAATGCCGTGACCCTATAGGCCCAGCCTGAAGAAATTTGTTTCCCTTTTAGAGGTTACCATGTAAAGGTGGGACACAATAAAAAATAATACCCCCTTCCCCCTTTAGAAAATAAACAATTTTGCAAAGAGAAAACATTGCAATCCTAATCATACATGTGATTGAAATAATCGTTGATCACTACACACATACTATCAGCATAGTCATAGCTTCCTAATAGTGTCCAATTACACATGCTGCATATCTGTTTCTCTAAGTGACAGGGAGCTTAATTCAATAAAGCCAATCTCAATAGGACAGTATCGACATTCTGGCATTCTATCCCAACAAGGCAAACCGATTGGCTTGGCTTCCTGTTAAATTAGTTGATGGATCGGCCGCCAGTTGAAGATTGAGCGCTGCGTTAGCGGCAGAACTATTAATGTGGCCAATAACTAACCAGGCTGGCCAAGGTCGTTGACTTCACCATGATCATCTGGTAGAGTTTGTGAATATTTAGGTGTTATTTTTTGTCGAAATTGGTTTTTGACTTGTAGAAAAAGATGGTTTTATTATAACAGTTGTCTTTGGTTTTCGAATTTTCTTATTACTATAACATCAACTGATTTACTTTAATGTTGTGTTCATCATACTGTAATTTTTGATAGCCCCAATCACAAAAGGAACAAACTTAACCTAACCTAATCCTACTTGTGACCCTTCCCATCAATCATGCAGAATAAGTTGGGATATACGTTTCCAGAACTAGGGTCGGCCCTCTTCCCAACCTAACCTAACAAAGCCTAAACAAACCTAATCTAACCGATTATATTTCCCAACCTATTACCAAATTATAAGGTCGTTTTGATGGACATTGCCTGCGCTGATTAATACTGAATATTTTCTATTATTTTGAGGTTTATTATGACAATAGTAATATCAGAGGACGAACAGATTTGAGATAGTTTAGTTACACAGTTTTAAGTTTGTAACCGTGAAATTAATACTAGGGTAAATACATATGAAAGATGAGAGGCCTAAGTGGTGATTGATTTCGGTTGGACATTCCAATCATCATCAGACACAATAGACGATGGTGAAATTAGATGAATGAATATTCAATTTCAAACATACTGTAGATACACCAAACAATGATACACACTTAATATGACCCATAAGGATGACGAACAAAGATCTATCATTGACAAAGATCTAACATCTAACAATCTAACATACGGCAAAGATTCCATAGGTTGCATGTCATAAAATTCGCCTGTATGCTTCAAAACAAGCGATGAGGCCTATCATCTTTGCAATTGGCTTTAGACAGAAGATTGCAACAAACAAAAGATGTTTTTCCTTGTAAGTGCCTTGCTGACAAATTCGCAGACACTTTTCGTGTCGAACTCAAACACACGATAAGGTTCAGGAACCTCTGTGATTGGAGATAGCCTGACTCAGACAAAAACAAAATTGAGTAATTACTGGAATTATTAGAAAAATTATGTGTTATTAGAGAAAAGTGTTGTTTTTTAGTGCATGAAAGTGATAATGGGCTCATAATTACCTGTTTTGGACACGCCAACGTTTCTTGGCAACAGTTTAAAAGGATTCTTCGTGTGAAAGATCTAAATTTTGATTAGGTTGTGAATTACGTTCGATCGTGTGATAGATTGTTCTACTAGTAAAACGGGTGAACTATGTTTTAATTCCTCAGAAATAGTTGCATTACCTTTAGAAAAGAGGGTCTATAGACAATAATTATTCTTCTTGCTTAAGAGACCTATATTTCTTGATAGGTGAATCTACAGTTTACCACATGGTATAAAAACACCAGTTTCTACCAAATTAATCGTCTTATTCGTATTTTGTAATCGAATAAATCCAACCTAACCTAACCTAAGCCCCTTTCCAATCAATTTTACACAATAAGCAGTGTTGACATGTCTGGACCTACGGTCTACCCCTTCCGAACCTAACCTAACCCAACATGACCTAGCCAAACCTTAATTGCATTCCCTTCCACAAAAGGGAAAATTTGATGGTAGCACTCTTCTTCAAAAGTGTAGACAAATCCCCACAGTACCTCGGTTAAGAAAACCTTAGATACAACATGTTTGACGAATGATTCCCTCGGTAAATACAATGATATCAGTGTTTTTTTTAATTAGCTTCAACGAATTGCAGTCTTATTTGCTGTGTTTTCGCCCCAAAGCACGATAAAGGCCACAAAGTGCCGTGTTCAAAGGGTTTACGGGTGGTTAAGAATAACAAATTCTGTCAAATATTTGTTTATTTTATAAATGTCACACCCATTTTCATCAAATTACAGAACAGTAACGATTTAGCAATCTTTTGTTCTCGATACTAACTATATTTCAAGAAATATCTCATTAATACTAAGTATCTTTCCAAATATTTTCCAATTTTTGAAAGTAAAATCCCCCGGTATTTGCCAAGTTTTACCTCATCAACAATTAATTAGTGAACATTGTTTTGGTAAATGTAAATATAAACGTAGCATTTTGATATAATATGAACCATCTAAAAGTGACTCAGTCAAAGTTGATGTGGAGTCAAAGGCCTACTCGACTTGTTACAAGATCAAAGGGAACGATAAGGAATGCCTTTAGAAATACGAAGAAAGCAATTTACCATGCTTTCATAAACACAAACTCTGACGAATAAGTTATGGTGCTCCGAGAACAAGACTTAGGAAACTGTGTTTTATGTTTCGTAAAAGGAAATTATTGTTTCGTGCTTCTTGAGGGAGATTTATAGAAAAAGACTTAAGAAAACAACATAAATTTGGAAATTTGGGGACGGTTACAATTTAAAAACTATATTTGCCATTAAAACATAAAAAATTAAAACATAAAAAAAGTAAAAGTGGACTTTTCATTCTTTATTAAAAAAGGAACTCTGCAAAAAGAAATCTGGAGCTAATTTAAAAGTCAGAATCTTTTGTTGGAATCTTTTGAGTGCACAAATGCCAACTTAATGTGGGTCCCTTATGTTAAGGTAGATTTTACGATTTTTAGCTACTTCACCCTCTTATACTATAACTAAGTATATGCAATTGCCACTCTACAGTACAATTGGACGTCAAAAAGCAAAAAATACAGTAATATTGCTCATTGACTCATCCCAAATCCCATGCCAATAGTTGGATTGAAATCATACGCCAACATATTTACATTGTTCGTCTACACATGCTATCCAAATTTCACCAATCTTAATAGGACTATTATAACAATAATTCCTAAGATAATAACTACTTCCATGTAGAGAAACTCACTGCAGAAACGACGAAGACAATTACTAACGCAAACACCTTTGCGAACAGATCTTGACAAATTCAACTCCTAATTTAGCCGGAGAGCAATGCAAAAGGAAAGAAAATGTTGTGTTGGTGAAAAGATAAATTGGACATAAAGAAAGACAAATGAGGAAGAACTTGGAGGACAAATGCGGGATGTAAGAGAGAGTAGGGTCATCAATAATGTGAGAGAGCGAGACAGAGCGTGCGTGGTCACGAATCTGGCAGAGGTGTTGGGTATGTTGGGAATACTGGTGTAGAGAGAAGAGGAAACAGAGCCTATATGGAGTGGCTATATTTGTTGAATATTGTCTAGATGGTCACGAATTTGGCAAGAGTTGGAAATGCTGGGAATGTAGGTGTAGAAAGTTGAACTAGGAGAATCGAGGAGTGGCTTCAAATTGTCAACTGTTGGATATTCAAGTAATGGATATTGGGAATACTGGTGTAGAGAGTAGGGAGTACAGTGGTTTCAGCTGAATACAGTTTTGCGTTTTATGATCACGAATAACGGAAAAAGAGGAGTTAGAAATGTTGAGAATATTAGTGCCCAGGGTGTAGAACGAAAATAAACTGAAATTAGCTACTTCCATTGAAGATAAAATTAAAAAGAATTCAGCTACATTTGCTAGCTTTTGAACTTTCTCTTGAGTGGTCATGAATTTATCAGCATATGTTTTGGATATGTTGGGAATACTTGTTGAGAGTTTATAAAGAAGAGTACACGAGAATGACAGCAGCTGTGGACTGTTGAATGTTCTATTATATAGTCACTTGGCAATTGACATTTTTGGAATATCGTCAACACTGGTTTAGAATGTAGAAAGAAGAAAATGTAGGGGACAGACTATTAGAGTTTTCTCTTGTAGGGCCATGCAACTGGGAGAAGAGAAGAGGTGCTGTATCTTGGGAATACTTTATAAGTGTATACTTTAGAACAAACATTGTCTAGAGGTGTATAGTTGTTGAAAACTCTTGCTAGTAAAAAAGACGCATTCAAGTTGGGTATACTAAGACCACTGCTGGTGTAACAGATGTATTATGTTAAGGACCAGACATTATTTAACAGAATGTTCCAAAGAAGTAAAACTCCTTTTGCAGTCAACAACTTTCTAAAGTCAACAATTTTTACTACCAGTCTTCCTTTACTATATTTTTGGTATAATAGTGTTTATACCATGATAACGTTTATAACGTTATATGTTAGGAAGTTATCAACATTTACCACTTGAAAACACTATTGGCAGCATCTTTAATGTCACCCCTGTTGCAGTTTCCTCTCCTAATTTTGAACCTTCGTTACTTTAAAACTTCAACTTATTTCAGAAGGAGTTCTCAACTGGCGGTTAATTAAGGCCGGCTCAGACGAAGGGTAAAAACTTCTATATAAAAAGGAGACCTCTTGATTCCTCGGGAACCGGTCGGGAAGAATTTCCGCTGCGCAAAACGGCGAGGCCGAAACGGCCGCTTATTTTTCACTTGTCACAATTGCGGAGGGCGGAGAAGAGATATGGCAACATCGCATCAGGGAACCAGTTTCTGGCTTTTATTTCTGACAACCGTTCGTCAGTCTTCAACCGGTTCCCGTCTTATCTCGAGGCCGCCGATCATAAACGTTTAATCCGAGACGAGACTCGCGTTCCTCGGAAACTCCAGCAACTCCAGCAACTCCAGCTCAAGCTCCACGAGTTGCTGATTCTCCAGGCGTCTCCACTCCAGAAAGCGTCGGGACAGCAAAGGCTTCTTAGTCTTCAGAATTGACCTTAAATTGGCCTTTGGATACTGAATTAGACTTTATGTAAGGACCAGTATAGCCAATTTTGTATTAAATTAAATTAGTTATGTCAAAGTACGATTATCTCCTTTAGTTTTTGTCCCTGTGATAGTGTGACATAAACATTTCAAAGATTGTGTATTCGACAGAAACCAGCAATCTACTTTAGCGCAATCGTTTAGTGAATTTATCCAGCCACGTTGATTTTTATTATAAAATTATATACTACTATAACATGGGAATGGATGTCTGGTTCTATCCATAGTCTTAGTTAACACTTTAACTAAAACACACTAGTCTTATAAGACACAGAGATTGCAATAAACTATTATCGTCCCATTATAATTTTTACCTCTGGTCAGAAAAGTTATCTTACGTGAGGAATATTTGTTCGACAACACACTCAAACGTTACCTAACATGAAATACAGTACCACGAATCAGATAAGCATTAGGATGGAAAGGTAAAGTTACAAAAAGTGTAGGGTCTTCAAAAAATTTAATTGTTGCCTCAAAAGAAACTCATATTTATCAATGATTCCTTTAGATAGAAAGGACAAGGTTCAGGTTTTACATTGATTAACAAATGACGTTAACTTTACTCTATATTAGAAAAGAATCAACTAAACATCAATGCATTCTAGTTGGTGGACATGAAAAACGCAAAAAACACTTCAGATTTTACAGGAAAATTCGACCTGCAGTAAAATTCAATATAGTTTTATCAAGTTGTATCTATAGGTTTGGTTTGATTTTTGGATCATTTATGTAAAGTTCTTTACTGAACACACGCTTGTAATGCTCGTATTACAGCTGGCAACAGTTTAAAGGGTCAACGAAGCACAGATGCTCATGCGTTGCAGCCATGTGGCCTGCATGTGCAAACGTCTGGCGAATGTTAGATGTTACTTTGATGTATTAGGTAAACGGGCAAAGCCGCTAGAACGTTTCTGTTGTGGAATGTAGCTCAGGTCGTCATCAGGCCATGTAACTGTCCGGAGTGTTTTTTATTACATTTTCCTCCTTTCGTATTCTAGAAGTTGTCCACTAGCCCTAAACCGTTTTACATATGACTAGACTAAGCCAGTTGCGTTATTATCAGATAGCAAAACGTATTGCTAATGGCAGGATTTGAACCCGGGATCTCGGGGACTGAAGTGCCAAGCTCTGCCACTATGGATAAGCTCGCTCCTCCATGTTATCTTATATAGAATTATGTTGATGTGGAAGTTTTCAGGTCTCCCCTGGTCAAGAAAGATAAGAACCCTGGTAGAAAGGTCAAAGAGGTTAAGTTGTCCCTCATTAAGTTCAAAATTACAGTTCAAGTATTTAAACAAATTAAATTTGTTCATATAGCTTATTTTAATACCTTACTATCAATTATTTCCTTTGGTTTAACACTCGCGTCGACATTTTGATTGACAATGAGCTCAAAACTACTTTTAAATTAATTCATTATTAAAAAGCTAAATTAATCTTTACCATTACTCGTTAGAAATTATTCAGCTGTATGAAATGATAACGTGGACCTATAGTTAACTTATAATTAAATTAGATAATCATTGTCATTTTAGTAAAGATTTAATATTCCAATGTTCGAGTATGGTCTTCTAAAACGGAAGAGCACAATTATATTGGGTCTGGGTCATACCACAAAGACTAAGTTAACAGCATGTATTTTTTTCATTAAAAGGGTATTTGATAAAACCATAGGGTAAATAACGAGTAACGTTTCTGTCTGAATCCCAAACCTATACGTCATCCTACCAGAAAAAATTTCACTTTATCATTAATTATTTTCAAGCCCATTTAATGATAATAACCCTATGTATTTCGCCTCTAAAGCTGACCCAATTGTACTGTGTACTATAATACATGTACAAGAAGTATTCAAACAGAAGCAAAGACTACAATTCAAGTACAATTACAACGATGTGGTATGGACATTGACCAGATCAACAACAGATCAAGAGATGAGCCTGATGAGTCAACAACTAGCTGCATGCATTTGCAAGCTTGTAGTGTATAACCATTTCGTGACTGCCAACATTAATATTGGCCAAATAAATTGTAGCCTATATTACAAGTGGTTCCTAAGTAGATGACCTTACGTATAATGTGCATAACACATTTTCTTAGTAATGCAAATCTATTGCTGATCTGTTGTAAATAGTCATCTGTCATGACAAACACACCACAATTTCGCTGGCTCGGAATTTATTCACCTAATTATTCATTACTTTAACCACACACACAAATCTCCCAGCAACATTAAACCTGTGACAAGTAACATAAGTTTTCCAGTTGGCACATGGTCAGTCCTCATTGTCTAGCATCTAATCCTTCTGCAGGGCTACCAACTGTTGCATTAACATTCATCATCATCAGGTTGGCAGTACTGGCTCTGTCAGCTGGAATATTCACAGCTGGTATTATCATACAATAAGCGGGTTGGCTGCATGCTGCAAATACATGATGTGGTGCATTGTTGCACCAACACTGGCTGCGTTTTGATTAAGGCTTGTCCACCAAGGATGTAAACTGTCTAGTTTGAAATTTTAATTAATTATTTCCAAAAACTGTACATGACACATCAAAAGGGTGGCTTTCAAAGATAGTATATGTACGAGGTTAAGGACTATAAGTAGGAAATTTTTGAATTTGCATTTAGAGAAACAGAAATAGCTATTATTTAGAGAATCTGATATTTCCAAACGTTGTGTCAGCTTATAAGTCTAGAGCTATATAGGTGTAGTTTATATATCTACGTTTCCAATTATACATACTGTACTTTGTATTATACTATGTACATACTCTGTACTTATTTTTCCTGTAGCCTACGTCTTATGTATGCTCCTGAGATCTAAACATTCAAACCAAGAACGGATACGTTCTTAGCTGAGATCTACTGATTTAAGTACTGTACTTATCTATTCTCTTTGTTCCAGTATATTCTACCATGTACATACCCAGAAAGAAAAATATAATCTTTGAATACGTTCTTAAATGTTCTTTCATTCAAGCATCTATACTCTGTTTTAGCAGCTCACATCTACATAACCAAGTATCCATACTCTGTGCTAGAAGCCGAGATCTACATATCCAAGTATCCATACTCTGTGTTACCAGCCGAGATCTACATATCCAAGTATATATACTCTGTGTTACCAGCAGAGATCTACATATCCAAGTATCTATACTCTGTGTTACCAGCCGAGATACACATATCCAAGTATCTATACTCTGTGTTTCCAGCTGATATCTACATATCCAAGTACCCATACTCTGTGTTACCAGCCGAGTTCCACATATCCAAGTATCTATACTCTGTGTTGTCAGCTGATCTCTATAGGCTACATATCCAAGTATCTATACTCTGTGTTACCAGCCGTGATCAACATATCCAAGTATCCATACTCTGTGTTACCAGCCGAGATCCACATATCCAAGGATCCATACTCTGTGTTACCAGTTTATATCCACATATCCAAGTATCTATACACTCTGTGTTCCCAGCTGACTCCACATATCCAAGTATCTATACTCTGTGTAACCAGCCGAGTTCTACACATCCAGGTCTCCCTACTCTGTGTTACCAGCCGAGATCCACATATCCAAGTATCTATACTCTGTGTTACCAGCAGAGTTCTACATATCTAAGTATCCATACTCTGTGTTACCAGCCGAGATCTACATATCCAAGTATCCATTCATGTGTTACCAGCCGAGATCCACATATCCAAGTATCTATACTCTGTGTTACCAGCCGAGATCCACATATCCAAGTATCCATACTCTGTGTTACCAGCCGAGATCCACATATCCAAGTATCCATACTCTGTGTTACCAGCCGAGATCTACATATCCAAGTATCCATACTCTGTGTTACCAGCAGAGATGTACATTTCCAAGTACCAATAATCTGTGTTACCAGCAGAGATCCACATATCCAAGTATCTATAATCTTTGTTACAATCTGACTCTACATATCTAAGTATCCATACTCTGTGTTCCCAGCTGACTCTACATATCCAAGTATCCATACTCTGTGTTACCAGCAGAGTTCTACATATCCAGGTCTCCCTACTCACGACCTCAGCTCATTTCCTCGTGCCTTTCCTTTTCTGTAATCGACTCCTAGACCTTGAACATTATCAGATGGCAGCGAGTGAGTGAAACATATTCGCAATGTGCCTCGACGAGACGTCTAAGTGAGTTGCATTTGTCAATGTCTCGAGGCCTTTTACAGATTGCCCATTGTTCTATTGTACAGTGACAAAGATCTTGTTGCGTATTCTTGATATGCGATCTGTAAGATTTGACTTTTTTGGATTAGGGGTTGAAATACATAGGTTTTAAACGGGTTGAATTAACAATGTTTGAAAATATGTATATCAATGATGATAACGTAATTTTTAAAGTAAAAGACGTTTTCTGGAAGTTATTTTTTCACTTGAACGTAGTCCATCTTGAGGTTGTCGTAGTCTTTGAGGATTTGGTAAAATGCTATCATCCCATGTTCATCATTACAAACTTGGAATGTTTATTTCATCACTGGTGTCCTAAGGTAGCGTTTGCTGCTAAAAAATGCTGCTTTGCAATTCTTCCCTAGCCAAAAATGTAATCACAAAGTTGTTATCTGCTTTTAAAATTTGAAGCTTAGCAATGTAATGGAATTTGTATACAAAATACGACACTTTACCAATCTTGTTATCATGTAGGGCCTAATCACTAATATCACCAATCGTAGGAAAATCACTTTCTTTTTCACGGTTGAAATTGTATTGCAGAGTCTTCCTTAGTGGAAGCCATGTTGGATTTCTTCCCCATATGAACAATGTTAACTTTGGGTCCAAATATCTCATCAGCAAATTGTCATATAATTATGGATAAGGAGTTAAATTTAAGGAATTGCGGTCCTCTAGAGATTGACGTTTTTTATTTCACAATTTTTAATTTTTATAATGAATAATTAATTATTAATTAGCTTAAAATTAAGCTAATTATTGAAAGGAAATGAAAATGGATTTTCGAAATTCAAAAACCTCAGTCACGAGTCTATTATGTTAAAAATACAAATTATAAATTTCAAAGCTATATCTTAACAAATAACGCCGTTACGTGTCCACAAATGATGTAATGTTCTAACATTGTTCTTATGGGGAAGAAATCCAACATGGCTACCACTAAGGAAGACTCTTAAATCGTGCTAGTTTTAACATTGAAATGTCTACTTTTGCTATTGACCTGTCAAAGGCAAATGTAAAAACAAAATTAGATTTTATTATGACTACAGAATATACAAGTCTTTCAAAATCTTAAAACTCTTTCTCTACACGTTCAATCTTACAAAGCTCTACAAGATTGTGGACAAGACAGCTGCTCTGCCATGTTGTAGTCCTGTAAAACAATGCGTCTTTGTACTCCTCGTCCGCAACTCTTGGCCGGCTCTCAAAAATCCATTGTTCCTGTCCAAAAGATGAATCGTGAACGCCTGCCGCATCTTACGACACAAAAGAAAAATCACTACTGATTCAAGCAGCGACGTTCTTCAGCTCGAATAATTAAATTGCCGGGATGCAAGACAGGATTGCAGTTGGCTCTGTCTTCGGGTTTTGTCAGATTATGTAAGAAGTACAATTGTGGAAAACAGATAAATTTGTATGATGAATAGGTATGCAACTTGTACAATGCTGCGTCTTACTGACAGTTTTGATAATTTCAAATGTAAACCAAGGCTGCATCATGGGCTTTAGATGCTGAGTTAAATCACCATATACATGGAACAGATGAGGTCATATAACCCAAAGTAAACAATTAAATAAGTACAGTATCTTATAGACGTTTCCAAAGTATAAAATGTCTTCTCATAATTTCATTCTATGATGGTTGATGGGGACTTGAAAAATACTATAGTTTAAAATTAAAATAAGTTGCCTCTCAAATTTTGCATGGTAAAAAATTTGTGTAGAAGATTTAAACTATGCAATATTTTACAGTAGTACAATTAAAATTTGTTCTTGGGTCAATTAAACTATCAGGCTGCAAACTAATTTTTGAGTCTGCTACCTAGCGAACTTATTTTTATTAACAAATGTATCCTTAAATTCATTGTGTATTCCCATAATTGTCTTTAATTTTTGTTCGCTATGGGTGATAACCTATTTTAAATCTCAAATCACGTAATATATAAGGCCTACTCATTTAGGTCTAGATTCTTGCCTAAACCAAAGTCACTTCCAAACAAAATTAAACACTTTAAATCTTAAATTTAAATTCTACTGGGTGTTACCCAGTAGAACCCTTCTCGTTTTACCCAGCACTACATTGTTGCATGCAGCCTGTTGTCCTTCCTGTTCCAATTAAGCCAGGCTTATTGCACATGCATGCAACCTCACAATTCTGCCCGTGGAGCTTGATCCTGTCAGATTCTCCACGCATGTAGACAAGCGTTGCCAGTTCTCAGGGCACAATTAATAGTTGATTCGACTTGAGGAAAGTATATCCTTAAAATTCTTTTACCTTTAATAAACTTAAAACATCTTGATAGCTATAGTTAGGTATATAAGAGCCTGTAAATAGTACAGTAGAGTCTGAAATTACTGCTTAGGAGAGGAGTGGATATAAAAAAAGTATAGGATATAAATTGTATTGTATTCTAACTCAATTTTAGTATTAATTAATAACGTATTGTACATTTATTCCTCACTATGTTGATAAACTAAACGCGTTTCACGTTTTGAAATCGAAAACATATTTAAATTTTCTCTGTTGGAAAGAAGGTGTGGATAGAAACGATTAGAGACGCCGGTTTCGTCCTGAGAAGTCGGTAGCTTTTTTTGTCATTTAAAACCAGGTCCAGAAAATCTTTTGAATCGAATTTTGAATTTTGTTGTTGTTGTTACTTTTGGATAAACAGCTAACTTTTGTCAGTAACAAAATGAAGATCCTGTAACCAAGTCGGGGTCTCTATTCTACCCTTCTACATCTTGCATTCTTGTTCAGCTTATAATGCTATCCATGTCTCTAAAGGGGTGATAGTAATAACGATGATAGAAATAAACGATTAACCTTAATCTAGGAGGTCGGCCCACTTCCAACAAAAAAAAAAACTCCTTACAATCACGTTGCTCAATTCCTCATCTTACCACTCTCTGGTGACCAGCCGAAGTAGTAATCTACTTATCAGGGCACAATAATGCTTTGTATTTGCTCAGGGACGCAGAGGTTTTGGCAAAGTTTCAAAATTCCACCCATTGTCTCCGTGGACCACCGGTGGAGATATCACCGAAGCTTAATCCTGACTGTACACACATCTAGCCAGAGTGAAGCTGTAGAAACATGAGATATGCTAATGGTGATTTGGAGGCTGGAGGCAAAGCATTGATTCTGGTGAGGTTGAACGTGGAAAAGATTTGATGGTAATGGCCAAAGTGAGAGGAATGCTGTAAGATGGGCCGAGTAAAAAGTTAGGTCTCCGAAGACAGTCATTCTGCAAATCCCTCCCTTCAAAAACCTAGAAACCGTTTAAGGTGCGTTTAAATAGTAATACAGGCAGTGAACGATGTTTTGGGATGAGTTGTACAAAGACAAAGATTATGAGTGAGAACGGAGTATTGAGATGATAATTAAATAACAGATATAGTGGTTAGAACTCGGTATTGAGATTTAGGTTGAGAAGATTGAGGTGGTTTTGACAGCAAGCATTGAGAATAAAATTTTAAAAGGTGGAGATGATGAGAACAAAGGTTTTAGATTTTAATTGCTATAGTGATACAGTGAGATTGAAGGATTGAGATGTTCATTAAAAAGCAAGAGATGTGACGAGAGCAAAGTATTGCATAAAAATAACATGGATTTAAACCGCATTGATAAGGTAAAAGGATTTCTTTACTCTGTACGTGAAGTAAAATCTATTTCGAAATCTTAGATGCAACCGGACAATCTAGAACGAAAGTATTGAACAAATACCCCCGCCGCAGCAAACCTGACGCCTAAGCGAATTTCCATTTGGCTGAATTGATTTTCAATTGATCTATTTAAATAACATTAGGTTTAACGAGTACCTAGGTTTGCTGCTACAAGGAAACTAATAAAGTGTGTGTTTTAAGTAAAATAATTATTGCTTAGTATAAAATGAATATATTTGCCAAGTTTGATCAAAAGATATCCATAAACAAGCAAACTACAACATTTTACAATATTCTCCATAAGAATAACATGGGAATTTTAAATTAACCATTTTTTTAGTTTTCTCCGTAACCAATAACCGTACAAAAACACTTTGATATACTGAATTGTTTGTTTTTTTAAGCTCTTTAAGAAGGTTTAGAGAAAAATTGGGAAATTTTGTGTTTTGAAGGTCAAAAGTGAGAAAAACCAATTTTCGCCCTATAAAACCCCCCATAAAACCCTGTTCCCATGGTCCGATCATGCTGGATCGCGAACTCATTCAAGTTTATCCCGCCTTACACCTTCAAACCAAATTTCATCAAAATCGGATAAAAATTACTCAAGTTATCGTGTTCACGGACACATATATATATATATATATATATATATATATATATATATACATATATAAAAATTTGAACGAGTGGTGTTTTTGGCCTCTGGGGACATCAAAATGAAAAAGTAAATCGGTCCCGGGCCTAAGTCTTACCATGAGACCTACGGTAATAGCTACTTCCCTATAGGGAAATTCGCTAAAATTATCACAAAATTATGAAAAATTATCATCTTGTGAGTGAAGTTTCTGAAAACTCTTGACCCATCGCTTCTCAGCGATACTCATGAAACTTCAACGATTAAACCAGCAAAACTGTCCTGCTAGCACGGGTGGCCTGCATGGCATGATTCAATTTCAATCAACGATCTCGCCCACGATTGGCCATCTCAATTATCTTCTAAACCAATCAGATCGAAGCAGGTAATAGTTTGGACGGGAAGCAAGGAACAATAGATTCATCAGGTAGGGCTGCAGAGTATATCGTTGTAATTATATGTTCCTCCAAGACACATATTCGGGCGTGATGAAGAAACTCCCAAGCAGTCTGAAGACTCTGCTTTTCTTCATCCTCCATTCTTTAAACTATTGACTCTTCTTGACATCGAGTATCCTCGTTGCCAAAACTTATCTGATCTTTGCCTTCTTTGACACTATGTTAACGAAAAACATGAATTCGGATATTTAACTCAAGCAGGAATTCTTCACTATACGTAGGCCTGCTTGATTTTCCAATAACTACATCAAGTATCCTGTTGCCAAACTTTATCTCATAATTATCTTGATTTACACTTCGTTGTCAAACTACTTATATTCGGATGTTTTTAGAAACTCTCAAGTAGCCATTCATCACGATTCGTCAGTTCGTACTTTCTTTTCCTTTAATTTCATCAAGTATCCTCGTTGCCAAACTTGATCTCATCATAGTCTTCATTGACACTGCGTTGTCAAAAGACTTATTCGGATGTTTTGGGAAACAATCAAACAGCAATTCTTCACTTTTTATACTTAGCTTTCCTTTACTTACATTAAGTATCTTCATTACCAAATATCTCATCTCTATCTCCATTGATTCAGCGTTGTCAAAACACTCATAATTGGTAGTGTTAAAGAAACTCCCAATGACAATAAAGATCCTGCTTCCCTTCATTCTTCATTCTTCAGTCTTCGTACTTGATTCTTCTTTACTTTCATCGAGTGTCCTCATTAAGGAGACCGCGTCTTTGTTTTCATTGACACCGCGTCCTCAAGAGTCGTTGAGATTCTGAGATGAATTCTTTGAAATTCTCATCTCGCAGGTGGAACCGCCTTCTTTGTCAAAGACTCTTTACAAAATGTGAATCTTACAAAGTTCTTTTTAATTTTTAAAAAAGAGACAGAGGGTGAGACATTATTTCGTTGAATGGAAAGATGTTTATTCACGTTTTTCCTGGTTCTTAAATTACTGTTTGGTTTTCACTGGGTAAATAAAAATGTTTTACATTTAAATAAAAAAAAAACTTTAAATTCTAGATATTCATTAAAAACAAGTTAATTACTAATATATTTTATAGTAAATATATCTTTCTGGAAAGTACAAGAAGTTTTAATAGTTTATTACATTATTATAAATTAAAAGACTTTATTTTAATTTTACGTTTATGTCAATGATTTTAACAAACGTAAACAAGTGTTTGTGCGCTATGGAAAGTAAAACACGAATTGTTTTACTGTACAGCATTAGTTTATTCCCACAGGAATCTTCAGTTTTTCCATACGGCCTTGTTTAAATTACTGTATGGCATAATGGTCATAATGGTATAATGGCCATAGATACAGAAATAATGCATTAAATTTCTACCAAAAACTTATAGTTATGGTAATACCAGCTGTAGGCTCATAACCTACAATTTAATTCTGTGTCCATTAAAATACGTGTGGAACACAGAATAGATAAAATTAAACAATCTTTATCACTTTGTCCTCATAAGTTCTATTAAATGTCTCTGCTATAGCATTAGGGCATATATTAAAAAAATCTTAAATATTTAAGTTTTAACATTTAAACACATTTGAAATATTATTTCAGTATTTTATTTATTTATTTTATTTTATTTTATTTACTTTTATCACTTCAAGTAGTACTCAGATTTTTTTCAAATAACTAGACAGTGTCAAGATTAAACTGCTTGCTGGTTTTACTTTTTTGTTGACAAAATACAAAATTTCAATAGCAAAAAAGTAGAAACTACGTTTGGTAAAATATTCAAAAATGTATAAAAACGTAACATTTTGTGAACTCCATACAAACAAAATATTGCAAAAAAGTAATATTTGTATCACTCAATTAAATAATTACCGTACATTTTGATGTGTAAACCTTTCTGCAAAATCATGTGTTGAAATGCAAATGTTAATCAAGACATCATTTAAGGCCACCATATCTGAAAGTTCAAACTCTTCACATCTAGCTTGCACATGCTACATTCATACTCATTCATTCAGCGAAAAGGAAGCTATTATTTCCAAAAAGAATGTACCAAGGAAGAAGCTGCAATCTTGGGAGCAGCACGGGTCATTAATTTTGATCATCTACGGGGAAGCGGCAATGCTGGTGTGCGGTTACCCTGGAATTATGTGGTTTGGACAATTCTTCTAACACATTCTGTGGACCTCACAGAGACAGTGTTGGAATAACCTGCATCGAATGTTAGTATTTTCTTTTTGAAAGACTGCGAGATAAATTTTGATGTGTCAAAATGTTTAAAAACTGCTTCTAGCAGTAAGAATTTCTTGCAGGACGAGTTCAATCCACAATCATATTCCAAAATATTTGAAGGATTTTGAACTCTTTCCTTTAGAAAGAGTTAGTGTTTCCACACTTAAATGAGCCACTGTTATAGAAAAACTTGAAAATTGCTAAATAATTAATTATTATTCAGTAGAACATTAATGACGATTACATAGACTCGTTAAATTATTTTTCTATCTTCGACAAATTGTAAATGCTAAGAAAATTTTGCTAGCCTGTTAAGGTAACACAGTACTCAAATATAAAATAAAAAAAAATGTTTTTTATTATTTAGTTTTGTAGAACAGACTTTTCTGAACACGTAGATAATAAAAAATAAGGAAGAAAAAAATTATTTTTAAAATTTTCAACTACTTTTATAAACTATTGCAGCCTAATTTAGCACGTCCAAGGTCCTACTACTAATCAAGACGCAGAGGGTACGCCGTCAAATATAAATTTTTTTAACATTTTTTTATTATTTAGTTTTGTAGAACACACTTTCCTGAACACGTACATACCAAATATTATGGAAGTAAAAATTTTTTTAAGCTATACAGCAACTTTTATAAACTCTTACTTTAGCATGCCCAAGGGTCCTACTACTACCCGTGATAGGGGGTACTTTTGTCGTTTTCCGAAAGTCAAGTGGTTTTAGTCAGGTACACTTTTCTTCCTCAATTATAATCCAATTTCAATAAAAATTGGTGTGTGTGTTCCTCATATGATAAGGAACAATAATACGAATCAGTTTCCATGACAACCAAAAACCTTTGAAATAAAAAAATGTTTTATGTTAAAAAATTAATTTTTTTGCTTCATATTATTGTTGGAGATAATGTATTAAACTTAGTACAAAAATTTCAAGTTGATAGGTTAATATTTGTAAAAGTTATGTGTACCCAAAAACTGTCATTTTAACATGGGCGGGATAGGGAGTACTGTGTCACCTTAAGTGTACTAATTATCATTGCATCTAATTGTACCCCCAAAGAGTCTTCTTCAGTGTAAATAATTACACAACAATAATATACAACCTAGAGTAACAATAGCACCCTGTACCCATGCTCTTCTGCTGACTTCCTGTTATGTCTTGAACGTCAGCCCTGAGTCAGCGGGCGACGCCCCCGTGGTATCCTCCTAGGGCCCGGCAGGAAGTGGTGAGCCAAGTCAGCACTCTGAGAATCAAATCACTTTGGAGAAACGATTAGATGTTTTGCTACCAAATATTGGACGCATCATAGCTTCCTGTGAGATTGCTAGATCACACTACTTAAAGAATTCCAACTAGAAAAAGTCACAGGAATCTTCAGCTGTGAGAATCGTGAGGCATTTGGGGGTAAATGCCCCAAATATTTCTAAGTGGATATTTTAACTGAGTTTTTACTTTATGAAAAGTTAGTAAGGAGTAGACCTAGTCTTCTATGGCAAAACCTACTTGACAGGATCTTGAAAACTTTATAAATATGCCCTACGTATGAACATTTTAATATGTCTTTAAATATTATGACTACATAGACCATCTGAATGAGAGTTACTTATAAATTAATATTACCTCTTATAAAATTTATGTATCGAGTACCAAAATGTTATGCATAGTAATCAAACCCATGTTAAAAATTAAAGAGCCATGTTATTAATTATATATTTCGACTTCAATTTTGAGTGGTGTCTATTGTTTAGTCTAATTAATGTTAATACTACTCGATACTCGGTTATTTTTGTAATTTATTTGTCCATTAAAATGTAAAACTGTTTCTTGTAAGGGAACATTCCAAACCCTGGTCAACCCCACAGACCAATCACAAATGGCATCTAGGTTCAGAAATTATATTTTAAGCGAACCCTTTATATCCTTTAGATTTCAAAACTACCTCTGTTAACAGTCGACACATACAATTTTATGGTACTCGGTAAAATTAAAGATTTAGTTGTCTTTTTCACCATAACATAACCTATTTCTGTTGAGAGAGACGGTATCATTGCTTGGGGAGCGAGCTGGCCTAGTGGCAGAGCGTGGGGTTTCGGTATTCGAGTTATGGAGTTCAAATCCTCCCATTCGCCAATGGATTTTATCTAAAGGCAGCCTGAAGTACTGTGCAAAATAATTTAGGATAGAGCCAAGTATCCTAAGTGAAGGTGGTACAAAATAAGGTATCTTTACTGCCTAAAAGCCTTCATAGACGTATAGTCCTGCTATGGGTCGGCTGGGTCTCTATTGATAAGGCTATCGTTGTATCTTGTGGTTGACCTCTGGTCTAATGATAGCACGTTATCAGTGTATATTTAGACCAGTGGAGACTTGATTTTCAACAATATTTTCAAAATGAAAAGTGTTTGAACAGAGGCTAGTATTTTTTCCATGTGATTATTTCTCATATCGCCTTGCTTTTCGTTTTAAACATATTTTTCTGTTTTACCTAAAATTGTGTTATTCAATCATAAAAATAGTTTTCTTCGTCTGACCTACTTTGGCAGTTAGCTATAATAAGGGAAAAGCTATCTCTTCAATGTGAAAATATGTTAAATATACTACTTATGGATGACGGAACCTGTCTTCTGACTCTACTAAACCTAAGGACTGGCCAATGGTTTAAGGTCAGGGCAGGCCCCAGTTAGACGGAGGGTAATACTTTTAATACTTTAATATTTTTATACTTTTCATCGAAATGGCGACCATACAAAGTAGGTATTTTAAACCAAGTATGAATGAAGATGAGTGTATAATGAGTGGCGCGATCTTGTAGTCTTGTAGGTGACTAAGGTCGACATATTCCTTAGACACAGCTGTTAATTAATAGCCCACACAGCTAATGGCAACTAAGGGACCTACAGTTTATAGTGGAATCTGAACCAAATCTTTGCCTTGGTATTAACGAATTGGTCTAATTATCAGGATAGTACTGCGGATAGTCGTAGTAATCACTAGTGCGGACGTTAATCCACACCAGGGAGTATCGCATCCACAGTGCATTCCTTTTAATATCTACAATTCGTGACCTCCTAGTAGTTGGACAGGACGACGCCACCGTCCCAGTCAGTAAGAGACAAGTTCCATCACACAGGCTATAGTTAGTGTTACTATGTATAACAGTCAATCTTATGACAATGTAATTAAGTATTGAATAAGATTTTTTCTAACTCAGTTCAAACTATGTAGATGTATTTAGGATGGCTATGCATATTTGATTATGCACTATTTTTATTTTATTTTAACATCATAGGAGGTTTTAAGGATTGTTTTGCATGGTACGGTCCAGGCCCTGACATCGTATCTGTCACACCTTGGCCTTTAATCAGAAGGTATGATTAATTTTTACTAGTCTACAGTACAATGACAAATGACAAATGCCAGCTTGGTCTTGAACCAGTAAACACTAGGTTTGAAGGTGAGCACTGACCATATTCCAGACAGTTTATACAGGGTGAATAAAAAGTCAAGACCCCCCCTCTAATATTTTTCCAAGTAAATATACAGAGATATCCTTTTGGTGGTCGAGCAATCTTATAAGGAAGTTTCATTTTATCATTTTGAAATTTTTGAGTGTCCCCCAAAAGGGGGGATTTGGGGGACAACTCAAATATTTTAAATGTAAACCCCCTTCAAGTGACATATCATTTTGTAGTGTTTACAAAAACTTAAAGAATGGTGAAAACCAGAGCTCGCTATCTCTTCTCTATCCAAACTGGCAGACAATATTAACAATTTTACCATTGATTTTCCACAACATTTGACGGGCTACCATTTTGGATAGAGAAGAGATAGCGACCTCCAGTTTTCACCATTCTTTAAGTTTTTGTAAACACTTCAAAATGAGGTGTCACTTGAAGGGGGTTTACATTTAAAATATTTGAGTTGCCCCCCAAATCCCCCCTTTTGGGAGGACACTCAAAAATTTCAAAATGATAAAATGAAACTTCCTGCTATTGCTCGACCACCAAAAGGATATCTCTGTATATTTACTTGGAAAAATATTAGAGGGAGGGGGGTCTTGACTTTTTATTCACCCTGTATATGAAAACTATACAATGTATGACATTCTCAATTTTCTAACAAAAAATGTATTTTTCTTAGGGGCTAATTTAACATTTTACGTTAAAAATTGACGCGTTCCAGAGGTGGTCAAGTCGTGTTAAGCCTACATTGTTGGCAAGCCTTGTACGCACGCACACACATGCACGACAGTGTTCATACATTACACAATGCATATGCACGGACCACGCCCGCGAGTCCTTATATGCCACTATCATGCCACTGTAGAGATCATTGATAAGTGGAGTGAATTAATTATATTACATTTAACTGTATAATTGTTTTGTATATCAGAAGAAATTACATTGTATTATCTGTGATTGAGTTTTTAATCGTATGTACTGAACGTATCTGGTGATCATTAAATTATTAAAATCAATATTATAAAGGTTTTTGTATACATATCAATATAACAAAGAATGAAACAAGTAAATTAATTGTTTTACGACTGATACATTTTTTTTATTACTCCTAAATGTTGCTTGCAAGAAATTTTATTTGTATATGGCTTCTAAACTATTTAACTTGTTTTTATGACTAAGCCCTAAATACAATTTGTTTGTAAAAAAATAAATATGTAAATAGGATTGGTGTAAAATGGTATGGCTTCGAAACCACTGGAGACCACATTTAATGTGAAGATCCTAAGGAAACAAGCCAAGAAAATGTGTATTATAAGCTAAGAGGTTCAATTAAAAAGAAAGAAAATTACGAGATGGACAAACATTGAAAAATAAGTATTGAGATGTTACTAAATAAGTCATGTAACCTTGCTTTCAAAAGAAAATATAGAAGGCATATGAAAGAACTCGAAGGAGGATGCTAGTGTGAAATTTGAAGATGGAAGGGTAAACGTGGGAATCTTTGAAGAGAGGTGGCCAACATAGTGAGTTGCAGGGAAACAGAAGCGACTCTGGAAGAGTCTAAGAGATGCAATGAGCTGTGAATCAAGAATTTCATTTAAAGAACAATTTGCGGTAGTACACACCTTAAGAAAGAATAGGAAATGAGATAAAAAAGGCTGGAATTGACGAAAAGAAGAAAGTTGAATAGCCCTTGTAGTTTGAAGAGTTCACTGTTGGAACAGCCGAAGTTGAAGGCCTGGGGATTTGTTAAGAGAGTAGCCATCGGAGAGTGGAAATGGAGTTGTGTGTGAGTTAATGGTGTGAGGAATATTTGTGTGTGAGAAATATCGGTGGGTTAGACTTCATGACGGATCTGACTCAAAATAAGCTATGGGATGGACCGCTATAAGAAAAAAAAGGTTGGAAGACCTATAGGACCTGCAAGAAGTCACTGAAGATGAAAGGCAACAAGGTTAAACAAACAGAGAGATAATGGAGGTCTTAAGCTCCAGGAGGAGTCTAAGTCCGAGGGATTAAGTCAATATAAGTCTAAGTCTCACTGGGTGCGGTCATTGTTGCATTCTGCAGACTGCAGAGCCACGCCCCTAATCTGATACTGCAGATCTGCAGCTGCAATCACTTTCAATTAACCTCTCTCTGCAGTATTGATGGTGCACGACATTCAACGGTTCGCTGGATATGGACCTGATAAACCTTTGATTACCCTCCAATGGTTGTGTGATTGCAACCGTTTTATATAATTTATCTCCTCCACAGCTCCGGTATTATCGTATTGCTGGATCACTAATTATGTAAGACGAATTGGCTGATTTTTAAGCATTTTGTAATAGTAATTATTGTAACTTAGATGAATGTCTGCCTAGTACATGCATGTCTTAGGTCATGCATGTTAAGTTTGTGTCTTAAGTAGTTCAATTCTTAAAATAATTTCAAACTTTCTATTTCGTGTAACTATTAGTATGTTTTATTTTTTTAGAAAAAAAATCTTTATACAATCAAGACATACATTGCTAATTTAAATCATATTTTTTACTGAGGTAATTTGTATCTTAGAGCGATTTCTTTCAGGTTGTGTTTTCAACAACACCACAGCTATGTTTTACAAGCTAATTATTTCCCCCTAAAACAATATTAGATTACGTTCAATAAAATCGATGAAAATATTTAATGGAATTAAAATAGTTTTTTTTTATATTTCTTTGTGGCTCCCTGTGGCTGAACAATGTTTTTACTACGATGTGATACAGACCTCATCCAAAATCTTACAAACTTGAAATACAGTCAGGAGAAATAGTTGAAAAATGTGCGAATTATGTTAAAGAACACATTTAACTTTACATCCCTATGAAAAATGACATCTGAGTTCACAACCAATTAGTTGAACCAGCAAACTTAAGATTTGAAGGCGAGCAAAAATACTTACAAGTATTTGTAATAATTAAACTTATCTAGAACTTCTACACTAGCCACGCTCCACTCATAAAACGAAGATTCATACGAAATTACAGGAATACATTGTAAAAGGGCGTTTCGAGTTGAGCAAATCTGGACGAGCTTTATTAACAATTCAGTTGACTTTCAAAGAGCCTTTGCAGCAGTGTTTGAAGCACTGCCTAGTGTACTTGCAACAAACGGACGAAACAGACAAAGTTACTTTAGCTTCAGGTTCAGTAGAACGCAATTAATCCGCAAATACAGCTTTTGTGACAAAAATCACACAGAATTGACAAAGGCACTTGGGTGGGATTTGAGGCATTTGAATGAACCTAAAACGAACTTTACAAAGCTCTGTAGTTATTTTAGGTATGAACTGTGAGAAAGTTTAAACTTTTATTGTTTTTGATTTTAAGTCTACTTGATTTCCTAATCTTTTGTAGTGGCCAATTTACCAGTAGATCTAATAATAGACATGTGAACCAGTTTAAAAGTGTTAGAAATTTACTCGATTGGTAAATATTTTGGAGCGTCTACTGGAAATGTAAAATATTGGTGAGTATCTAATGTAGTGGTTGCAAATAAATTTTTACTATTTTCAATATAAATGTTGTTATTGCGATTTCAAATGTTTCAGGTCGTAAAAAGGGAGGCTATCGAGAAATGCAATAAGAATTACTTAGATAGTAGGCTTGAATTAACAATCATGTAGCTTTAAGTGGTGGACGTTTTCAATAAAACTTTACCCTCTCGAGGAACCTATCGCTCAATTTATTCTCCTACAGCCTGATTTTGACTCCAAACCACTGAATCACAGTAAAATCCACTGGTTATTAGTGTTTGAACCTAAGCCACCAGACCAGGAGTTCCACACTTCAACCTGATTTCAACAAAAATGATAAGGAAAATAAGAAATGCCTCTTTTTAGAATTTATGAGATTTTACTATGAAAATATGCTATTCAAGCGAATTAAAAGTAACTGACACGACAGTGGGTAATCTATCTTCCTTTACTGGATATTGTTTGTAGATGGATGTCTCTTTACAACCCGAAACAATGAATCGATGATTAAATCTCTTTCAACGTTAAACGCAAGCCATTTGACAAATGTTGGCTGACGCAACTGCTACAAGCTGAAACTCTCTCTGACTTTCCTGTAACTTCTGACCTTTCTAAGACCTCAAGATAGAAGGATGACAGGACGTCAGGATACACAGGATGGCTATCAGTAATTATCCTGCGGTGTCTGTGATCCTGGAAAGGATCTGTCAGCTGTGGACTGCTGGAATCGCGTACAGTCTGGATCAAAAGCATCTTCAGAGGTGATCAAGACAATATCAGTAGTTTTGTCAAATCTTAGTCAGGGATCGTCAGCTTTGGGTTGCTCTAGTGTAGAGGCTAGACCAATAATGTTCATTATTATTGAGGTGTTCAGGAAAAAATCTGTCTTTGTCTTGCATACATCGTGGGGTTGTAGCATTAATTACCTTTAGAGTAGTTCAAGACAACACATGCAGTCTTCGTCAATTCTTGCACAGGATGTCATCTATGGACTACCAGAATCGCATAGAGTACATAGTCGTTTTTTTTTTTATGGAACAAGAGAAGTAGAACTACTCTAGATACAATATTATATACAATCTCAGATATAGCTTTGAGAATAAAGAATGTTGTTACATATTTTTTTTAAGTTAGTTCTGTAAAATTTTTGAAAGTATTCATCACTTAACGATGGTGCTGTGAGTTCAAAAGAAGCTCACTCTAGTGGATAAATGTGAAATCTAGTGATTGGAAATGTGTCATGTTGAAATTGATCAAACCTTGCAAAAACTAGTGTTATATCACTAGGTAAACACAAAGCAGATGAGTTACGTTAGAAATCAGCTTCTTGACTCGCAAAAGATTAAATCTGCTTATTTTCAGAGGTTTCATCTTCAACTATGGAGTTACTGTCAAAGCGACAATGACCTAACGACTTGGTGCCAGTTTACAAAGGATTCAGTTAACTTCAACACTTGTTGTCAACGATTCAATATCCTTCGTAACGAGCTGATAGAGACCTCCTCTGATAAAAAGGTCCTTAAAATATCCTCATTATCTTGGCTGAGATTTAATATCGTATACTTTTTCATCATTTAAATTCAAGTCATGTAAAATGTATCTTCATATTTTGTTTGTGATTTTGTGTGAATTTAAATTGTTTATAGTTTGGGTGTGAAACATCTGTCATGAAGTTCGAGGTTCAAATCTTGATAATCACCAATGTGTTAAGATAGAGAACCGGTGGTTAGGAATCCATCTCTCGCTCTATGAAGTACTATTTATTAAAATTTATTTAAATCATTCTAGCAATGAGAATGCCTTCTGTGATGGAGATTTTCTCTCACTAAAAATCCTACGCCAATTATCAACATAATGTTATGTTGGTACACAATGATGTCTCCAAACATTTTCAATAGTATAAAATCGCTCTCTATTGGAAAAATACTTTACAACTTAATTTAAACTTGCATGAAATTCACTTTGTGCTTTAACTATTTACATTTGAAACAGTTCCAGTGCTCGCTCACTACTAGCTTACAGGAAGGTCAGTAATTGAATGTACGTTTTCACAAAAAATATTGCATATTTATGCCTTACTGACAAGATTCTTTGCAATCGACGTATTGTCTTCTACTGGAAATCTTTACACGTCAAGTTATTTGTTTATAGCTGTCATAATATATTTTCAAGAAAAGTTAGTTATCAACATAGAAAATAGTATACAAGAAACGAACCTTTCTAAAATTATATAAGTTACATCGTTCAAATCCTGCAAGGTGGACATGGAATGTTGAGGAGACATACTCCTGCTCTGTAGGAAAAGCGTGAGATGTTGACGAGACATACTCCAGCTCTGTAGGAAGGGTGTGAGATGCTGACGAGACATACTCCAGCTCTGTAGGAAGGGTGTAAGATGCTGACGAGACATACTCCAGCTCTGTAGGAAGGGTGTGAGATGCTGACGAGACATACTCCAGCTCTGTAGGAAGGACGTGAGATGTTGACGAGACATACTTCAGCTCTGTAGGAAGGGTGTAAGATGCTGACGAGACATACTCCAGCTCTGTAGGAAGGGTGTGAGATGCTGACGAGACATACTCCAGCTCTGTAGGAAGGACGTGAGATGTTGACGAGACATACTCCAGCTCTGTAGGAAGGGTGTAAGATGCTGACGAGACATACTCCAGCTCTGTAGGAAGGGTGTGAGATGCTGACGAGACATACTCCAGCTCTGTAGGAAGGGCGTGAGATGTTGACGAGACATACTTCAGCTCTGTAGGAAGGGCGTAAGTTGTTGAAGAGACATACTCCAGCTCTGTAGGAAGGGCTTGAGATGTTGAAGAGACATACTCCAGCTCTGTAGGAAAGACGTCAAATGTTGAAGAGACATACTCCAGCTCTGTAGGAAGGGCGTTAGATGTTGAAGAGACATACTCCAGCTCTGTAGGAAAGACGTCAAATGTTGAAGAGACATACTCCAGCTCTGCAGGAAGGGCGTAAGTTGTTGAAGAGACATACTCCAGCTCTGTAGGAAGGGCTTGAGATGTTGAAGAGACATACTCCAGCTTTTTAGGAAGTATTGACGAGACATACTCCAGCTCTGTAGGAAGGGTGTAAGATGCTGACGAGACATACTCCAGCTCTGTAGGAAGGGTGTGAGATGCTGACGAGACATACTCCAGCTCTGTAGGAAGGGCGTGAGATGTTGACGAGACATACTTCAGCTCTGTAGGAAGGGCGTAAGTTGTTGAAGAGACATACTCCAGCTCTGTAGGAAGGGCTTGAGATGTTGAAGAGACATACTCCAGCTCTGTAGGAAAGACGTCAAATGTTGAAGAGACATACTCCAGCTCTGTAGGAAGGGCGTTAGATGTTGAAGAGACATACTCCAGCTCTGTAGGAAAGACGTCAAATGTTGAAGAGACATACTCCAGCTCTGCAGGAAGGGCGTAAGTTGTTGAAGAGACATACTCCAACTCTGTAGGAAGGGCTTGAGATGTTGAAGAGACATACTCCAGCTTTTTAGGAAGTATTGACGAGACATACTCCAGCTCTGTAGGGAGGGCGTGAGATGCTGACGAGACATACTCCAGCTCTGTAGGAGTTTTGTGAGATGTTGTCGAGACAAACTCCAACTTCGTAGGAAGGGCTTGAGATGTTGAAGAGACATACTCCAGCTCTGTAGGAAGGGCGTGAGATGCTGGGCGAAGGCGGCAAATTGCGAGTCTGTAAATGTCATCCATCACAAGGCAAGTCGTTAAAATCACATTTATATCTGCACGCGCCGCCCTTGATGTATTGGGAATACATTATGTAAGAGGTGAACCTTGGGGAGAATATCTTGTGCGAGACAGCAGGAATATAGGGGTGTATTGAAATATCTTTCTGTATATTTTGTGTCTTACACAGGTTGTACGGCAACTGTCTCAGATGACACAGTTAAAACAAACATGCAACATTCATTACTCTAGAAATGGAAGCGTGTAATTAAACTTATTTTCTTGATCATTCCTACACTGTGGATTGAAAGGAGACAAGGCAGTTGGCATCAACAAACATTTTTGCAAAGTTTACTATGATCTTGATGATGATTGTGAGACCATTCTTTAAAAATCCATAAAATACAAAGTTTCAAATACGATAGAGTTTATTTAACAGCTCCCTCTATGAAATTAAATCCGTGTTGCATATTAAAAATTGTGCATACTTTAAGCGTATTCTTTACGCTTTTAGGATCGTACAATGATCTTTTCGGACGAATCGAGGTGAAACAGCAAATACTATTGTGCGACTTCCTATACAACCCTTACAATAAAGGTAGGATGAACCGCGTTTCAATAAAGGTCCCGAGCAAGAAGTGGATCGGTATCAGATAATTAATGTGAGATGGCCGAGGTCATGGACCCAAGTCCTGCAACTCATCTTGGGTTATTAATTACACGACTCGAGCAACAGCTGACGTCCATGTGTGGCAGAACACTTCATAACTCCTAGCATTCACAACGTCTAGCTCTGTAAAACTGAAATGCACCATTGTAGATGTAAAGTTCACAGGTTCCACGTCAAAATTGTAACTCCTAGAATTCACAACGTCTAGGTCTATAAAACATAAATGCAATATGGTACAATGTGAAGTTTACAGGGTTCATGTCAAAATTGTAACTCCTAGTATTTACAACGTCAAGGTCTGTGAAACATTGATGCACCATGGTAGATGTAAATTTTACAGGTTCCATGTCAAAATTGTAACTCCTAGTATTCACAATGTGTCTGTGAAAAGTAATTTAACCATGGTACACTGTAAATTTCCCATGTTCCATATCACATTGAAATTTCTAGAATTCACAATGGTCAGGTATGTTAAACCTTTGTAAAACATAAATGCAGCATGGTACGATGTAAAGTTCACAAAAGTTCATATCTTCATTGAAACTCACAGAATTCACAATATCTGTGAAACCTAAATACTATAGTACGAGAGAAAAATCTAGGTTTTAAAATTTATTTTACACCAGCATACTCTAACATCACCAAAATGAATCACATATTAAGAGGTTTTGGGTATTTCAGTAGGAAGTTAGTTAGGTACAATATAATAATCCAGGGTTATTATATTAAACAATGTTAATTCTCTAAAACAAACTCTAATGTCTCTGCTAAACACCCGGGCGTTTATAGATGTACATGCATTATTTAAAATCAAATGTATATAAGGTACAGTATAATATATTCTCTATGGTGTTCTAATGACGGGTGTAAATACAAATATTTTTAATGACTTGAGAGTGTCTAGAAATGAAATACTATACAATTAATTGAAAACTACATCTACTATACTTAAAATTATTTCTTAAAGATTATCAAAACGCTAGAAGCATACGCACTCGTACAACAAACTAAACCACCAAAAAAGCTGCTCTGAAAGTGTTGAATATATTTTAGCTTGATAATTCGAACTTGTTTCATAGACACAACTGATCAATCAAATAAGACTTTGATCACAACAAACACTGAGTCTGACCTATCAATTGGTGTCAACCAGTCAATCGTGAAGTATCAAACGTTGAAACATAGCAACACTGTTTTCCTTCACTATTTTTGGCCGAATCGAAGTCAGTGATACTTCCTTGAAAAGTTGCAACCAAAACAAATTTAAGGATACCAGTTGTTAAAGCTTGTTTAATCCTACAAAAACAATTTGGTGACTTGTGATCTTTGGTGAAATATAAAAGTGTGGCATAAACAGAACAAAAATATTCATCCTACGTTGAATCTAGACTCAAATCCTCACCAAATGAACATCCAGAATTTTAAACCCTGTATGCAAAACATTTGACGACCCTTTAATCAAAACGAGTGATATAACTCACGGGTCAGATTCCGCATCTGGCGTTCAAAAGCCGTGAGCCAAGGCGGGAAAACAATGCATCTCGCCTAATCGAAAAACTGACGAAAACGGAGCTAAAAAAACTGGTTTGCATAGACCCGGGGACAAAAGGTACATTATCAATGCCGTCGTGATTGCAACGGTAGGTGTCGCCTTTACAAAAACCCCTTTATACCGGTGTTTTTTCCTCAGTTTTTTCGCTCTCCACATTTTCTACCCTTTGCGCCACTGAATGGTCTAGGCGTATTGTAGCACGCGTCTTTTGTTTTCAACTCTTTGTTTCCAGATGGGAATTAAACGCTCCCCACCCCCTACTCACCCCCTTGATGTAAGTTTTCATCGTGTCGAGTTTTTCGTGAGGTTTTTATGTAGTTTTTTTCATCGACGTTACAGTAACGCTAGTCCCTGCTAGATCAAGTTGCCAGGGGTGAGAATGGGATTAGGAAATGGAGTGGAGTAAAAATTATTATTTTTTCTGGTTCGATCTTTACTTTTACCTCTGCCAACAGGAAAGAGTTTCATCCATTTTCTGCAAAAGCGTGAAAATTTTAATATAACCCATAAATAAATTAACATGGTGTTAAAAATTTGTATTTCAATGCTTCACTTACTTCAAAATAAATTTTTTTCAAATGTCCAATTTCAATTAAGTATCCAGGTAACTTTTTTCAGTAAAGGAGAATTTTTTAAACCCTTCTCACGTCATATAGATAGAAAAATTTTACCTTCTTGAGTATGACCTATAAGAATAACAGAGGCCTCATTCCTCAATATGAAAACTATCCCCACCTGATATTATAGACCCTGGCAACATAACCCAAATCCTTATTGAAATCCCACTTCATGCTATTTCATAAACCCCAAAAATAGTTATAACAAAACTATGGTTGGGGGCTTTCCCGTACAACAAAATGCAATTGGCATAAACAAAAATAAATAAAAACATAATTAACTAATCCGATCCCTAACTTGTCCTCCTCTTGATCAGGACCTTGCCTGACGTTAGTTAACAAGAAGGGGCCCAAGACGTGCCCCTGTGTAACCCCACCTACTTAACTGATCGTGTTTGCCTACATGTCTTCAGTGTAATGAGACCAAACGCCTTCAACTACAGCTTCTCCCTTCTAGAGATGACTAATGATCACTGAACACCCCGGTAGCAGCAAACCTGCGTGCTTTTGGAAATTTCACCTTTAGTGTTAAAAATTAAACTTGTAAAAAGTTTAAAGCTGTACTTATATTGGTATGATGTTTTAATGAGTAAACCAAAGAAATATTTTTTTGTGGTAATTACTTAACAATATTTCTAACACAATGCAGGTAATGATAAATAGATTTTGTAAATACGTCAACAGTCAAAGACTATATCGTAAATTTAAATAAAAATTGTTTTGTTTTTCATCAGATGCATGGGTGACTAACCTAAAGAGAAACTGGAACTCATTTATTGAATATTTCTTAGCAGTACAGTATTTCCAATATCATAAGGATGGTAATAAATTCATTTTGCAAACATTCCAACTACCAAAGATTAACAGGAAAACATAATAATCCAGTAAGGTAGGCGTTAGTGTAGGATTGAAACTTGGACGGATAATGTAGCTTATCCTAGTCCTTCTGCTCACTATATACAGTATTTTGTTGTACATTTTCTTATTCTTCTCCCCGAGAAGATAAAAAATTTTAAAGCTACATTTTTAGTTTCGCTTTATGGGCGTTCATAAGTAATTCTAAGGAAGTGTATTGGATTTTTTCAAAGAAAATTTCCAAACGCTGATCTTATTTACCAATTAAGTTTTCTTGTTATAAAAAAATATAAATTAAAACTGAAGTCTATGAGCTTAACATTATTATAGACGGTAAATTATGTTGTATGCTAGTTAATGAAATGTTAGTGGAAATGCGTAATATTATATAGCTTAATGCCATAACACAATAATTCAGACATTAAATAATAGTTACTATTTTTATACATACAAAATACTAAGATACTTATAAAATATTTATACTTTTATATAAAATTAAGTATGCACTTATCCGAATTAGCAGGTCCAGAATTTTGAATTTGATAAACTGCTTATATACTTTTGAGTGAGTTTTGTTTGTTTTTCTAAATAACTTTATGCAAATTTTCTTTACACGGAAAATATTTTTTAGTTTTAAATGGAAAAAGGAAAATATGTGTAACCTTTGATTGTTTTGCATTCTATTCTGTTCAGTTCTTTTCTATTCCCTCTTTTAATACTCTATTCTAATGTATATTCCACTTGAACTGTTATATAACATAAACTACAATGCCAAGGAAAATTACAAGGCAAGGACAATAACTGGAATGATTTGGAAATTAGGATTAAGATAAGGCGAATTAAATCCGAATTATCGGCTGATTACTGATTGGCTCGAAAAGGCTAATAATTGGGATTTAAATATGCAAGCTAGAAACAATGATCGGAAACTGGATTTACCGAAATAAGCCTCTTTAATGGAGGGATCCGCAGGTATTAAGTCCATTATATTTGATAAGTGATTGGGGCACACGGAAACACTAATGATAGATCGTGAAAGAAAGTGAAGTTTATTTTTTTTTCAAATTGCAAAAGAAATTGAATACCTAACGATATAAATGTCTACCCAGAGTAAAAACTATTTTAAATTTTGTTTGGCACTAAATAAGACATCAACAATCAACATGTAATGGAAAAAAATTATATGTTTTGAAGATATGATTTAAATGTAAGTAATAGGACATTCAAATTTCAGTAGGCCTAATGCTTAAAAATTAACAATTAACCTATAAAATGGTTACAATTCCAAATTTCAAGGACATTCAAAATTTAAATTAAAAGTCCATTTAAAATTTGTATCATAAAAGTATTAAAAATTACATATACCAAGTATTTAAAATTTAAATGGTTGTTTAAAATTTTAGTTCAAATAAAATTGTAAAACATAGAGACAAGATAACTTTTTCTGTGTTAGTACACCTTTAGTTTAACCTTATGCAATAGGTCAATTAAATGTTGGTATGTTTAGAGATTGTAAATTTATTCTGACTTATTCAGTTTTGTACGTATTATTCATGCAATAGCCATAAATAACATCACAACCAACAGAAGTAAAGTGGTAAAATGTTACCACTTTACCACTTTTTGTGTGTTAGTCGTGTACAACTATTCCGAAGTCGTTCATACTGTTTTACGTAGTATACAAATTTTTGTCTCATTTTCGTATAATTAGCGTACATTATTTACAGTATTCAATACAGTATAATACACGAAGAATACTAAAGTACAATTTTTTTGGAATAAACGACGATGCAAAAGCAAATACTTGAGAGAACGTCAGAAAACATTCAGAGGGTGTAAATAAGAAATGCCATTAGTTCGCCATATCTACGTCTGAGGGAAGGGAAGGGGACATCAGGGTGACATTAGGGATAACACATCAGCCAGGGACTCTTTATTTTATATTCCACATAGACGGCGACAGCGACGTCTTTAATAAAGATATTTATGACTGAGGGCGGAGCGGCCGTCATAGACAGCTCGTTGTCGACGCGGGAAAACGAGCAGAATCGATAACGACTATCGGAGATCGATTAGTGCAACACCGATAACTCGGTATCGGAATTGGAAATCGATTGTCATTAGTTCCTTTTACAAAATCATATTGTATACACCAAAAGAGTGATTTTAGGTAGTTGGTTTATTACAAAGCTCGTCTGATTAAATATTTTTTTTTATATATGCTTCTCTTTTCATATATCAATTTTTCCGTATCATATATCCATAAAAAAATAATTAAATGAAACGCTTAAAAAACTCTTGGTCGTGCAATACCTCAAATAAATAAATAACTACTAGTGTTGTATGCTATGCAAATAGAAAATACTTAAAGAGACAAATAAATTTGATACAAATTTCTCCTTAATATGTTATAAGGAACACAAATAAAACACTGTAATTTTTAAATTGTTTTAAATATGCCCAGGGCCATCCCTAGGGTTAGCGGCGCCCGGGACAAATGTGGTCGTGGTGCCCCCCCCCCCTCACCAGTAATAGTCGCATTCGCATATTTTAATACTATGTTAATACGGGATGGACAGGATTGAATTTTTAGTTCGGGGTGGGATTTTTTCCTGTGCATAAACGACAGTCTTGAGTATTGCAGTTACCAAAAAAGACAAAACAAAATTAATTTTTACCATTTGTGGCACTGATCTATCAAAACCAAAAAAGGGTAAAAATTTAGAGGTAGGCCTATAGAAACTTGTGACTCGCGGTCGAAATGTCTCGCGGTCACAGCGTGATCGTCGGTATGACTCGCGGTCACGGCGTTATCGTTGGTATGACTCGCGGTCACGGCGGAATCGTCGGTATGACTAGCGGTCACGGCGGAATCGTCGGTATGACTAGCGGTCACGGCGGAATCGTCGGAATGACTAGCGGTCACGGCGTTATCGTCGGTATGACTCGTGGTCACGGCGGAATCGTCGGTATGACTCGCGGTCACGGTGGAATCGTCGATATGACTAGCGGTCACGGTGCGATTGTCTGTATGACTCCGCGGTCACGATGCGATCGTCGGTATGACTCCGCGATCACGGCGCGATCGTCCAAATGACTTGCGGTCACGGTGCGATCGTCCAAATGACTTGCGGTCACGGTGCGATCGTCCAAATGACTTGCGGTCACGGTGCGATCGTCCAAATGACTTGCGGTCACGGTGCGATCGTCCAAATGACTTGCGGTCACGGTGCGATCGTCCAAATGACTTGCGGTCACGGTGCGATCGTCCAAATGACTTCGCCTCCTGCGTTCGTGGAATTACCGTGAACATCGCTCGCGATAGCGGCGTCATCGTCACTCGCGAAGCGGCAAAATCGCCGATGATCGGATCAAATCTCGTCCCAAAATACTCCCGAATCAAATGTAATCATGTCCTGATAATCGGGATTTTTCCCAAAAATTTCCCGAAATTTCGGGTTAATACCAATAGCCGTTGCGCGGCGCCCCCTCAGCCGCGGCGCCCGGGGCAGCTTGCCCCGGTCCCCCCCCCCTTCGGACGGCCCTGAATATGCCCAACCCGAATTGAGTCGCAATTTAGGAACAGTTGGCCTATTTAAACATAATTTTATTGAGGTGGCGTCCCCATCTCGACTACTGTAATTATCAATGACGGGGATTTTTAAATGGACTGAAGCATATTATATTCATAAAGCATACACTTTGGGAAATACAATATTGTATTTTCCTCTTTAATCCAAAAGCAATATTTTTACTACCAGCTAGACATAAAACGCTGTCAGAAGAGAGTAGTTACATACATAAGGACATTAAATGAAAAAAACCATATGCTTGTAGATTCAAACATATTTGTTCCCCTGTCAACGAGGTAGCTTCTTCTCACAAACAAATACAAATAACCACGCATTAAAGCCTATCCTACAATTCACAACACAATAATAAAGTCAATTACACCCTTCAAATAAATAACCTTGTTAAAAGAGACCACTTTATTTTAATAAGCTCCCACCGAACAATGCGATGGTCGCAATGGAACAGTTATCATAATTTGCGATAATCGAAGCCACCAACAATAGAGAGCGTTCAAGTCACAGCACAATTTGCAGTAAATAACAATAACAAGGCAGCAATAAAGGAAACGGGGTTTTCAATACGGGGAAGAGTGCAGATGTAACTTCAGTGGTACCAACAATTAAACAAGAACGATTACACGTAAGTTAATGTCGGTCGTATTTGTGGGGATAATTGGAACTGTGAGGTTGGCAACGTGAGTTATTGTCTGCCCAAAAGTTGTACACGCGAGCGTTAGGGCTATTTTATGTGCTCTACCCCTAATAAATAAACGGGATATTTTAGAGCTAAATAAGTCATCTACCGAGCGAAGGCCGCCAGATGTTGGGAATTTCGGTATCTCATTTTGTTCCGACGATAAGTTTGATTTATGCGCTGATGGTCACCAAGGAAATGCTATGCGAAGTTAATCTGTGAGTATGAACTAAGAAGGGGTCTTTAGGGGTGATTTCTTGGGGTTATTGACTATTGTTACTGATTTAAAACTCCAAAAATTGATGCTATCTTCATTAGTTCTATGTAAACTTTAGTAAAAACAATATTTGAAGAGTTATATGCAACTAGGCCAAAATCATCGTACAAAATATTTCCGCCTTAATAAAGTCCAAATGTATGAAAAGGTCTTTTAGCTTACCAAGGAAAAGTTTAAATCTATAATTACCTATTTATCATGTAGTTGGTATTATTGTTTAAACGATCATTGCTGGGAAATTGTTAACATTATTAATTTAATACTGCGGTCTAAAAAATTATGATACCTGTAAGTTTTATTTCTACAGTTCATTTAAAAAATGCATTGTAAATTGTGATACATAAGTTATTTATTAAAATTTTCTTGAAAATAACAGGAACTTTATTTAAAGCTAATCTCATCCTTTTGGAAATAACGACGTTAATCATCAATCATATCAGAAGACATTTAAATAAATCACAAATTCACAAGATTCCTAAATACTTTGTTCACAGCATTCACCGTCATCAAGCCGCTTGAAATGACAATCGATTTCCAATTCCGATACCGTGTTATCGGTGTTGCACTAATCGATCTCCGATAGTCGTTATCGATTCTGCTCGTTTTGCCGCGTCGACAACGAGCTGTCTATGACGGCCGCTCCGCCCTCAGTCATAAATTTCTTTATTAAAGACGTCGCTGTCGCCGTCTATGCGGAATATAAAATAAAGAGTCCCTGGCTGATGTGTTATCCCTAATGTCGCCCTGATGTCCCCTTCCCTTCTTCCCTTCCCTCAGACGTAGATATGGCGAACTAATGGCATTTCTTATTTACACCCTCTGAATGTTTTCTGACGTTCTCACAAGTATTTGCATTTGCATCGCCTAAAATTCTAACAAATAATATTTTAGTATTGTTTATCAATTGTATACAGTGTACTATGTGAATTAAGTTTAAATTATTATTCTACCTGAAAAATATGAAATATTAAAAAGTATTATTGAAGTATTTGAATTTTATTCATACACAATATAAAATATAATACACTTTAGACAATAAGATTCTTAATCGTCATCAGGTACACTATAGCTGTAGTTCAAGTAATAAATATCTAAAAAAAACGGGGTTTGAAACCTTCAACAAAGTCTTTCTATAACCAATTTGCACTGTAATGTTTTTAAAACTCTCCAATCTTCTTGTGACAAGGACTGTCTGTTTTTCAATAGTGACTTCTTTCGAACGCTAATAATGACCTATTTACTTGTCAATCACAGCCATTGAATTATAAGAAAATGACACAGCGATTAAAGTCATTATGGAAGTTTGTTTACATTGGGTCTGATAAAAACCGACCTTCCGATAATATAATCGGGCCGATAACAACGTCGTTAGGTCTTCACGTGTTTTCTTGTGTCTGCAGTCCGGGATCTTGTTATGATGTTAATTCAACTGATGAGATGTCCATTACTCTCACAAACCTTTGGATTGCTTAACGACGTAATTGAAAGTAAGACCGGCGAGTAATGTAAAATTAGAGTTAACTTTAAGTTTGACCAACTAGAAGTAAATTTCTTTGGTCAGAAAACCAGTTAAAAGTTTAGTAAACTCCCACATTGACCAGACAAACCTATGTTAACTTTGGAAAACATTGTCCAGCGAAGTAAGTGAAAACGAAAGTTACTACTACATTAATAAACCTTGCAGTTGAAAGCAAAGTATTACAATTGACAATATTGAGTATAATGAAGAAGGGTGTTAAACAGTTTGTAAATTAATTAAAATTTTAATTATTTGGCAAAAGTGTAAAACAAACAGACTATAATTTCTGAAATATTCCCTGGGTGTTAATAGGTCTGTGATTACATTACAGACAATTGTATACTCCATCTTGACTGTCCGTTAGTATAGATCAATGGCCTGTATGGTTATCTAAAGACAGCGAAACATCATTATAGGATAAATCACATAGGCAAGCCGAGGAAATCAGTGATAAGATTCATATCAGGCATATCAGCCCAAGATGCTTCCATGTAGCCACCTAGGAGGATTAAACATTAGCCACAGTCAAGTCTCACCTACAATTTAAGTATAAGACACACTATGCCTGTATTGAATTTACTTACGAGGTTAGGATACAATAGTTTTCCTAACCCAAAATAGTTTTCTAATATGTCAAATGTATAGTAAATTCTGTAAGCCAAACTTTAGAAAGTGTCTAATAGGATTAAAACTTTGTAAAATAAAAACCATTAAATTAATAAAACAAAACTGATAAGTTTTACAGTGAAACCTATAATCGACTCTTTGATTTATGTTATTTGACTGATATTTTAATCTGCATATTCAGGTAGTCACTATTCAAATTCTACGTTTGTACCTTTCAATATTTTAAAAAGGGTCAACACTTAATATTCACAAACGCAATTAACATTTCACAATTCTTTAGCCCTTTTACCTTACAAACTATTTCTCACGACTTCGCTACCTGACATTCAAATGTATGCAAAGTGGCAAGAGGAACACATGAACGCAGGTAAAGTGGGATGTGGGAACGCCGGACCTGGACCGGGAGATTGAGGAAGGATCGTATGCAAAGTGTCGGATAGGGTTCAATTAGTTTTGGTCCCTGGGCGTTCACTCGGGAGAATGGGCAAGACCTCGAGGCGTCTTTGGGTATGGAAATATTTTAAATAACGTGTATTCTGCTGAAGCTATTCTCTGACTTCACCCCTTGATAAAGGAAAGCTCAAGGAAGAATAAGTGTACGAAAGTATAGAAGGGTTCAATCTCATGGATCCGTTCTTTGATAGGTACACTCATAAGAGCGCAAATTGTCAATACGAGAAAGTACTTTAAGGCCTTTTGGGAATTTGAATACCTCAAAGAGTTTTTACGTGTTTTGCTGAAGCTGCTCGATAACCCTCCCTATTGATGGGTTTATTCTTTTCATTTGATAAATGATAGTACGAGAGATGATGACGACTATTTTAGATCCCTTGGACCCTATATAAAAGTTACATGACTTTTGGAAAATTAAATACCCAAAAAATACATAACTTATAGCAGCTAAAATACGATAGTCCACAAAAAGTTTAAATAATTAACACAGGAGGTAGAATTTCTATACACGTCCTTTAGAGCATCCACTTCAATTTCTGGTGTACAAAACGTATGTTTGAAGCTCAATGAAAATTTAAATACTAAAAATACTGTATAACGTGTTTAGCTAACATAGCTATTTTAATTTACTCCTTGAAGGAAGTTCGTGGTCACCTTAAGCGTTTTTATGCTGAATCCTCTTTCAAATGTCTTTTGGCATGAGTCTATGAGTGTAAGGCATACTTTGTCTATAACAAAAACCATAAAAACAAACATTAACAATAAACATTTCACAATAATATCCTAAACGTGCTGATGATAACTACATTAATGATAACTACATGAATGGTTGTTTTTTTAACATGCCTTAAATAGTTTGAAACATTACGCATAACTGCGACCTGCCTATAGTTGCTGGTGTAGGTTTTATTACCTTGCTAAGTACGTCAGCATCTTCCGTGCTCCTTGTACCTCTACTGCTGACTACTGCTGCTGGCGTGAGCTGATTCTCACGCTATAGACTGCATCAACGCTTGTCTCATCTTACTGCTGAGTCCACGAGTGCCACTTTCATCTTCTGAAGTATTCGGTGTTGGGTTTCATTCTAGATTTATCTGCCATGAGTATACTTTTTGGAGGAATGCGAATGAAAAGGACACTAATTATTTTAATATATGAAATAGTTTTATAGCATAAAATTTATACATTTGAGTGTTAAAAATCTCAAAATACGAATATTTTGGAAAATGCACAACATCAACGTATCGAGTGCATTTTATCGTTAGTTTCAATGCACATAGAAAATATCACCCATTTCGAAACTTTCCCATACTATTCCTATGTGGTACAACCATAGAGGTTATCACGACCTATTCTACAGTAGGGTTATCTTGAGTCTACTCTATGGACAGCTCAAAGAGGTATTGTTCTCTAAAAGCAGTGATGTCTCTGAGTCGTGTGCTCAAAGGTATTGTCAGACAAGTATACAAACCGCCGTTGCGACATCAAAGCTTCTTCGTACGATGTGACTATAGTCTGTACGATAGAACCTGTCTCCCGTTCCTCAGTTGATCTGGGACTGGCCCGGGTCATAAACTAATAGCCAACGTCCAGGAAGACGGAGGGCCAGGAGAAAGGATCCAGCATACAGAGTATATACCTTCATATAACCTAAATCGGTGTAGGACGCAGATGGGCTTGTATTTATTTCACTTTAAATTCCAAATCAAAATTTAAAGGAACACAGAGTTTTTAAGGTAATTTTTTACAACTACTGTTCATGTTTCTTCAATAACGTCTTAAGCAACATCTTCACCAGACTGGGGACAGTGAGGTATAAGATATCGTACTTTTCTGAACAGTTTTTCGTAAGTACTGTTCCTTCAAGAAACATCTTCACCAGACTAGGGACAGTGAGGTAGCCAAGATATCGCACTTTTCTGAACAGTTTTTGGTAAGTACTGTTTTTGTTCCTTCAAGCAACATCTTCACCAGACTGGGGACAGTGAGGTAGCCAAGATATCGTACTTTTCTGAACATTTTTTCGTAACTACTGTTCCTGTTCCTTCAAGAAACATCTTCGCCAGACTGGGGACAGTGTGGTAGCCAAGATATCGTACTTTTCTGAACAGTTTTTAGTAAGTACTGTTCCTGTTCCTTCAAGAAACATCTTCAGCAGACTGGGGACAGCGAGATAGCCAAGATATCGTACTTTTCAAGAAACATCTTCACCAGACTGGGGACAGCGAGGTAGCCAAGATATCGTACTTTTCAAGAAACATCTTCGCCAGACTGGGGACAGCGAGGTAGCCAAGTATCGTACTTTTCAAGAAACATCTTCACCAGACTGGGGACAGTGAGGTAGCCAAGATAACGTCACGAGGGGGCGAGATAACGTTCCAAGGTAACCTATTGTTCTGACTTCGTAGGCGAACACCGCCTTACCGCCTCTTAATTATTTCTGCCCATGAATAAATACAATATTTATTAGATTCATCTCTATCATTTCAAAGTGTTGTCTTCCTTTATGTGGGATGCTGTGTTGTGAAATCTAAATTGTAAATGATCAAAACGGTTTCGTTGCGATTCCAACATCTGGTGCAAACTTTGTAATAAATAAAGGGTAAATTTGGGGAAATAAAACCATTGTGATGTGTTTCTTTGTTTGGATTAAATTCTAGTTCCTACTGAATGATGAAATTTACGAGATGTATGAAATATACGAGGATTTACATTTTAGTATTTAATCTCAATAAATTCAATTTAACTCTCGTTACTGGAAATTGTAAACTAATTTTAACAGCCCTTGTCCCCAAATTACCTCCATATTTTTTGTGCATACTCTAAATTCTTCACAACATTAAGAAAAAGTTGTAAATTTTCTATAATAGTGGTAGTAACATTTTATAATAAACATATTTTGCTTGTAAAAGTAGTTATCTCAATAAGCACCAATGAAATCACACCAATACCATTTTTACCTTTTTGAGATGGAACAGCCCAACTCATGATACAAATTACATTCTCACTTTTAATTAACTGAAATAATTATTTGCCTACGCTAATTACATAGCTAGTTCTTATAACCAATATTCAGTGACGAATTTCTACGGGTTTCGGCTAGATAAACAACATTGTTTAACATATACGTGTAATTTGTATCTCCTAATAACTCCTTGGTCGCAGCCGATTGGGGAGACCTGATCGTAAAGATTTGCGGGGGTCATTTTGGGCACCTCGGACCCCTGGGATTAAATATGGTTTAGGCTTATTTACAGATGTATAACCTGTGAAATAAGAGACCGTACATTCACACCAGGTGTTAATTAAAGTGTTAACTTCGTGTTTTAGTATATGAGGAATTAGGATGTACTACCTCCTGTAAATTACAAGTTATGAATGTATTGGGATCAAATATTTTCGTAATTATTGTATAGCTACGTAAATTAATTTTATTTAAATTTTATTTTCAACTCATCAAAACAAGATAAGAATGTTGATTATCAACTGGCCGCTGCATGCTTATCAATGAGTCTATGTTGTTTATCACTTATCAGGTTAGGTTAGGTTAGGTTAGGATATTGTTGTCACCTATCAAACCTAGAAATTCCGACATAATCAAAATCCAATAGTTTTTTATGGCTTATAACTGGGACCTTGATAATTGGGGCTTTTGCCTTTAATATGGTCCTGACTATAGAAACGGATGATTTTAGTCATTAACCACGTTCACTCTGAGTTAGATAACCAACTTAAAATTCGTAAAAGTGCATTGGATTTAAATGAAAAATTACAGTTAATTTTTAAGCTGCAGTTTGAGGCAGTAGTATTTTCAAGATATTTTCTCGGTGCATTTTGAACTGTTTACTTATATCAATGTGTATCTTGTCAAGAAGATTGTAGCTGATTTTAGATTGACTATTTGTAGTATTATAATCTTATGAAAAACACGTTAATACAAAATAAAAAGATATTTGATCGTTTAGTTTGTGTCCTGCTAATTTTTCATTTTGCCTCTCAAACAGTAACACATCTTCATTTTGGAGGTGTTGCCTTCCTGATTACCTAATCCGGAATTCCTGATTCTAAGGATTATGTTGGAAACAAGGTATTTAGCCTCTAGAATATTAATTAACTCATCAATAAAATAGAAATACCTACATAATTGTTAAATACAAAATATAGAAACTGATATCCAAGGATATTTTGTAATATAATTCTTTCTAGAACCATTCCATTCCCAACTATGCATTTAAATACTACAAGCACTTCTCAAACCTTTACCCAAGCTTCGAATGGAACCAGTGAAATTATACAACTAATAAAACGTGTGAAGGCGCATAAGCAGCGATATAATCAAATTAATTATTCATACATTTGGAGCACCTTTCGCGGTCCGTGAGAAAAAATCACGAGGAAATTATTTAAATCGAATTCAAAGTGTTACAAAGTAACAAACAAGCCAAATTCAAATGAGGACCTTATTCTAAATTTGCATAGATCTCGGCCCTAGCCGGAAGTAGTTGAAGGGCAGGTCTTGATCCCTTCCTCTTCCCACGAGTGTCCTAGGGTGTATGCCTATGCGTGGCCACGAGACTTGAATGCCACCGAGCATGTGCATATGCATCAATGCGTCGCGATTTAAATAACTCTGGGTCCAAAGGTGGGCCGAAGAGGTAAGGGTGAATTTTATTTGAATATTTTCACCTATAGATTGGACTACCAATATAATCTTGGTGGTGGTCTAGAGAGTATTGCCTAAGATATTTACGTAGCCAAGCCAACGGTGACTTCAGTAAAAATATTAATAAGATGTCAGTCGTATAAGTTTATGCCTATTGAGATGCCCAGTCAATATTGTTTGCATATTTTATAACAAATTAAAATTATTATGACTAAATTAACAATGCATGAGTAAGCTACTGCTTCTCCTATCGTAGCCAAATATTTAGAGCACGTTTTGTGAAACTAATCCTAAAAATTATGGTAAAATTTACAGAATGTGAACACACAAATTATTATGAAGGCCTTTCTTACTACTACAAATACAGAATATGTACTATTTGAAAACATACTACAATGTTCAACATATCACTTTTTAAATTTATCTTGTGTAAAAGTTGAAGGAAATGTCAAGCTTAAATTCCTCATCAGAGAGCATATTTTCATTCCTAATTGATTCATGTTATGTTACCCTCCCTTAAACAATATTACTGTAACTGATTATAACAATATACTGTATTTGTTAAATATGGCTTATCCTCTTAAAAAAAAATTATCAAATCCGTCATAACATTAACAAGTAACATTTAGTAGACATTTTCGCACTTCGTTACATACGTCAAACATGTAAAACAAATTTGAAATAGGCTTAGAATTTCTCAATAGTTCTAGAAGTTTACTTACAATGTTTAAGCAAGTGAAAAAACAAATCGTAGATCCTGAATGAAAACCAATTCAAGCACATCACAGCAAACCAAATGGGTTTTTAAATACTCAAACAATTTCCAAGATTGGTCAATATATTAAATTAATCAGTCATATAAGATAGACTCGGTTAAATACATGGCAACAATCCAACAAACATACATCACAGGTGCAAATAATGCGTTTACATTATTACAAAAGTAAAAAAATAAGAAAAACAATTATCATCCCCCAACACGGCCCAGAGGGGCTGAGCACCGCGAGCGCACACACCAGAAGCCCCTGTTCTTAACCCTTTCTCAACCCTTATTCATTATTTCATTTGCTCCTTTGATCTGGAGGCCACGATCGATTATGTCATCACTCGCTCCACTGAGCGCACTTCTTGTCGGCTCTGATCAGTCTCAGAAAATCAAGCTCATTTCAGGTGTCTCACAGCGTCTAAATACGTGTTTGTTTATATGATACCATAGACAAAAATAATTAAATATAGACAGCCAGTTGTGCTGAGGTTACCATGGTTACCATAGGTTCTGGCGTACACTGCTGGGAGCGCCGTGTAGTTACGTAGCGCGTAACTACATGGCGCTCCCAGCGGTGTGCGCCAGAACCTATACTAACCGCAGCACGGCTGACAGTCTATGTTTAAATCTTTTTGTTTATGATGATATGCATATTTGTATCATTGACTTTAAACACAGAATAGACTTCTCATGTTATAAAAAAGTTTGAAGCCAAGAAAATAGATGTTCAGGACCATCTCACCAGAGTTTACTAGTGTATTGGGTTGAATATTAACCCAAGTCAGTATCCAAGCCAGTATTAACCAAGCCAGTATCATAGCAAACAGCTGATAAGTGATGAAGAATATAAACAAATGTGATGAATATAACTGATGAAGAATATAGACAAAGGTGATGAAAAAAGTGATGAAGAATACAAAAAGACCCTATATGTGTGTTTAATTTGTTTCCTTCAGCTTGTTGTTTTAATATAGTTCAAGGATTCTCTAATAGATCAAAAAACAAAACTAATAACTAGTAATGTAAATAGACTTCATACTCCATTCTAAAATCGTGTTTATTTATTTTATGATGTATTTTCGACGCTATTGTTATAATGTTTGTTTTATTTTCACAATAGGGCTTACTGATGTCTAAATGTTTTAGTATATAGATTAGGCGAATATTAAACGGTGCAGTTGAATAAAACACTAGGAGACAAGCATTAGTAATTTCTTCATGCTAAAACTGTTTTGTGAATTTTTAAACCTCAAGAAATACATAAAACTGATAGGTGATAGTACTCTTAAAACCACTCTGTACATATATTGAGGGTTAGAAAAATTTATGTGGCTGTTTAGTATTTATGTTCTTCGTATGGACCATTTCAACGAACAATATTAGTACTGCTTATGGGGGCAACTTTACGACAAACTACACTAGTATTGCACTGTATTTCAACATGCAATAATATTTATTTCCCCATAGGGAAATGTATCAAGGAAAATGCTATCATACTTCATCTTCCACTAACCCCCCCCCCCCCCTCCCATGATTACAGTTACAACCGAAGAAACTTCCAATGGGCCAAAAAATCGAGTAAGAAAATTAAAAGAACCCTCCAAAGAAAACACATTGCCCTTAAAGAAGGCGTTTCCGTCTCCATACGTCGCAGAATGGAAGCAAGATACCCCTAACAATTACTAAACTCAATTTTCTCCACAGTCGCGGGGGAAATTCGGAGGGGCAGAAATGAATTTGAGTCTGCGACGCGCGATACGAGTATTGTCGACTTTATTGAATCCCTTACGAGAAGAGAATATATCAAGTCCATATTTACTTCCAAGACACTAACTGATTCTTGGCGCGTTTCACTTATCGGAAATTTATTTAAGTTCTGGAGAACATTACGTTATTTTTATTTAAACTGTGTGAACTTTGCATTTTTGATAAATAATGTATTTTATATAGAGCACTATGTTTTGTAAAATATTTCTTTAGATATTTTAATCTTGTTTTTATTCGTTTTGCAAATGACATTTAAGGGAATGTTATACCTTTTTGTGCATTGTATATACTAATATATTGTATTTTTGTTAAATAAATGATATATACGGTAATTGTGTTTTCAAAACTACCTTTTGACTTTTTGCATACTTTATATATTCTTTTTTGCTTGTTTTTAAAGTACTACGATTATGATGATTCTCTTTTAATAGGTAGATTTCACGATTGGTGATTCAATTTTAGGTTATTCGAATTAGAGTACGATAAATAATTAATTATTCTTAGATTATGTTAATAGTTTTAGTTAGTTTTAGAGTTGGATATATTATTATGTACATTTATCAATAATAAGTAGTCAACACTAACCTTAAAGTGCATTCGGTTGAACCTTAAAGATTATTAATTTAAACTAGTATCTAGACTGCTATTAGATTTTAGATTATGTCATATCCGGTAGTTTTGAAACGCATAGATAAATTCGCTTTACTTCTATTTTACCACCAGTGAAGGTATTTTTGAAGTCCCACCTCACATCCTAGGACATTAATAGGCTCTATCCCAGGGCCGTTTTACACATTATTTCAGTATAGACCTGAAGAGTGTGTTTTATCTCTTATATAACATCCATTGGTTTATAACATCCAGAGGGATGAAATAAATTTATTACGACCTAATAAAAAACTTCATCTTTAAATTCTGCATGTCCTATGATACCTAAATTACAAAAGAATATATTGGAGACTATAAATGTACTGTACTCTAAAAATTATAGAAAACATTGATCTCATAAACACACACCATTACAACCTTCAAGTGTACTTACAATATCCAAAGTAAATGCTCTTATTGTAACTGTATCGGAATTATCTTTTGGGTGGTTTATTTAAATTTAAATAGGTAGGTTCTTGGAAAACAGCTTGTAGAATGTTTATTTCCATAGGTATATGTCGGGACATAAACTATAAAAAGTGTAAACACAATGGAAAGAGTTAATGCGAAACACGTCAGAAATTAACATGATTCCTGTAGGTTTATAAAACATAGTCCATACTACCAATCGTTAAAAGTGCTATTTTAGTGATTGTTTCACGCATTCCATGCGCTGACGCCAAACAGACAAAAAGAGCACAAACAACGCGACACGAAAAAACAATCAATCAATAAAAGGGCTGAGGGGGTGTGAAAGCGCGCGAAAAGCGCAACCGCCGCGGGAAAAACTAGATCAATATCAACTTTTACCCTAGAAACATACGTCTTGCATTATTTGTTCTACCTCTAGAGTAGAATTAAATTAGATACAGAGATGTTGTCGTGGGGGTGCGATTGCGACCCCCAGCCACTCCCCTCTACGTCACAACATGGCGGACCATGACGTCACACGGAGGAACCGGAAACGGGTTAAGTCAGGGCAGTATCCACAATTAGCGGCTACGTCACGGTATGGATTTTCCACCCCTCTTATTAATAGGGGTGGCAGGAGGAGTTATTAGCTTGCAATTATGCCTTCTCCTCGCCTCCTTCAGTCCTTCCGCTTTAACTCATCTCACTTTCTTAGCCCCATTACCCAGTCACACAATTACTGAGTGGCACAAATTAGCACCCGCCACCCCTCCACTGTCTTGTCTTCGATCAGTTTCATTAACACGCCGTCCGCGGGGAAGACAACGTCTTGGACCTTCCTGTGTGATTTGCTGTGCTTTTTCCTTTGAATATTAGTGAGAGTGTACATACTTGGTTGTGTGTTTAACTACTGATAAGTTTTTAATTAGTTTGTTGATAAAATGATATATTGCTGTGCTAAGGAAATTAACTTTGCAAATCACTTGTAATTAAAATTATTCAATTTTGGGAATTAAATTATGGTAGTTATGTTACAAGAGGAATTTTTATCTACGCATGTTAGTATATAAAGGTTTTTAGGAAGAGTAGTTATATTTGTCATTCTGTTTGTGTTGAGGTTCTAGTTTTTTAGACACTCCTTAATTAGATATTTCGCATGGTTCTAGGATTATAAACGATAGGCTAAACAAAATAATTGAAATCTTTCTTGTCATGTTAAGAACATATTGTTTGAGAAAACATTTTAATTTATTCAGTGTATTAATTTTACTCATATATTGTTTGTTGAATAAGTGATGACAATGTACTTTGAATAAGTTTGTATAAAGTACCAGTAGTTTTTTACATTCCTCGTCAGAATTTTTTATTAACTTTTATCTGTAAAAATGAAAAAAAAAACTTACACAAAAAAAGATAAAAAATAAGGGTTTTTTTGTTACAAATAATTAAGGAAACAGAAATAAAAATAAATTGTGATACTAATTATGTTGTAGTAAAATTATATAGATTGATGCTGTTATTTCATTAAGGTATTATAATTGGTTGTGTATTAGTTTTTTTTTTATCAAATTTTGAATTAAATCAAACTGTGTTGTTACCGATGATGGACGAAATCTCAGTAGTACTATCTTGGACAAATAATCCACCCATTCGTGGTTTGAGACCTTCCTGTATTTCCTTATGCACAGTAAAGTATGTGGACATACGTTTAAAGTTTTCTAACTAAATTAAACGATTATTTTTTATCCTTTATCACCTGTTATTTTAATAAACCTCTATCAATTTCTCGATACAGCAGATTTAGGTTAGCCAAGTAGCTACAATGGCGTGTAAAGGGCCGCTTTCAACTTCATTTAACAAGTAATAAAATAGCTTTGTCTAACGCAAGGTTTGTTCCGCTGTCGCCGACTATGTTCCCAAAATTGGAGTTTTGGATCTCCCGGGTCCTCGGCACGCAAACCCCCCCCCCTTCCCCTCATTCCTTCCCTTTAAAAAGAACAGCATTCACAGAAAACTTTATTGTTCTCATCTGATTCATAAATAGGAGTACTAATAAATACAGAAACTTGAATTTCTCTCGATAAGTGTGTAATTATTTTGGCATTTCAACGGTTGTTTTTTTTTCTTTTGTTGTACGATTTTACACCTTTTCAGTTGCTTATTTGTCAATTTGTGCTTAGTTATTCAAACGATAACGTTTATTTAGTGCAACTTCGAATTTGTAGGTTGTTTTGTATTAATGGCAATGCTGCCATTTTTTTATATTGTAAGAACCAAAACTGTTTTGTTCGTAAAGACGTGTTAAGAATTTTGTTCCACTTTATTATATTTAAAATTTCCCCGTTAGAGTACCCCAAAACAATTATAAAGCGAATACATTTTGCATCTTTATTATTTGGTTTTGTTTGTTATGTTGTCGAGGATGTTTTTTTTTTTTTAATTTTTTTACTTAATAACTAATATAAAGTGGGTGTTTAGCTATAGTGTAGTATGATAATATAGTATGATTATAGTATAGTACAGTATGGTTTAACTATTGTATTATAATTATGTTTTTGTTTATATTTTGGAAAATTTTTAAATATAACTTTGGTTTCTTGAGTCTGATTTAGCAATCGATGCACTTTCACTTAATTTTAATATTTTCCAGACATAAAACTTAATGTATGATATTTTTCCCATTCAAACTTTTCTTTTTTGGTATCCTGTGATACTTTATAATTTGTTCTGCCTTATCAATTATTACAACATTGTTTAGTGACTAATCTTTTTTATTGAAATTCCATTTTCCCCTGTACAACTCTCTATTCTTTTTAATTTGGGCTATTTAAACGAGTTCCGTTGTGTTTATATGATATATGTAAATTAATCACAATAATTGTAATATTTAATTCTTTGACATGCCAGAGGGTTCATTTCTATTTTAAAATAATCAAAAAGGAATACACTTGTTAGGTTAAAATATAGTTTATATTCCTAAATAACCCTTATTACCGTTTATTTTTCTTGTTCAAAATATTAGTAAAGTTGACAAGCATGTTTTCAATATAATTTGGAACCTGTCTGCAGCTCTTTTGTCAAAATATTTATACTATATCATAAACAATTTACATTATTAATATAAATAGTAGATTTCTCAAATTATGTTCAAATTCCAAATGAACAAAGGATTAATTATACAAAAAAGATAACTTAAGTTTAACTAGTAACCAAACCGGTATTCATATGACAAATGACCAATTGAACAGAATAACTCATAATACCCCTATCATACGAAACCTGCAGGACGTGCGGGTCTTTGGTACTTTTTTAACTGGGAGATATTTCTTTTCTGAATATATATTTATTTATTAAAAACATATACAGTCCATGATGAAATAAGTTTGTAATATATATTTCATTTAAAAATAAAATTACTAATGAACATAAACGAGAATGTACTGTACTAGGAAGTCATAATGTAAAACTTTGCATGTAAACCGAATGACTATGTTGTTGAAGTACATCACGATTTGCATTATAATCCCAATTAAAGGATAATATTTGTTTTTATGTGTCCGAATAACATAGGCATTCGTTGGTAAATAAGGTAAATAAATATAAAACATAAACGTTAATTGTGTCTGTTTCTAGTCTACTAGCACCCAAAATAGTGGTAGACATCCTATGTTTAATAGCAAATTCTCCTATGCGACAGTTTCCATTTTGGAAATTTGATTCAAAATTGTGAATTTTTATGTAACAATTAGTATTAGTAAGGAAGTGTATGTCCGGATGTGAATTTACTTGTTTCGACTTATCAAAACAAGATAAGAATTTCTGTTGATTATCAACTGGCCGCTGCATGCTTATCAATGAGTGCCTCACTGTTGCTTGCTTATCTCTTATCAGGCCAAAGTTTGTAAAATAGGATACTTATTGTTTATTTTACTGGCTAACATCGTTACACAAAACAAAATTCAAATGTTCCTAGACTAAAACATGTATAAAAATGCGGAGGGACATGTAAAAGACACCGTGAACTAATATTAAGGATTTCCCTAAAATAATTGAGGTCTATATCTTTAAAATAAGAACCGTATGTAGCATAATGCCTTATCTTATACCCTTATCCTTATAAGATGAGGTTAGGTTTAATTGCTAGGCAAAATTTCTATTTATAAAACATTGTTTTGCTAGAACTTTAAAGTATGTGAGTTTATGGAAATTTTAAAAATAAATAATAAAATCATGCTGGGATCTTCATAAAATTGTATGTTGTATCATTAACCAATTTACAAAAACATTAACTAACAACTAGCAAAACATGTTAAAGGGTAATAATTTATTCCGGTCTGCAACCATTGAGGAATTGCTAACTCTTAAATCACAGTTTTACAGCCCGCTCGGCCAGATTATAGCGAACGCATGACGGTGTAGTAAAGCCAATTTTACGTCATTTCTGTTCCGGTAGCGCTGGTCTGGGATTATTTTTAATTTATAGTGGTAGTAAACGTCTCCACGCCACTATAGCTTTCTACTGGGGAAAAGGTAAACATAGAGCTCGCGATAAATTAGTACTTTAAAAAAATTCAAATGTATTGCAAGAGGAGCAAAATGTTTTTATGGTATTGGTAATGTAGAACTCATCTACGAGTTGTGTTATGTTGTATGATACTTGGTTGTTGTAAAGTAATAACTGAGTAAGATATAAGATATACAGTAATACCATAGCATGTTTAACATTATTAAAGGTCATTAACTTTATGAGGTTTGTAACACTTGAAAATGTATAAAGTGAAAATGTCTACTCTATCTATATGCCTACTCTTGCACTTGTTTAGCTTGTTTCAATCATGTATATATTATAAAATAATATGTCATACAGTATGTGTTTCTTCTAAAAAAAAAATATTTGTGTATTTATTGTGTACTAGAGGTCGTCCAGTGGTCGAAAACTCGACCAAAAATATGTAAATGAAATGAAAAATTCTTTATTTATTCAGCCAAAGTTAGGACCACATGGCCGTTTCTTACACTGTGTAATGTACAGTATTAACCCCACACTGTAAATAAAACATGTGATAGGAATTTGTTTTGATTTTCTGTTTATATTTTTTTTGTTATTTCGTCACCATCATGGCAACCCATACCTCCCATGTTATTTTTTTTTTCAAATTCATTTTTTGTGCTTATTTTTGAGCCTATTTTAATTTATAAAGGTATTCTGCACATCTACAGGAAAATATCTTTCTAACAGTATGCGTAGATTTTCCCTGCGATACACACGAGCTGAGAAAAAAGGTTTTAAAGAAACATGCTTGCCTATTAATATATAGATATACTCAACCATTTTTGTATTTATTTTCTCGTTTATTTCACAAATCCCCCCTTTTCTTCTCTTTTTCTTTTTGCTACTGTTGTTTTAGCTAAATTATATTTTTAATTTTATAGTCCATGATCAGACACATATAATGAATTGAGTTAAATTACTTAAATTGCATACAAACTTTTCTATGCAACTTTGCGAAGCAGTTTAAGTTGCCTTTTGTTATTTTTAAGTCTTCAATGCTTCCTTGGAAGATATCCTTAGAATATCCACATTGTTTCCTCATTAATTAATTTACTCAATATTTGTATCAACAATCGTGTTTAAAAACATAATTTTATGTTTAATCCTCCAAAAAAATTCTGTAATATTTTAGCATTAATTGTTGCGTTAACAATTTCATTATTTCAGCTTTGCTATTTGGATTTTCCATATATATTTTTATAACAAGTATATTCACATTTAGTTATACCATTAGTCCTTTTCCTATTCCTTTATAAACAAAATAGTGTTTATCAAAACATGATTGAGTACTTTATCGAAATGATTATGGTTTCGGAATTATGGACACGCAAGTTTTAGTTACAGATTTTGCCTAATGCCATCCATGATTGTAGAGGTGATTTACTTTCAACCCAATATTTATAAATCAGTGGTGAAATAAAATAAAATCAATTTATTCACTTACAGTGTAATTATGTAAACTGTTATTCTTTTGTAGATTTTACAATGCATGACTTTCTGTTCTCCTCACAATTAATTTGGTCATATTGGTAGCTACTATATTCCCTTTGTTACTTTTTCCTTATTTCTTCTATTTAATTACTATCCTCTTACAGTTTAAATATTTGAACACTTATATTTTGAGTTATATACTTAATTTAAATATGTATATTTTTTTTTTATAAAATGTAACAGTTTAGGTATGCCTAAACAAAAATTATTTAGTGGCTGTTTACTTTACCATATATTTTATCACATTTTCCCCTTTTTTTTTGTTTTCCTAATTTTTTATATTTCATTCTTCTTAAAAAAAACCTAAATAGTTAGCAATTAAAATTATTCCAATTACAAAGATTATACCACATTTCAAACAAAATTGTTTACCTTCAGTTTCCTTTTATGTTCCTCCCAACTATTAGAGCCTACGAGGTACATAGGAATGCCTAGGTAACGGTATCCTTGTTCCGTGTCCTGTTCCACCATTTCCCTGTTCCTCTGTCCAGACAGGACCTCAGGACGAGGATTAATGGTACTTCTGCACCATAACTCTGGAGCGACCTGCTGGACGCGGGGTCCCACACGATCTTTTACGACGAACGTTAAAAGGCTACAAATAGAAACACCAGAGCGACATGCGTTATCCATTGGGTTTACGGTTTATTTTGGATTTAGAACGACAAGTTAGGGGTAAAAGTGGTTTGATGTGGGAAGAAAGCGTGTGGTTAAATTCACATCATAAACATATGGAATAAAAAGGTTCTGTAACTACAGGAGGTTACTGACATAACCAAAGACATTTATTTAAATAAAATTAGGCTCTTTACTAAATACATGATGTTTGTATTGTGGGTTTTTTTACATAAAGCTAATCCAGATAAAATAATATTTTTTTAATATTTTACACATGTTAATCGTGTATTAATATGTTTTTGGTTGTGTGGGTATATGCTTAGTGAAATAAGAAAATCCAATTAAATTGAAGGGGTTGTGACAGATTTGTCTTATATGCGTTTTTGGATTGTTTAACACAAAATGTCACTAGGATTGATTCTAAAAGAGCTATGAATTTCTGAAAGTACTGGTATTCTAAAGATTTAGGACATTCGGGTAGAAATATCTTTTATGTGTTAATGAATCATAATCAGGGGAAAACTGCAGTTTTTATTTTTAGTGCTTTCGTAGGAGGGTGGGTTTCAGAATTGTAAGTACGAGTGAAACAATAATGAAAAACCTAGCAAGTGGTATCTAATTAAATACAATTTATAAAATCAAAAGTTTGAAGTTATATCTAAGGTAGTTTAGTGATGTTTAACTTCTTCTTTTCACTTATAGTTTCCTGTTAATTATTTCGTAGACAAGAGTAAATGCTGAGAGAATTTAAAGATTAGGTCTTAATAATTGTTATAAAATTTCATTTTTTACTAAAAATACTACTACAACCACGACCAAACCCAGCAAATTAATTCAATCCTATTTTATTTACTCGCACTCATTTTTTTATATAAGCGTAATTGCCAATAATATATTTTACAGACCCTTGATAAAATATTGATAGCATCTGTTTAATTTTATGTTGTAGTAAATGATTGTTGTTTTTTTTTTTTTTTTTTTTTTTAAATAAGACAACATTAATCAACAAAATACAATAAAATCGAAACAAGGAGTGATTCAATTAGGGCCGATTGTTTAAAAATTATAAATAATATAGGTATTTAACACCTCATCTAGATTGGTATGTTTAACATTTGATAAAAATTAAGAACTACAAACTAATATATTTACAAAATAATTTATTTATTAAATTTTTTGAACTCAACATTTTCACATCACATATTTTCCACCCCACGCACTTGTTCCCCTCACATCCTGGATTATCCAAACTTCGGGTAAACATACGTCTTTACTTTCCGGGAAAGGGCCATAAGTCAAAGTGTTGCTGAGATTTAATAAAAACAAGATGGAAGCTGTGCCCTATCACGCCGATAGCGGCTTTGCCCTAAAAATCAATAGGTTTATCCTATCGCAGACGACGCCATGACGATGTGTCGCCCTATAGCATTGTCGGAACACCCTCATGTGAGTATGGGGATACACCCTCGTACGCGACCATTGCTGCTCATCTCTATCTGGTGAACAAAGGAGTTGACTCATTGTTTTAAAAATATTACTTTAGTTTTTCGTTGAAAAAATTGTGTTAATTTTCTATCAAATTTTATGACTTAGGGGAAAATTACCATCTGTTGGGATAATGAATGCTAAAAAAAAGATTGACGTTATAAGAAAGACAAGGATTTAGAGTTTTACCTTTAAAAAATGTTATGACAATGGTGTGGAAACGTAAAAAAGATAATTTAAATAAATATTTGTCTATGTTTATGTTATTTTTGAGTGACAAACTATTTGGGGGTTTTCGTGATAGGATGTTTTTTATTATTTTTTAAACTATGACTGGAATTTTTTTGATTATTTTCAAAACTATGATCGTTTTATGACCAGCTAAGTACACCAGGTTGATGAAATGATCTCTGAAACGATTAGTTTACTTGTGATGTAAAATAATGAGTTAATACATTATTTGGTTTGTTTTATTATCAGAACTAATTGCTGTGATAAGAATTGTATGGCTAAAAATGATCATTAAACTAGTTGAAAACGATCTTCGAAATAAATAATTTATCTTTGATCTAGAGTAGGTAAGTCTTTTAATTTAAATAATTATTAAAATTCTTTTACGAGTTTACATCATTACTGCTTTATTACGTAATAAACTCGAATTTAGTATTATCAGCTTCTTTATTCAAGGATATTTCTTGGAAACGTTTACTATGGTAATTATATTAATTTTTAATTTATAATCATTTTATGTTTAACTAGCCCGATCGTTAAAGCTAGTTTGAAAACTAGACAATGTTTACATTGGATAAATACCCATCGAATGTTTTAGTAAGAGGATGTGATTTTTATATGACCATTTAATTAAAAATCTTTTTATTGACTCAGGTTCTATTCCAGTTCTTTCCGTATAGAACGTATTTTATCTGATAACTGAAAAATCTGTAGCAGAAAGGGTTAGAGATGTTATATAATTTGTTTGGGTGCATAATAGAGTTATTTTTTGGTAATATTGGTGTAAAGAAGAAGAACGAGAGAGAAAGCTACATTTCATTTATACAATTAACAGTATAAAATTAAATGTAGAACTTTTATGTAGATTTTTTTTTTAAATTAGATGTAGGATTTTAAATGTAGAAAACTGCATGAACTTCACACCTCAATCTGTATCTTAAAATCCACTCAACTATGCTAATATTACTCGTTTTACATTTATTAATTAGCACATTAACATATGAATGAGTATAGAGTGATTTAAGACATTTTTTAATTATTTCACAATTAATGGGTGAAAGGGAAGCAAAATGTGTACAGTATATGAAATAGATAGTAGTTGACGAGGACATTTTTGGTATGCATATACTTACACTATTGTGATTAAATTTGGTTTTTAACCCTTAGGTACACTGTATCTACATAATATTTAAAAATAAACTACCATATTGAAAATTGAGAATAAATATTTGTACACAGTAATACACAATTTAGGTGTGGTATTTTAATTTTTCATCCAAAAAAGGACAGTTGTCCAAATATTTATTAGATGTTGTTATTGAGAGTGTTAATATATATTTTTAAAATAACTATCTAACCTATGTTATTTATCCTCTATGTTGTTTTATCTTTTTATTACCATAACATTTATGCAGTTTAATTCTGGGACTTAACCAATTATTAGGTTTAATGTTGACCTGAATTTCCATGAAAATCAGTTTATAACGGAATGCATGTAAACAAACTGTTATTATTTTATTTTTTATTTAGGTTATGTGTAAAAAATACAAAAAAAAAACATTGTTTTAAATTATTTTTTTTATATATTTGTTACATTACATCATTATAAGGAGAATAATATTAACCACTTCATTTATTTAGATTATAAATTTATAAATTAGTAAATTATGCATTTTTAGAAAATAAATGTCTCTATAACAAAAATTAAAAATCAAATTGTAATTTTTCACTGAAGTTTGAATTCAAACTATTTATTTTCCCTCACACCACCATGTAAAACATTAGAAATCACTTCAAACATAATCACCATTTTTTTTTTTTTTTAATCAACTAAATGACGTTTAAGACTTTTGACCACAAAATCACACAACAACTTCCAACAAACTCGCCAAGCACCAGTTACATCACCGATCACAACCACAACACTGCTAAGACTAGAGGTCCACGGTTCGAACCTTGCCGAGGGTAGCCAGAACCACTCATGTCTGGGCATAACTAAGTATGCAAATAACAAGATTCCCACCGCTGCAGGTGAGCTATGGCCTTTGTCAAACAAATCTAGAACCGTCCTTGGTCCTTAGACTGGTCCTTGCCACGCCGGGGTGTCCTTTAATTTAATCACCCTTTAAATGCAACCCTTTTCTGGACAAGGTTGAAATTGTTGGAGTAGTTGTGGATTTGCATTCCAGGAGTGTTGTAACGTTTTCACTATTTTATGTTGGGATGTTTTTGAGATGTTTGGGATGAAAATTAATTTGATCATCTTGAAAATGGTGAATTTTAAGTTTTAATTTTGATTTTAAATAAAAAATTGGATTACATTAGTTTTTTTCTCCTTTGCTTTGTAAGTATTAAATATGTGTAACTCCTAAACAGAAATTTTTCTTAGGTGCTCTATTTTTTCATCATTCTGTTAGTTATTAGTCTGTTGTAGCCAGTGTTCGAAGGCATTTTTGTACTACGAACACTGGCTACAACAGTCTCGTCGGAAGTTTTTTTTTTCTGTTTACTACGGCTTGATATTCCCATATCTATTTTATGCTCTGCCTGTTTGGGGATATGAAAACAAGCGTACCTCCTTTCTTTTTAAAATGCAAAAAAAAGCTATTCGTGTTATGTTTTCACTTTTCAGAAGACGATCTTGTAAGGAATCATTCAGGTCAGCTGCAATTTTGACTCTTCCCTCACTATACATCATTGAGACCCTTTCATTTGTAAAAAAACATCAGTCATTATTTAACACCAACATTAACTCCAGCACATATACCTTACGCACATCATACAACTTGAAAATTCCCGCCCACTCAAATTCATTTTTTCAACACCACCTTCTGTACAATGGAATTACACTTTTTAACCAACTTCGTCAACATCTAAAGATGGAGACTGATCTGATCAGGTTTAGGAGAAAACTTAAAAACATTTTTGTTGAAAATGCTTGCTACAGAGTCCACGATTTTTCCACTGACATGTAGTCAGTGATTTTTGTCGTGATAGATTTACTAGAAGGTAAAATTGTTTTAGTTAGTAGAGTTTTTTATATTTTATCTTTAGTACGTTTTATTGTAAAATTGACTATTCCAATACAATGTATATTTGTAATTCTGGAATAAAGAACTTATGACTTATGATGAAGGAAAATATATATGTATCTATTTATTTATTGTTAAAAAGGTACTGTAGTTTTAGATCTGCATACTATGACAAACGTTACAATTTTAATGTGAAATTAAAAATCCTGGTGTTTGAATGTTCAGGAAATTGGAAAAAATTACAATACAATTGATTTTGCTGTTAACAAATACAAGTCATATTTATCTACTGTATCCTAAATTTACCTATTTAAATATTTAGGTTTCTGATTACATTAATGTCCGTGATTACAATTTGTGTAAATAATTAGGATGGTTAAATTAATTCACATATTAATTTATGAGTCAAACAGAGAGACGTTTTACAAATTGCCTTAATCTTGAAAACTATAGTTTTAAACATTAGTGAAATATATTTTTGAAAAAAAATATATATACTGTCATAAAAACGCTAGTAAAATTCTAAAATGTTAGCAATAAATTTTAGAAAATATCGAACCATGATCATTGAATCCAGTATCCAGGAAAGATGTCTATTCTATCAAAAGTCAATTTTACGAGTTAATAAATATCACTCTTTATTCAAGTCTTGAGAATTTTCTTGGAGGAATGCAAGTCATATATCCTTGGTAGGAAGATAATTTAAGAGCTACTTTGCTGCAGTTTGCATGGAGATGGTGTACATCAACTCCCCCTCTTCTGGTTGGCTGAAGATTCCAGAGGGGCAAAGATCATTTCGTCCCCATACGTAGGCCATCACATTATACGGGACTGCGTATTTGTCGCGACGATTCCATCAGTCTTGGATCAAAAGCTATTTTTATTTGCATATTTTTATAAACTGATGTAGTAGGGGTATGTGCTATGCTGAAAAATTCGAATGTGTTTGTGAGTTTTAAGGCAAATAAGTGGAGTACAGATGTTTTTGTGCGAGATGATAGTTTTGATACTGATTAAGATAAACTGGGTTTTCAGCCCACAACATTTATTCTAAGCTAATAGAGGATAGTTGGGTCCAATTTAGAATTAGCTAGGAATATTTCCAGGATCGAATCAGCAGCCTCCAGATTACTACTACACTTTATATCTACACGATACGTAATGGTTATAGGCCTAGTAGACGAATTTCACGTCTGCATTAAATATTATATACAATGAAAGACAAAGATGAGACTTGCTTTATCAAAAATAAACTTTAACTTAAAGGTGAAATGGATAGGTAATCATATCCTATTTCTCAACGTTTTAACCTATGTTTAACCTATGTATGTACCTATGTTTCAATAGGTAAAGAAACTCCTACCGGTTATCCTACATTAACAAAATAGTCTATTCGACTTATCCTAACTAATGTATGTTTTATTCCTACAAATATACAACTTACATAGACAACAACTTACAAGTCACCCCCTATGTTAAATGTGCCGTTAGTTTTTGAATCACCGTAGTTGAATTTGACCACCGACAGAGTGCACTAATTTAAATTACTGATTTTTATCAAATACGGCAATTTTGATAGGACTTCTTAGTCTACGTTATATAATTTACAACTTAACCTTAAACTCAGTAACAAAACCTAAGAAAATGCCATTTTAGACAACAGCGCACCATGAGTGGCTCATTCAAATAAATTTGCTGTTTTTGTGACAAAGATTAGGCTAAATCTGGTCCACATAGGTAGGATATCCAAAAGTCACTGATATTGCATAAGTCAACACAAGATACAGTACAATGCAAAAATCGTTACACAAACTGATAAAACAATGTTGGAAAATACCACTAAATAAAAATATAACCACACATTTGATCACAAAATCAATCACCGAAACACCTTACATAGAAACCTGTCTTTTGCAACCCTGTAAAAAGTAATCAAAGATTCCGGCGGTGTAACTCTAAACGGAATCGGCATTCCCTTCTTCGATTTCGCCTCCACCCCGGACCAACCCTTAGAAGCCCCACACACATCCTGGCTGTCGGTGGACTTTACCCAATTATTGTCGAGCTAGGCAGCTGTCAATGTGGGTTTTTTACCCTTGGAACACGGGCTAGTGTCGGGTTACTGGACATAGGCGGTCGCCAGTCCAAACAAGTCCCTGACTTTGGCTAGGCTTGGAATTAGAAATAGACCAGAATGTGAAGAGAAGACGAAAATATTCCAATTTGTAGCAAAAGTAATAATCAATAGAATTTCGTAAGAGTGGTGAAATGTTTCCACTCCGTGCAGAAAGTAGCCATTTTCGTTAACAGCTGACCATAGAAAGTGATTTAGTTCCCCAAGCCCCTATGGTAATATGCGTCAAATCACATGTAGGCTTGTTGGGGCAGCATAAGTTTGTTTCAATCCTTGTTTGAAAGAAATATAGTTCTATTGATGATGTAGCTTCTTACTTACAAACTTACAAATTTATCTAGTTTACTAACCTTTACGACTCAACAGTCCAATACTTGATGACTACGTACTTTCAAGGCTTTTCTCATCATCAGGTCAGCGTAAAGTAAGTCAGGAAATCTCGTCTAAACAACAGATATATTTTATAACACGATCACTACAAACACACATACGTATGACGGAGCTTGGCATCTACGACTTATGATTGAACAATGAGGACAGAAAGGTTACTAAGATTATTAGATTATACAGGGTGAGTTTTTTAAAGTGATCCAATAGCTAACTTTTTAATTACAGGACTTAGCACCTCACTTTAAATTTGAAACTTGCTCAGTTTTAAGTTTCACTCAAGAATACGATTTCAGATTTTTTCATTGTGACCGCCATTTTCCAATATGGCTGCCAACTTTAAAATTTCTTATGGAACACCCTGTATTTTATTTTGTTTTTAGATTTTACTCTAAAAAATAAAACATTTTTGTTCTTGACATTTTTTCAATATCTCTAATAGTTAAGGAGCTACGAGGACAAATTGTTAAGTATTAACAGTAACAACACTTAAAACTAACATTGTTTTAAAACATGCTTTAGAATTCATGCAACTTTGTATGAAAACTTTAAGTCCTCGTAGCTCCTTAACCGTTAGAGATATTGAAAAAATCTCAAGAACAAAAATGTTTTATTTTTTAGAGTAAAATCTAAAAACAAAATAATATACAGGGTGTTCCATAAGAAATTTTAAAGTTGGCAGCCATATTGGAAAATGGCGGCCACAATGAAAAAATCTGAAATCGTATTCTTGAGTGAAACTTAAAATTGAGCAAGTTTCAAATTTAAAGTGTGGTGCTAAGTCGTGTAATTAAAAAGTTAGCTATTGGATCACTTTAAAAAACTCACCCTGTACTTAGATTATTCTTGGAACAACAGTCCAGGATGAAATCATAATGAACACAGTTTTAAAATTAACTCCATCTAACCTGTGAATATTTGTTATATAGTATATTTTGATCTTTAACCTTGTAGTTCAAAGTAATTTGTTTTTATATTTACAAAAAAAACTTTCTTATCCACCTCAACTTTAACTTTGTATAATTAGACAATGAACATGTACATTTGTTCTTCTGCCCACTGACAATGGTCAACACATGTAGTATGTAAATGATTTTACTAATTGATTGGCAAAGGAAATACATCTTTTGAAATAACTAAAGGGAACTTTTAAAACAATATTTTGAATGGTATTAGTCGTTTGTTTGTATTTTCCAATTATTAGATAGAAGAGAGAGAAGAGCTATAACAATTCAAGTCAAAATAATTCTGAAACCTAATTTAATTCAATATTTCAAGGGTTTGTTTACTTAATACTTTTCCAACACTAAACACGTTGCATAACAAAATTTATATGTTAAAATGTACACTTTTTTATTCGTGTAAAAAGTATGATATATATTCTGTAGAATATGATTATTGGTAACTATATTACTTATAAAAAGCTCAATAAACATATAAATATTTCATAAAAGTGCCAATGAACCGAAATATGACCAACCGATATCAAATTTTCTTGGAGTTTAGGAAAACCTTTATTTGGTTTGAAGTTTGTTTTTGATCCGTTCATTGTTTATTTTAACTTTTTTAAATATATTGTATATTAATTTTTCTTCTTTCATTATCTTTTATATAATAAGCGTAACAACCCTAACGTGTGGGAAAAACTTTTTGAAACGTGTTAGATAAATATAAAACAATTACAAAGTAGAATTAACCAGAGGATATTTTGTTTGCAGGAAACATTTGTTACATTTTCTTGCACAACTTGTAGAAACATGTTGTGAAAGTTGCAACATGTTTACATTCACATAAGTTACCTCAAGCCTAGAACCCATGTAAACATACAAAGTTCGTTGTAATTATAACTAAGGTAATTACAACTCTTTATGTATTTAAATGGTACTACCATGAAGTAATATAAATAATATGGTGTTTATTTATTCTATGGTACTACTATTTGAGTCGACAATGTGAAATTCAGCTTTTGTGGGACCATTTAATATTTGTTAGAATGAAAAAGGTCTATAAACAACGGGTTACACTAGTATGTTACCAGTTATCATGTAGCTATTTTAACTTAAATTATATTGTACTGTATATGTTTAAAGGATATAAAATGTATATAAGATTTCGACCAATTTGACCGGTTTTCATCAGGCCTAATCGTAGACTTATCTAGTAGATGAAATCTATAGTCAATGACACAAATAATGTTTGATTTTTTTTCATCATCTTGCAAAAATTACACTTAAATATATTGAATATTGTTCGAAGAAATGGTTGATAATATCCGTTTTATAGCATGAATACTTATAATAGTCAAGTAATTATTTTTGAAATAATGACAAAATTGTGTTTTCTAAAAGCTGGGTAAAACTTATCAGTTAACGAAATGTTAAAAAAATACTTTTGTATCTAAAATTCAATAATGCCATATCAACTTAGGTAGTTAAACTAAATATTGAATAAATGTTTATGTAATTGTACGTGAAGTGTTCTTCTTCTTCTTCGTGATGTTTAAGTCCAGTGAGCTAAACCCCTACTGGACTGAGACTGTATTAGGACTTTGTCCTCTAGTGACGAAAAACTAAAGTTATACCTTCAAATTATTATAGAAACATTTTTACTTTATTGTAAAGCTCATGAATGCATTACCGTTTCAGATTTTGAACGAAAATAATCAAATGCTACAAGACTTTCACAGTAGCTAGGGCATAAAGAACACCAATATGATGGGGCCAGATGCGTATGCTAATATGATCTCATAGACATCTACATACAGGTGTACCTGCTCCTTCCTCCCAACAGTTCCAACATCCAATGGTCCTTTGTCAAACAAATTGTAAGTCCTTACCTAACATTTGAAAGGGTGGATCACAAGTCTCAGGCCTTAACGTTTGTTAAGGTAATTAAATTCTTGGCCCTCATCCTTTGAAAAGGTAAAACTCCAAAATCCTCATTCCCTACAAAATGTTAAAAGATATTAAGTGTGAGTTCTTATATTTTGAAAGAGTTACTAGAAATGCTTAGGTATTAAAATTCTAAAGTATCCGTCATAACCTAACGTTTTGTAGTGTAAACCATTAATTCTTTAGCAGTCTTCTAGTGTTTAGATGAAGCGCTGATTCCTCTTGTAAAATTTTTCCTAACTTCAAATAAGAAAAAAACCTGGAAAACCCTGTTTCTTGCCTAAGGATTTAAAAGAAATAACTCACTACCTATTTAATTCCTAACCTAATGAATGAAAGAGTCAAACTATAATTACTGAGACCTCGCCATAATTTGAAAGGGTTTATTAAAGATTAATTTAACTCGTTATGTTTTAACTCTGTCAGCCAACGTTTCAAAAATGAAATAGTTTAATTCCCTGTAGAATAAAAGATGAAAATTTTGTAAAATTTCGTAATATCATATTTTGAAATGCTTGCAGTAGAGATTTTATATCAAATTTCTTATCCCACACACAAAAAAACTGTATTACTTATCAATACTTTTCACATTTGATCCTGTCTTGGATTTTGCGATAAGTGTAAATGGCAATTCAAACAGCAAGTTAGATGACAATGATACACTCCGGGTCGAATTATACTACCAAATACACGAGTTGCTCGGTCCTGGGAAAGAGGCAGTGTCACTACAATTTACATTCAGCAGGGTGGGAAAATGCGTACCGTGATGTTGGTATACCTGTCTGTGAGTGTCTAGGGTGAATATGTTTGAATTTGATTTTGCATACCGTAAAATGGGGAATCACGGTCAAATTTCGTTACAGGACATGAATATGGACGTGCTTGTTGAAGAAGAAATTTTAAAGTAGCATTTACTTACCTAACCTAACATTACCTATCTTTACTTTACCACCTACCTAACCTATAAAATTAAAAAATAGATTACCTAACCAAATCCTACATTATCTAACCTTACCTTACCTAACCTAGACTCAACTGACGTTAAACGTAATGTTATTTAAATCGATTTAATTTAAAATCAATTCAGCCCATACTGGAAATTCGCTTAGTCTGCAGGTTTGCTGCGGCAGGGGTATTTACCTTCCACGTAGCAGCAAACCTAGATGTCTTGTTTACATTACTAGTTCAATCAGACAAATTGAAATTCTCTTAGTCTGCAGGTTTGCTGCGGCGTAAGTATTTAATTATCTAATCCAAATAACCTTGCTGAGTTTACCGTACCTAACCTTTTCATAACCTAACATAATATTAACTTTCCTAGCCTTACCATACCCTTAACCTCACATAACCTAAACTTATTCGACCCTACAATTTAATAATTGCAAGTCAGTTTTTGTCAAACAAGTTTTCACACTTTTCGACCTGAGGATTCTGTGTTTCACTCTATATTCTGTAACTGTCATGTTTTCCTGTGTTTTCCTCACAGGACAACTTCCTCACTTGGTCTGTCTGTATGTAAATGCGGCGTATGGAGAAAGGTAGATACCTAGGTAGATACTTAGGTAGATACCTAGGTAGATAGGGACAATGTCACCGTGATTTGTCTGCTCAGCTGGCGTTTCAGATGGTATCTTCCACCTTCCTCCAGCCAGAGTCCTGTCTAGCGTATCTGGGATCAGATTCCTTCTTCCTGGAATGCCTTTTATCCTAGGTCCAGTCTTGCATGTGAAGTTGGTAGAGGGAAGTGTAAGGGAGTACTTGTTTTATACATATTTCTTCAGTTGCTTCAAGTTCAGGATGAGCAATACTGGGAGATCAGTCAATCAGAACTAGTTTATTTGTCTGAACCTTGAATAACACGTGGAAAATTAATCAACCCAAAAATATTTTAAGTTGCAAATAAAAAAATATATGTATTGTCAAACGTTGTCAGGGAATAAAGAAACATAAGAATATTTTAACAATAAAATTTTAGATTTAATTTATTGCAGCCGGTAAAACTATATGTTGTTTCTGCTTCAGTTTGCTCATTTTATAATACAATGTCAAGTAACTATGTACGAAACGTAGAAAATAACATGTTTGCCAAACCTTTATGGTAAAAAAAAACATTACTTGCTCGTTTGTTTTGATGGTTTGTACTGCATTTTAATTTCGAATACATTGTTAGATATAAACTATCTAAATTAGTAACAATTAAATTAGTAAATCAATTGACAGTATTTAAAAATTTACCATACTTTTGTCCAAAGTCTAATTATTTTCTTTATCACATATCCCTTCAATACAACAAGGTACGCTATCACAAAATCGTCGGTATTTTCTAAACATCATGAAACTTCGCCACGTTAAGCTCGCATCAAATGCCTGCGAGGATTTTAACAGAAGGCCGAATATTTGTTTTGCACCAGACGAGTGTCTGCAAACAAATAAATCTGTCTGTTCCATTCTCACATCGCGTTTGTTTAAGGTGAAAGAGCTTATTGTGTGAAGTGGGCAGCGCTGAGCTGCATGGAGGAGGCTGTTAGAGCTTCGTAAATCTCATACTTTAGCTTCTGAACGATTCATTGGCATGCATTTGTTCGACGTAGTGATTAAGGACTTAACCATAGAATAAAATATAGGTTAGTTTATTGTGTATGACTTAACATTTTAAAATAACAGGCTAAATAGAAAAGATGTTTTAGTAAATCAAGCTGCTTAGCTGCGACAGCATCAAAATTACTTTGAAGATGGGTTTCGTGGAATATCCTAATGAGGAATATGAGTGATTTTGATTTAAACTTGTCCATCTCTATGGTTTTACCATACTAGCTTAACCTAATTTACATTGACCTCACCTAACCTAACCTTATCTTACCTATCTAACCTTACCCATATCCCATATCCCAACAATCAGTACATTTCACCTTCGTTCTATCACCCCTTGCTTTGCTGGACACGTTCCACGCACAGATCTGTAGTCTATGTGGACGGGCTAGTGCAATAATGCAAGGTTAAAAGAGGTCACCAACCTCTAAAAAAAAAAAAAAAAAAAAAAAAACAGTGCTCATACAGTTCCAACTGACTTTATTTGTTGTCCATCCTGCAGAAGTCTGAGGTCATAGCGTGGCCATTTTTGTATTTGAGCATGAGAAAAACATGCACAAAGTATGAGCTTCCTTCGTTGACGTTTCAACTGATGAAATGTTGGTTATGCATTATTGGTATTCATGCTCAACATCCATTATGAAATCCATGTATACATGTAGGTCTAGCTTTAACTAGCTCATCTTCAAAACCAAAATCCATTCTACCCTTCAGCTGGAAATTTCATTGGCAAAATTGGCAATGAAAGGTGTCAGCAATAGTGTAGAGTCACTCTGGAAAACAAAGGTATGCTTGGTCTGGATCACCTCCTTTCCTCACTATATTTTGCTCAGCTATAAACTTCACCGGCGGAATTGACAACGAAAGAAGTCATGGCAACATTGTGTGCATAGAAAGAGTGTGATTAGATCACGTAGATGGGCGTGGCGGGGAGTGACTGAGCTAATATCACTATCACTACGTGTCTATGCCACTATCACTACAGTATCACTAGAGATATGGCGGGTGGCACGAAACACGCTGAGCGTGATCAACTCGACACCTTCACTAGCAACAAGGCTAACTTATGTTGCTGTTATCGTGCTTGTAGATCGTCTTGCGATATGCCAGCACTTATAGTTGTTTCAAATAATCTAGATAAAAATTTGTAATTTTGCTGATTGAATATGACTATGTTGCTGCTATTGTAGATTGTCTTGAGATATGCTTGTAGTCATTTCAGAGAATCGAGATAAAAATATGCAGTCTATTTTGCTGATTGAATATGACGATGTTGCTGTTATCATTGTAGATTGTCTTCAGATATGCTAGTAGTCATTTCAAAGAATTGAGATAAAAAAGTGCAGTCAATTTAGCTGATTGAAAATGACCATGTTGCTGTTATCATTGTAGATTGTCTTGAGATATACTTGTAGTCATTTTAAAGAATCGAGAAAAAATGTGCATAGTTAATTTTCCTGATTAAATCTCACTTTGTTCATGTTATCATTGTAGATTATCTAGACTTTATGCAAATTTTTTTCCTTAAACCCCCTTCAGACTGAAGATTTATTACATAAACGTTTAATGCCCGATCAAAAACCGTATGTAGTAGTGATCACTCATGTAATGTTTTGTGATATGAAGTGATGTGAATATTCTCACAATTAGTCTTAAAATTCAGTGAATCATGAACAGCACACATTTTATGTTAAATGAGAAGTTATTTTCATGAAAATGGTCCATTCATCATGCTCGCTATCTTCAAAGCGGGAGAATACAGTTCCCAAATCTCAATATCCTGAGGATGATTCTGACTGCATGTTTTACAAATTTGAAATATATGCTTATCCCTTGAAACTAGTATCCCTTGAAGTAGCAGAAGGATGATGGGTTGGTGGATTGATGATCACTTGATGGAATTACTATTGACGTTGTTGTGGATAAACTCAATCTTGTCCAAACGTCAGCCAGTGCACACAGAAGCGAGCTGCACATGAAGAACTTGAAATTTGAAACGTCAGTTGGAAAGACGATCGGAGCGCTGGAGGCACTCCGAGCGGGAAGCACCAGTGATCAGCGGTGATTATAGGATGATTGGGGCAAATTGTCGATCAGCTGCTGATGATTATTGCCGAGATAACGTTATCTGTAGCACTGGCCAGTCTGTAATGTGGTTGTTACAGCAGTTCTGATAAAGCCGCAGCTGTTAATTTGCACGGTTTGATGATAACTGCTGTTTAATGAATTACTTAGAGCTCAGACTGTAGTTTCACCCTATGTAGTAATGATTTTAGATTTTTACAGAAGTAGTTTAATCAGAGGGAGATGAGTTGGATGGATTGGAATTGTTACCGTTGTTATCTTAACCGTGTGTTTTATTAATATGTGTTCGTCTTCGTCAATCTCGTGTTTTTGTGTTTTTATGTTCTTAATTGTAAATATTTGACGCGGTTGCTACACCAACAATGCAACTAAGGATGTAACAGCGGGGCTGAAGATGGCCTAAAGGTCGAAACGTACGTCCCTCCAATACACAACTGGATTGATTGACGTAAGTTACAATTGTTAATTCAAACATCAATACGTTTGCTACAAATCAATCATGATTAACCGTGTGATATAAAATATGCTGTAATAAGGAATAATTTACGAGATAAGCGGTTAAAGTATTACATAGTTTACCCTAAGCCCCTCAAAAGTCTGGGAAGTGAGCTGGTCTAGTGGTAGAGCACAGAACTTCGTTTTCTGAGTTCCCTGGTTCGAATTCCGCCAAATCACTAATGGATTTGATCTAAGTGACAATGCCGCAACCACTAGGTATATCATGAAGTAATGTGAAAAACAATCCCGGGCTCCTGCCTAGCGTTTAAGGACAAAAAACCCCTCAAAGTTAAATCATCTATAACTTGTTGAGTAGTATAAGATATATAATTATTGTTGGCAACCTACCTGTGTAATGGAATAGTGTTGATGGGAAAAGTGTCTTGACATCAATTCCACTTTCTACATCAACAAATTCAAGATTGCTCTTAAGGACTTGATATTGCAGCCCTTTAAGAGATTTCAAATTTTAATTTATTTAATTTATCTTCCAGTCCATTTTTCATTTTTGACCATAATGACGAAAGTCAATTGGAACTGTTGTTAAATGTTATGTTAGAATGCTACATCCATTCCCCTTCAGGCCTAGTCAAATTTTAAAAAATCTTAGCAGAAAACGAGACAACCAATTTGGAAAATCATTATGGAAGAAAATGAGCTTTAACTTATCGCTGTAAATCGTGAATTTACTACAAACCCGAATTAGCTTCCCCTTTCGCAAATGAGCACAAATTAAAAACTCAAATCAAATACCAACGGTCCACTGCCCAAGTGTTGGATGTTTAATTAACAGGCGTAATGTGATCGATAAATATTCTCGGGGAGATCTTATCTTTGTTTTTTGGCGTCAAGTGCAAGAAGCGATCGGCTAATTGCTCGGTTTGGGAGAAGCCTTCATTAATTCAGAAGTAGCTGGAGCAAAAACAGCTCCCGAGCATAAAAAAACAACTCAGCATGTGGTCTAGTTCAAAGATACCCCACGTGGGTCGCTGTAGCAGGTTCTGTGCTTTGGTGTTAACTCTTTCGTTGAGGGATTGGAATTTAGAACTTCTCCTTCAAGAAGAACTGCCTGCTTAGAGTGTATTATTCATTTATAGGCTCAATTAATACATTCTCAGCCTTTTAATGTCTTTTCTCTACGGTTTAGTTATGATTTTACACAAGTAGAGAATATAATTTTGATATTATTACTGTTCACATTGGGTTTCTGGTAAAAGCTTCAGACTAAAAGGGGTGCAGCATAAGGGATAGTTGTTTCATAAAGATTCCGAAATCTCAACTGTGCTTTTGTTAAAGATAATGAGCATTTGAAATAAAGTCATAACAAATTATGCGGATAAACACTCCTTACAAACAAACACGAGATATGAGTCATCATGCCACAAAGATAAACATTACGTCATCAAGTGTCACCTGAGCATTTTTCTTGTTTACGATTGTTTTGCTGTTGTAAAATTATCGTTCAATGCTATTGCGATTTGTCAGCGAGTTAAGATAAACGTTATCTTATAACGTTGTGTATTTTATTATAACGGGGTGTATTTTATAAATCTTACACTGTGTGAACTATTTCCAAGGAATTTGTTATTTGGTTCAGATTTCGTTGAGATCGGCTCACAATCCGTAGGACTAATCCTATTCATGAAATTTAGAATATGTCTTCCATAGAATATTGTACTTGTTGTTCTGGCTCCTTAGGTAGGCTAAGTCTGAATCTTCAGGGATGTTGGTAAAATGTTTATCACTATCATTATTACATTTGGACTGCTGCTCAATTATTCTATACTCCTAAGTGAAAGGTAAGGGAGGGAGGTGTCTTCTTTACTGACTAAACCAGGCGTTCCTTTATTCCGGACCATTGATTAAAATCCTAATGATCAATATCAGCTATGTCCAATTTCAGACCATCAACTACTGTCTTTTCTTCCAGTCCTTCTGATCATCAAGTGAGCATTATTATGCTTTAGCAAGTTGCAATAAATCACCTACCTTTATGATTCTATTTCGTTCACACATCACACCCTATTTATCTGTCTGTTTTATGATGTTTTCCTAGTGTCGCGTAATTTCATGTTATTTCGTTTGGCACGCACGCTGGCCGCCATCTTGGTTTGGCGCGCTGGCGCGGGTGACGAGTAGGCTCATCATCACTCCAAGGCCGCGCTCCACGTGTTGGTCGTACAGTCCGTCCAGAAAACATAGCCTCTACTACTACACCGACTCAAAAACATCCGCTTGACGTATCACCTGTGTTCTTTTCAACTAATTAAAGGTTTATGGCTTGTCTTCGGTGTTAACCGAGGGTATATTTTGTTGGGAGATTGAATTAATTGTGCTGGGGAGCAGGTTTCAACTAATTTGGGCCTAGTGATAAATTTGAGAAAAGTGCCTGGAGATTTTGGATTTCGCCATTGAGATGGGTTGTATACAAGTGTTTTGGTACTTTTATGATAGCTGGTTATAAAGACTGCTTGTCATGGTTGCAAAATTATACTTGTAGCTTTGGAAAACAATGAAATAGGGCAAGTCATTCTATCACTGACCAGTTTCTTAATACTTTAAAACGTCTCCAGAGGGCGTTACCACCCAATAATGTATCCCAAAATGGCACCTATTGCTCGAACCGATTACCGAATAGTAATAAATCACACCGATTGATATACCATTAAATTTCCCATTTTTCAGGTCTGTTACATAAGCCCGCTATGGTCAAAAAGTGAATATTTTCGATTAATTATAAAATAAACTGTGACTTCTTCTTTACCAGATAAATGTAACAAAAACACATTTAACTCACACACAAATTCAAAGGAGCCATGATTAACATAGATTCATGTGTAGGCCTACCCCTTATTAATCATGCTATTTTCCTACATGCTTGGGAACAATAGCTGGGTAGTTACGGTCCTAACGTAGTTTTCAGGTTTCTGGATTCTAGTTCAAATCTGAAATGTCAGTTGGTGTTTTTAATTTTTTTTGTTTAGTTTGAATAACAAGTGTGTAGTTGCTTCACCTTTGATCACAGGACTTTTAATAGATGGTTAAAAATACTCGCCTGAAAATCAAAAGGTTTGATCGTGAGTAACTTGGTAGTGGTTTTATGGTTTGGCACTGGACCCATCTGTTCTGTCCTTGATCTGGCGTTTAACTGATCCTGGCCAAAGTAGTAACAACTCTTAGCTACAAGAAACTGTTACCAAACCTACAAGAAAGCATCTCAATCTTAATCTTGCATTTCACTCATATTCAGGTTAAAATCTACCACATTCACATTATGTCCAGGTCGAAATGTAATTATTTTATGAAGAGCACCTTTGACAGACATAAACAAATCTAGAACATGGTTTTAGTTGACATTTTCTAGCGTAAAAATGGAGAATTATAATAAAACTCAAGTAAAACCATCTTGAATTTGCAAGCATACGATAACAGTTAGATAAGACACGATAACCCGTCTGTTATCTCGCTGACCTCTGCCCCAGCGTCAAGGTCAACTGGGAACCTCTTGTTTTGGCAATAAATTACTCATCAGCGGCTCACAATTACCATCGCTTAGTAGTTAATTACCCGAATGCTAATAAGACAAGCAACAAACCCCATTAAGATAGCCATCGATGTCTGTGATTTTCAAATCTCGCTGCACCTTCGTCTCCGATTTCGCTTACGGAGTTTAATTGGAAGTAATTAACTACCGAGGTGTCAACTTTGTAATGTTGTATCATTAGTTAGTGGAAAGTGTGTTTAGAAAGTTTGTCCTCGACTTTGAAATTCGTAATAAAATGTGTGTGTATTTAGTATGCCATTCATACGGAATGTTTGAATTACAGAAACAAACATTGTGCTTTGAGGCAGGAAATACGGTCTAAATGTAATATTTTATTTAACATTTAAAGTACAAAATTATAACAGGTTATTAAGAACATTTATGTATTATTACATCATTGCTTCATAATTTAGTTTTACAGATTTTTCAGTTATTACCAAATTATTATAATAGTATAGTAGGCGGTTGATACTGTTGAGTGAGATTACATTCTAAAATACTTCTGTTTTAAATTAGGCTTAACAATATTATCCTTACCTGATTAAACGTATACTGTACAAAACATTTATAGTAGGATCAGGATTGTTGATAAGACTTGTCAACAATATACTTTATACTACAAACATTGGTACTTAGTACCAATGTTTGTAGTATAAATTTCAATTCAAACAAATAGCCGAGAGCGAATACTCAACTGTTTCATGGAGTAAAAGCAGTAAAAAATCTGATAACCTAAAATTGGGGGAAATTAACAGCTAAAAATGTCACTAAGAGTAAATTCCTATCAATTTGTACTCACTATAGTCTAAATAGTTGTTTTCCAAGACCAAATAGACTAAAGCGGAACGAATTTTTTTTTGTAAAAAACGTGGAGGCGCCGGGTGCCGCTGGGGCAAAGCGGTCATTTTGTCAAATTGGAGCCCGATAATCGTTTGACATTTCAACTGAGCGTACCGCGCTTGACGCGAGCGTAATAAATTCCGTAAGCGCTACGCTTTTTACCTTCGAGAAGGCAGTGGTTGGATTATGCGAATTCCGCCGAATAGCCGGGTCGAAAATTAGCATTTGCGTATTCTATAAGGTTTACTGCACCCCTGAGAAGTTACTGTACGTCTGCGAAAAATATTGCCAATGTTCCCAGGATGTGAATTTTTCAACTTAATTAACCTGGAGTTATGATAGCGTTTTAATTTCTTGCAACAAGTTGAGAAGAGTTTTGGGTGTAGTAGATTATCAGGCTAACCAGTAAAGTAAGAATAGTGAAAACATTTAATTTCATATTAAATTGAGAATTACCTGAGCTTAGTCAATTGAACCTGAGCGAACCGTCAATTGAAATTACAACAATCGGGATTAACCCGAGCCCACGTAAAATTTCATATTACCGTTGTGAAATGTTCTTAATCTTTTGTCAAAAAAGTAATTTTTTGTCAGCGATCTTATTAGTGTTCTTGGGAGAGGTTTCAATAGATTTTTTTTACCAGAAAGTCAACTTAACGCAAAGGTGTCTGAAGCAATTAATGTTAAAGTTGGTATGTTACAGATTATAAGAGTTGAATAAATAAAGGACACTTATAAAATAACCAATAAATAGAGTTAAACATAGGCAAAATTAAAAGAAAAATAGGAGTTGAATCATTGCAATTACATTTCTTCCATTGATAATAACTAACTAACTGAATTTACTAATTACTTGAAGCATAACCACTAAGCATAACCATTACATTTAAGCATATACATAAGTTGACTCACATAAACGTTTATTCTTTACATTCCCAAAAACTAAATTTGCTGATCAAGCTAAATGAGAAGAAACAAATCTGAAATGTTGAATAACCTAACAAAATTTCTTAAATAACACGAGTCAATTCACCCATATCCAAATAAAACACAAGACCTAAAACATTTTAATCACCTCTGCATCCCAAAACCAACGAGGACTCACCACGGCCATCCACAATCTCAAAACGAATAATTCTCTCAACCAAGTCGTAACGGCTGATGGAAAGAAATAGCCAAAAGTCGCAAAATACACAAACGGCCGGACGCCACAATGCGGGAACGTTACATTTGCATGCTGAAATAACTAACGACCTGGGACAGCAGTAACACACGCGTTTTATAGGTACAGTTGTCCAGTTCACAATTCGGCGAGTCCAGAAGTCCCCGAGGTCCATGGACAGGTGGTCAAGTTGTACCACATGCTGTACTTAGGCGAGTTGCATAGTCCGTTGCATAAACGTTTGTGAAGGGAGTCAACCCATATGGAACTTGAACCCGGTTAGCCTGAGGTGTTGTGAATTTTAAGAAGTTTTTCTTTTGAAACGTGGAGGTTTTACTTTTTTTCGTCTCCATGTGTTGACATGGATGACTGTTTGGTCCTGGGGTGTGGTTAAAAGGTTTCCGAAACAGAGTAATGTGTGGAGTGGATTTTGAATTTTGGGAGAATTTTAGTGTGAACAGTTAGAGATTGTATAGAATTATTTGAAAACTAGCAGATTACACGTACTTCATATTAGGTTGATGAAAACAGTTACACACTACTACTATTTATAGATACCAAAGGCAAGTCCCAACATAGCTTTATTTTAAAATTGCTGTTTCAGCTTCCAACTACTAAATTTTACGAAATTCTAAACAATGTTTATGCCAACCAGCGACCACTGATGCCAACAGCGTGTCCAGTTAACATAAAGGTTGTTTAAAATATCTAGAAACAAATTAATAGTTTAGATGTATGCATTTTAGCAGACAGTGTTGGTTACCTAGGGCTCAAAACATCGGTATATTAAATTAACGATTTGCAATACTTATTGCAAATCCTGTAACTGTATTCCTATTTAGTAACACAGTACATTTTAAGACAACATTACTAAGTTGACAACGAGTACCCCAGTTACTTCAACAAAAGTTCTATGTGTAACTTTCAAACTAATTCTCTATCAAAAAAACAGAGGAAACAGATGTGGCAAAGATTTGAAAAATCACAGACATCGATGGCTATCTTAATGGGGTTTGTTGCTTGTCTTATTAGCATTCGGGTAATTAACTACTAAGCGATGGTAATTGTGAGCCGCTGATGAGTAATTTATTGCCAAAACAAGAGGTTCCCAGTTGACCTTGACGCTGGGGCAGAGGTCAGCGAGATAACAGACGGGTTATCGTGTCTTATCAATAGCGGTTGGTTGGGCGCCAAAAACGAGATGCAATCAAACCTCATTTAGTCATTTTTCAACCGTTATTTGATTTCAAGTTAATTTTTTTGTAATTAGTTGTGTGTGGGATTATTGTAAAATTTTCCACCTCCAAAAGTGAAAAATATACTACTGCTACCTAAAATCAGTTGGTGATGGTTTCTTTATTGCTTCGACAACTACAATAGTTTTCTGTAGAGTTCTTCTAGTATTTTTTTTAGCCCCAGGTTTGCGTTTATATGACAAATAATGGCTTAACGTACTACCATATAATGACACTAGCTAAATCAACCACTGCACATTAACATACAAAATATTTCTTTAGTTCATCATGATGATCAATCTATTAAGGAGTATGTAAAAGTATTTTGCACACGCAACAGGTAAATTGCTGGCAAATCAGTGTTACACAAGCTGTAAGTACGACACGTGTACGATAGCTTATCAAATCTAAAAGATACCAGATGTATCTTTACATCATACTTCGTCACAAAAAACAGAATAATTTTAAGGAAATCTAATGTGACAAAAATATCAAATTACAGCATTAAGGAAGGTATGATATGAAGTATTTCGGAGATGAGACACAAAAGATATCAGCAATGTGTCCAGTGGGCTCGGCGCCAAATCGCAGCCAACTTGAGAAGCTACAGCAATAATCGACGGTAATTTTGGAGCTAGCGCCTTGGCATGGGATCCACGGCGCTTCTTGACGTTTGAAATAATACCGAAACTAATTAATGCGTGTAAAAAACAATTCTGGTCACACATTCTGGTCTATCTTCACTCTGTCGTATGTTTCATATTGATAATGATGCAGTTTGTAACACAAACTTTGCAATTAATTATTAATTCTTGTCTTGAACACTTTTACTCTAATCGAGGAGTTTCTAGCCATGAATCTTGGTAAAACACCTGAAAACATGTTTCTTTCTGTATAAAATGTTGTTAGTAACATCGTTTAACAATATTTGAATTTGAGCTTTAAACTCATCAAAAGACACACAGAAAATCGCAACAGATTCCAGATTTTCTTTCTAGAGTTCTTTATTGTTTATTAGAGAAATTAAATTTAACATTTTGAACACATCAGGTTGTTTCCTTTTTTGTCTAGATTTATTATAGTTTTACTATTGAATAACTCAAATATACGTTATTTACTAGTAAATTTTATCGTTATTTACTAGTAAATATCAGAGGATAAATTATAATCGGCTAAATATAATTTAAAAATTGTCAGGGTAGCCGAGTGGTTTTGCTCACCTTTGAATCTGATGTTTACTGGTTCTATCCCAACCAAACGGTATTCTAGACACAGATGCAATTTGTATAGTGCCTAACAGACAAATATGCTATATAAATGTGCTATTCTAAGGTCGACATTAGTCAAATTTCTTTAGAGGTGATCCTTACCATTTTATGCTATATATTTCTAACAATTGCACAACTCCAGATCCTGATAGTTATAGTGTTGCAACACTAGGCTAGAACTTTCACCCACCTACCTGTGACCTTGACCTTCTGGTGACATTTCTACAAGAGACTAGAAGATTGTGTCCAAGAGAATTGTACCTGTGACTATAAATACTACTAAACATTCCAGCTTTAAGATTTGTCACCAGTAGTAGGTAGTTGAATACAGCCACCATCTGCGTATGCATATAGCTAATTTCTGTTGATGGCATCAACTTTTTTACCAAGCTAAACTGAAGATTCATTTTATTGTGCTCTGTTTCGTTTTTAAAATTACATAAACTATAATAGTATCAAAACTAAGGAATATATTCGCAGATATATATTTTACAGTAGCACATACTGTGAGTGTCTTATCCAAATAAAGTATATACAAAAATCGCCAAAGGTGGCCCATTTAACTGCCTACTATTGGAGATGATCATTATGTTGAACCCTTGACTAATAGCTTAATAATCAATGGTTTAACTAAGCAACAATGTGTAAAAGGTCATTGTTACTGCCTACAGGTAAATTTTTACACTCGATCCTTCAGATTTTATCCAAACGCAGCTGTTGCACTCTCGTTTTTGATCCAAAAGTTGGCAATAGTGTTATTTATGCCTCTAGGGTATCATTAGCAGTATACGGATCTAAAATGTTGTCAACACTTCTCACCGTAAAGATCACACCCTTGGGATACAGAGATATATCTTACTAGACTCAAAATATATCAGTATTCGTTTTTAAATTAGGGAGTTCCGATCATCGAAGTGCTGTAAAAGATTGTTATTCCGGTGAATAGGTCTTTAATTTTCACTCATCCTGATATCTTTCTATTTTTCAAATAATAGACTTTTTGATTTCATATAGTCATTGATGAAATATTTGGTATTTAAAGTAAATTTAGTGCAGGATGTACTATACACACTATACGGAAATGTTATGGGAACATAGTTAAGACCTATAACTTAAATATAAATGGGAAATGAGTGAGAGGCCTTGTGTACCACCTAAGACCAAATTTTTCTTTAAAGGAAAATTTAAAGTCTAATAATCATGGACAGCTTGGTCCAATTTAAAATGGAGAAGAATCTAGAATAAAGTGAAAGAATTTGTTTGCATCAATAATGAAGAATTGTCTTTATGTCCATCTTAGCTTATTTTAAGCCGAAATAGCTGAATCATCAAAACATCCATGTTCCACGTGTGTCAAATATTCATCGATACCTAAACAAGCTATTTGACAACTAAACAAAAACGTACTACCACTATACTTGTATATTTGTCACTTGTTGTGTATATTTAAAAATATATCCCACATTATGTTTTTGATTTTAGACAAAGTTTATTATTAGGTGTTAGTATTAGTACAATAGTTGTTATGAAAATTTGAATAATCATAAAAACTATAGCAAATAAAGGCATTGTCATTCATTTCAAATTACCCTTGCTCACTGGGCTCAGCTCTCTTTGACCATTGGGCTTCTAATAAATGATTTGGATAAGACACAGATAATCTTAGCCAACAACAAAATTACACAGATCATTTCACATTGTAAACTTATCTTCACTCCTTCAACAGTAATTGCAATAATAGTTACAACAAATTTAAGTAATTTGCAAGATACCTAAATACAGTAGAAATCTTTCGCAAGGATTCAACCGTCCAAGAGCAATTAGGAATCAAAACTCACTTGGCTACAACTTCCTGATGTGTCATGTGCTATGTGTAATGTATCGTGTGGCATGTGTCATGTGTTGCGAAAGTCTGATGAATGTTCCAGTACGGGGGCTGAGCTTGGCAGCAGTGACTACCAACACTTGGCTGATCCAAGGTCACCCTCATGAAGAAACCAACGCACACGCCATTGTTGCCTCGTGTCATCTCAAGACTGCAACACTCTTTGCCTTAGAGATCAAGGATCATTGAGGCGTGACCAGCATTGCAATCCATGCTTCGTATGTGTGAAATCTGCAACTACGATTCTGTGTAAATCTCAGTCATCTTCTTCATTGTGAGCGAAACATGAGTGAGTTAACACACACATAGTTACATGATGAGTTGTATGGCTGAGCTGTGGCACGTTGATTTATGTTCCTATGTTTCGATAGAGTGGACAATAAGGAATTTATCAGAAGGATCATTGCTGTGTGACGAGCATAGGAATTTCAAAGCCATAGGAACTTCAATTCTGAAATTCTCAGTCAACTTAATTGTGTGTGCTTTGGAATGAGTTAGCTGCACACATCGTTTTGTGTCCAATAGTTTCGGGGAAATCAATCATCATCGTTCTTCCTTGCAGAAAAATGAGAAATGGCTGCTGCAATTGGCCCTCCACAGGCATATGGTTGGGATACCATTGATACGCTGTTGAAATATGAATGCTTAGTATAAATCCTTTGGCCCATCATTAGGTAGTACCTTTGACCATCCAATAGTCAATGGTAGTATTTAATTTTAGAAATTGTCGACATTTTCAATGAATAATGTCAACCAAGCAAAGACATTCAACATTAGCCTAACGATATGGGAACCAACATATTTAATTCAAAAGGTTTTCTGACAATACTCTTTTCGTCAAACCGCCACCGCAGCAAAATTGTGGAAATTTACACCTGCGGCCTAAATGCCATGTTGGTTTGCTGTGGCCTCTTCGGAATTTCTTTGAAGACTGAAAGAGTGAATGAACAACTCTGCCATACACTTACTGAGCTGAGCCAGGACAAGTCACGTCATCAACCACAGGATAATCGCTCCTGACCGCAGCCACTGCTACATATCTCGGGCCAATCATACCAGGGAATTGCTTTGTCTGCAAACAGTTGAGAACCATTCTACAGATTGTGGTAGATCATGTTTCTCACCATGTTTTTGCTGTTATGGTGAAATTGTTTGGCTCTCATAAAGTCTTGGCTGATGTTTGGCACAGTTTAATAGCTGAATCTGAATGCTACGAAGATATATCAAAACAACATGCAGTTTATCGTTGATCAGACTTACTCCGTTGAACATTTGTGTCCTCATGGAATGGCTAAAGTCAATTTTCAGATGTGCAAGTTTGGTAAGGTTTTGTTGAGTGTAGTTGTCTTCTCTTTATTTGCTCTTCATTCAAAAAAATATGCTATTAGGAGCAAATAGAACAAAATTTTTGTAAGCTACAAAAATATTCTCTGATATTGGGAATTCTACAGCCAAGGTTAAAATCACCATTAAAGAAGAATGAAGTATTTAGTTGGAAACAATTCACTCAAGCATTATCACACTTCAAACACACACAGAACTGTGCAATGGGATGACATCATTTCTACTATATGTATAAAAATTACCACCATGAAGATGAAAAGTGCTGAGTAACCCTATCCTGGTTACAGAAATAAGACCCTTGGAAGGATTGAATAAAACTAAATACCCCCTTTAGCAAAGCAAGAGGTTGATACTCGGCAATCTATGTATGATTTGCATCCTACGAATTATATATCTTGGTCATGTTTAACATGTTAGCTTGCCTCATAGATAGAACTTTTGTGACTCAACCTCTCTGACTCAGTGGCTTGCTCACTCCTGGATGTCTTCACTTACTCTTGGCATACAAGCGGAGAGGATTATTTTAACTAGTGACTAATGAACTTTACCCAGCGCCATGTTTATTTGACAAGGAAGCTTATTATAAACCACGCAACTTACTGCTAATTGTTTGACACGTGTTCAGTTTGAGTCATGCTTGAAGGTTATTTTATGTTTGCCGTTGTGTTTGCGTTGGTTTAGCATCACACGTATTGATAAGTAGACGTCTACGGATAATTAATTAGGTAGGGTAGACAGTGTGGTTGATGTAATAAATGTATTCATTTTAGCGAATTTGGATTTACTTCAGAACCGGTACTCAATCTACAAGTTACAGATACAGCCAATGTACGGACATAGATGATTCAAACATCTAACCTGTCAGAGGAGTGGGAGCTTTTACTTGTATTTCCTAATCCGATAACTCATTAACTGCACCAATTGGCAGACCAATCAAACTGTATGATTGAGTAAGTTAGGTTAGGGTGGTTAGGTTAAGGTAAGTTAGTCTAAGTTAGGTTATATTAGGTTAGGCTAGGATAGGTTAGGGAACAAGGACATTCCTTCTGCCGGTAACTTGACCCTACCTGGCTTGGGCTTGGTGCAACTAAGGAACATTTTTGGGACCCTTTAAGGGCTTGGCGCAATTAAGTAACTCTTTTGCGCAATGAATGCGCGACCAATTTAACCTATACTAACCCGGCTTGATAGAGGGAAAACTCTCATGCTCTCATTTAATCTAACAAACTAACATAACCTGCCTTATCCTATCCTAATACGACGCTACAATAGGACGAGTCTACTTGCAGTGTCCAAGTTGATTAGATGTTGTCATTCTACCACAATTGTCAGGATCGGCATCGCAGTCTCTGGTGAATGAGTCACGAAAGATGTAGATTGCCAACATAATCCTTGACCTTCGCCATGTTGTGATGACCCTTGCAGAATGTCACAGTGTCCTAAAGGCCGAGGACAAGCAGTGGGTGGTGGTCGGTCATTAGATACAATTGCCAATGCGTCACTGCAAGCCTTAACAAGTACCATTCCCTTCTTCCTAGTGAATCATAGTAGTTGTGGTTTGTTTTCGTAATCATAAATACGAATTAAGTGTAATGTACTATGTTAAACTTATGTTTAACCCAATAACATTCTTTTGATTAGTTCCACATCGATTTAAAACCCAACCATATAATCTTTCTAGTATAAAACGATGGGAAACTAATAAGGAATAATCCATTCTTAGCTAAGATCTTTAAATTTATATTGCACCCATTGACGTAAACAGCTGGGTCAATAGGTTTTTAAACGTGGTCCTGGTTAACGAATCAGCTGATGTTAGCCAATAACAAAGCTGTTTATCTCTCCGTTTAACACTCATATTTATTTTCAGCTTGATAACTCACGATAATGTCCAAGGTGAATCACACCCGTTCAACAATTCACCTATTGCTATTGGATGGCAGAAGACTGATTCTGATTCCTTGTAGTTGTAGCTACAAAGTGTTTTTCCGAATCCTTTGACAGTTCTGCTGCAACACAGGGTTCGGTCGCATGGAACGCCAGCTCCAGAATTACCTCAGATTATTATGGGTGCCTAAGTTAGCGGCAGTTTGGCTCAAGCCCAGCAGCCCAACTGCATCGGCTCCGGACATTCTTCTCAATTTATATGAATAATGTTACTTGCAATGGAATCATGAAATAAAAATATGAATGTTGAGTTTTACATTGTGTTTATGCTTATATATTCTTTCTTATAAATTCTTTTAATGTAAACTATTTTTCAGAGCCCACTATTCTATAATAATGATCAATATATGGATAATGCATTCCAATAAATTGCAAAATGATAGACTGGGATCTAGGAGTCCTAGTCATAAATATAAATTTTACCGCAGTGTATGAAAAATTTATTGCAAAACTGAGGACGCAATTAGCTAATAATTTCCCCGCCTTTTCTATAGCTGTGAATTAAATGCATTGGAGGGATTTCTACAGCTGGCTAGCAAGTTCTCTTGTCACCGACAGTAAATCAGCTGTTGACGTCAAGTCTCAGCCGTCGGTCACATGGCCTCTGATAACTTATCAAACCTTCAGTGATAACAACTGACGCTGAACCAACCTGTCTACTGTAACAAATGCTTACAACTTACAAGCATTGCCTTTGGATGGTACTTTTAACCTATAATCCTCACCTTTGGATACTATTTTTAACATACAAACATTGTCCTTAGATATTCCTGTAAACCCACAAACATTGCTTTTGGATCGTACTTTAAATCTGAAAGCATTGCCTTTGGAAATTACTTTAACCTTTGGATGGCATTTTATATAAACTAGAGGTCGTCCCGTGCTCGAACAAAAATATCTGTTGTGCATACTTCTCTATTTTCATCTCACGCTGTAAATAAATCATGTGAGTGGAATTTCTACAATTTGTTTTGATTTTCTGTTTATATTTAGTCACCAGCAAGGCAACCCATAGGGCCCATATACGTTTTGTTCAAATTTAACATTTGTTGTGCTTATTTTTGAGCCTATTTTAATTTATTAGGGTTTCTGCACATCTACAGGCAAATATATTTCTTACAGTATGCGTAAATTTTCCCTGCAATGCACACGAGCTGAGAAAAGGTTTTAAAAAAACATGCTTGACTATTAATATATAAATTTCATGGGGTCAAAAATTGAACTAAACGGTAATAAAGAATACACGCATGCTTATGAGTGGGATTCAAAGGAGATGTTCAACAAATTTCAAGAAAGTCGATCAAATATACCTATAGGCAGATGTAACCCATGTTGCTGGTAGGAGCTGAGAAGGCTGGCTGGAGAAGGCTGAGTATTTGTGTGTTTGTGTTCGTGTTGTGTGTGTTTGTGAGCGTAGATTTATGACTAGCGGTAGCTCACTTGGCCCAGTGACATGCATTCCTAGCACAGCTTCTGTTGGCTACCTTCTGTTGTAATATACTATTGTTGTAAAGTTATAACACAACTCCATATGTTGGGGTTTCTCCATTCTTCTTACTGAAAATGTCATCCTAATTTACATTTTTTTAGTTTACTTTTCCAAAACACTCTCTACGTGACATCTTAAATTGCTGAAGAAGGGAGTGGCATTCATCAGAGGAGAATTTACTGCGATTGATGAGAAATAAAGCTCTCCGAGCTTGTTTAAAATAGTCATACTCTTAATACCAATTCCGCGACAAACCTAAGGAAATGAAACCGATCTAATATCGAGCACTCCTGAAGAGACATTTGTCCTGGAGAGTTAGTCTTAGAGGAACAGTATTAATAATTTCCCGAATGTTTGTGGTCCATTCGCAGTTTACATAGACATCCAAGTGGAGTAAAAGTAGATTGCTTTTGACGTGATAGATGTTCACAATGACTCTGACAGAAAACAATTCAAACGACACTAGAACCTTTTGTGTCCTTTCCATATTATGTTATATGATCCAAGGCATAGAATTGAAGGCTGAAGGTTTGCATCAGGTAAAAAATTCCTACAACAATACAATCTCATCAGCTCTGAATAGTCTGAGTCTAGTGGATATCTACAATCCAAAGTTATACCAAAAACTTCTATTCAGCCACTACTGATTTCGTTCGCTCACCATTTATGATGTCCAAGAATCACTTATTTCATATGTACACAATTTTTAAGCACTTTCAAGAAATCCCGTGCTTTGGGCCGCAAAAATGCATGAACGCTTTGGAGAATCCAAGAGGGCATTTAAGTCCAAAACACCTTATGACAACAAACAATTTCCATATCCACATTTCCAAACAAACATTTCTGTCACAACCGCCTGCAAGAATGGCACAATCAGCATTTCTCACCCCCAGATGTTCCCACGACGTGTCCGGACTCATCAAATAATTCAGCAGCCGTAAAAGTTAATTGCAACGTACATAAAAAGCGAAAGATATCTGCAGCCGCAACACTGTTGCAGATACTTAGTTGCAGGATATCTGAATGCCAAGATGCAAAGCAGTGTTGTAGAAACGGATAAGTGGGTCTATAATACTTCCATTTAATGACTGCTGTTGGAGACTTTGTTGCAAAGTATCAACAGTATTGCCTCTCTGACATTGTCGCTGAGGGACACAGGCGTCGTTATGTGGTGAGTTTACACTCATGCGGGTCCCTTGGAACGCCGAAGAGATAAGCTAAGTGAACGTCGCCTGCGTCCCACAGGCTCGTTAGGTCTTATTGGTATCGATATTTACTTTTATGTGCCATTGTTGATTTCAACCCTAATTGGGTGTTGTGAAAAAGTGGAAGCTTCGTATTTGAAATGTGCTGGAGCCATAAATTGGGATCAACGACTTTAAAGGTTGTAAGAGGACTGCAACGGTCGTTATTGCCATATAAAGTTGTTTTATGGTGGTCAAAAGAAGTTCTGAATTCGAAAAATATATGTTTCGCGGGTATTTTATCGTATTAATACACTCGCTACAGGGTCTCAAAAGACCCTTCATACAGAGGAGTGTGACGGCTGGTAGGCATAAAGGAAATTCGTGACACCATCAATTGATAGCAAAACAAGTTGCATCCCTAATGTTTAAATTTGTAAATTAATCATGCAGATCTAGTATGAATTCTTTGGTTGGGTCTGAAAATGACCCGTGTACCTGGTAGAACTTCTTTATTTACCGTTGTTAACTAAGTAACTCTAAAGAATGTTAAGTGTTGGAAAATGAAGAAGATAGCCCAGCATTATCTCGTAAATTTTTTATCGAGATCTTCTTTTTAAGTATCAAATTGGCGAAACCAGGTTCGATCCTTAACCAAACTTAAATAATCATCAGGTATTGTATACCATTGAATGAATAATTCTGAAAATTCTGACATACATGCAAAACAAAGCTCTTAGTCATCCAGTTGTATCTTGAAGTAACGTCATACCCCATAAGGTATCCATTTTACTGCACCTCAGACGCTAGAGAAGGCCTCTTATACAATGTAACACAAGGCACCGCCATCAGATCAAATCCCATAAGCTATGGTGTTTATCTAGTGCTTCGCCACAAGTTTTCTACTTTATCTGCAGATTGAGTTCCACCAGGGAGCTTTTTTACCTCGAGTCTTTCGCTGGTACAAAAAAAAGTAAATGCGTATTTGTGTGCCATACTTAATTCATTTTCTGTTTCTGAACCTAAAGGACGATGTCATCTTTACTTTATTAGGGTAATGGTTAACAACATAGTCTTGTTAATCATTAGTGAAAATTGGTGACCATTCAAATTATCACCCTTTAGAATGAAGATGAAATGTCTAGACCTCGAATATTGATAAGAAATTATAATATGCCTGTGAATTTCCTTTTGAAAAGTTTTATATGTTTTATTATTTTACTATAACTCTATGGCTAACTACAGGAAGGAATAGAATGCAGAATAAGATAATTTACAAATTTGGTCCACATATTTGTTGATGAATTTTTAGAGAATCCAGATATTCTGAATAATAGTAAACATCATTCACAAATGTCATTTGGACATTTTTTATGTCTCCGTTGACAACACTGGTCGTTCTTGTTACAGACAAATGGAAATTCGAAACGCTGACACAATTCCGTCAATAAGCTGAATGGCGATGTCTGGAATGCTTATTTAGCTGTTTTTGACGTTTTCAATGCAGTGAGCCACTTTAACACACTGCTTGCCATGTAATACCAAACTTAACTCTTCCACTTCCCTTGCCTACCGATTTGTTATTTTGTACAAGATTTTTTTAATATTCCTCATTTTTGTAATTTTCAAAGTTTAAAATATATAGGTTATTTACTTATCAGCAAGGTACGTCAAAGTCGACCTGTTTTCGTGGGATCTCTTAATACCACTTGAGGAAATCGTACTGTCTTGGTTTTAACTGAAATGTTTTATTTATTAAAAATTTGTATAATGAAAGTGGTATAAGTGGTTTATTATGTCTCCCACTCAAAGTGCTTCAGGGTCTATAAAATGTAAAATATTCAATTCACAAGTACTGTAATTTATCAACATAAGAATAAGTTGATTTGTAGCTAAGTTTAACTAACCCCAAAGGGATTAAAATTTAACCTAGTTACAGCAAATTTACTTAAAATACTCATTCGATTGCTTACTACTGTATAGGTACCTATTTATCACTATTTTAGGATGATAATGCAATTAAGGCGTATTGTAACTGACCATACTGACTGATAAGAAAAACTAGTGAGATTCCCTGTGCAAAGATCAGCTGTTTCTTTTGCCAACACCATTTGGAGCCCTTGGTACATCTGAGCCCAGTTTCAAAATATCGTCAAAGTACGCTTAGAAGAGTTTCTTTACGTACCAAGGGCAATTATTAAAAAAGCTAACGATCCCGTGTTTCTCCTAAAATTCCCCCCTATGGTAGGGGCCAAGTATGAAACTTATAACAAACATTATATATGAGACCATGAAAGTTGAGAATCGGATAACTGAGTTGCCCTATGTTTTTACTATGACCAGATGACCTCTTAGTTCAAACCATTTATCAAATAATTATTATGAATATGCGAGTCCGATTTCAAACCGTCATGAAGGTTAAACATAATGCCTTGGGTTTCTGTACATAGTTATTTTACTTATCAAAGTCAAGGTGTAAAAATCTTCAAAAGATTCCCACTTGAATCCAACATATTACAGTTTCAGGTCTACAACCGAAGCAGAACCAGAAATCTCTAATCAGTAATTAGAAGGAGCAGAACGTCGCGGCGAAGACGAGCAAGAAGCGAAGATCGCAGCAACCTGCCCTGGAAGGAAGGAAGAACAACCCATAAATTTAAGAAAAACCTCCTCCGTGACTTGGAATCCAAAGCTGCCCACCGCAATATGGAAGCTTATTCCCAGACTTGTTGCACTATTGTTCCTGTTCTGGTTTTTGTCGACGTTGGTCTCCATTGAGAGCTGATCACCACTTCACATCCGTGCGTAGTGCGGAAATGCCCTATAAGAATGTTTATTGTTCTAGCTTCTTGCTAACGACTGGTCAACACCAAACGTGGGATGGTCAGAGCCCATATTAGACAAGTCCTCGTTCCAAAGTGTTTCGCATTTCTTCTACATCTGGAGTATGGGGTTCTCTAGGATTTTTCTACAGTTTGTGTAATTTTAGATTTTTGAGTTCGATAAGATTTGAACATCAAGTGTTTGATCTCAGGGTGGAAAGTTCTTTTCTTAACTCGTCTGGCGGTTTTCAAAGCCAATCTTGAAGTTTGGGCGGATAAAGTTATCATCTACCCTGGAAATAATGTTCGACCTGGAAGCATCCAAAGCCATGGTTGCAATTCAGGAGGAAATGTTATCATGTATCGTACAATTATAGTATTCGACCTTTGCCATGTTCAACCTGAGTAGGGCCTATAAGTTGCATTTAAGGCACACACTTTTACACCATCAACAGTTAGCAAACTAGCCACACCTCTGGAAGAAATTGTACCCAAAATAAATACCTAAAACACTTGCATAAACACAATTTACTGGATTGCTAGATCGTCAAGAGGGGAAGCAATCGAAATAAAAACCATACAATCAACAGCTACTGTTCTACTACATAACTGAGAGAAGCAGTGACCCAAAGATATGCACCAAATAAAGCTTACATATTAGAAGACCTATGAGAGTAATAACAATCCAAAGACACACAATAACAGCAGCAGCTAGACCACTAGAACACAGAGGTGTGGTGATCGCTCCCAGAAGGATAATCAAGAACACAATTCAATATGCAAATGCTGGCTCCACCCAGTAGAAGAAGTCATAAAAGTCCTCAATGCACCCATATCCACGCCATAAATACCGGTAACAACGTCATACTGTTTCTATTAACATGGCGGAACATCCATAATTCATGGCGTGTTGAAATTGGCACCATTTTGTATGATCTCATCCCGCGGTCGGCGCATGCGCCGGGATGCGTGCTGGTGATTGAAAGCTGACGTAACGACTTGAGTCGTGAGTTTTAATGTTCCAGGTTGTCAACACATGTTGCCTTTGTGGGATTGTGTGCGAAAGAACTGTGCAAAATGGTGTCGGTGAGTCCAAACATAATTCTTGAAGCACTTGGCTCTCACTAAGAATATTGCACGTGGTTTGAACAATATGCTTAATTGTACATCATACTGTTATTAAACTAATGCAAGTCACATCCCTATTTAATGTGGTAAAAGACGTTGTGTATGTGATGTAGTTTTCCTCTCTAAACTACTAAATAGGCTGATTGACTGTACTGCTTTACTTTCCAAAGTAGATATTCATGTTCCATCTGGAATAAGATCTCAAGACCTATTCGGAAGGAGGTACCGTGCACCTATCTACAATGGAGGTGGAGAGAAATCGTCTAACTAAACCTAACCAAAATGGGAGACGCCATTATTATTCTTTTACTCCAGAGGGGGTACTCTCACCCATTCTAATATCCGTGCTCTAACCTAACCTAACAAAGATGGTGTGTTCTATGTTCCTCCTACTTACCCAAGTAATCATTAACTAAGTTAGAGGGGAAGATCTCTCCTAACTTAGCACAGATGGGAGTTATATCTCTCCCACCCTCTAACCTAACATTATAACCTAACCTAACTTTGACTTCCTTCTCCTGGGGCAACCCAACAAGGAAGATAAAATTCTTTCCGTCATCTGAGTCATCTCTCGGTACAACTTTCAAAATAGAAGATTTGCGATCCTTGTGAAAAGAGTTTAACAAGCCTATCGTCCGTATACTTACCGCCGCGCCCACGTCAGCATAGACGTACTGAGCATACCATGAGAGATAACTATAAAGAAGTAATAAAGACGGAACGTATAGAGTTGATAACTAGTCCAGTGTCGGTCTGAAATATTGTATATGAAGTCTACGCTCATCAATACTGTATTGCATTGTATGCACCCAATTTAGAGTAGAGATTGTGGGCTAGGTCATGAGAGTGAGTTCAAGTAAAGTTTATTTTCAAGTACTGTATGCACTCGATTTTGGTAAGCATCGTGAGCATTGCAAGAGTGTGTCGAAGGGATATTTAGGGATGACTAAGTTTACGTTAGCCATCCCTAACGTGACCTAATCTAACCTAACCTAGCAGAAGAGGGTGTAGACTATATTTCTTGCACCCAATCACCGATCCAAACCTAACCTAATCTAACCCTGACTTCACCTAACCTAACCAAATCAAAAAGCGTAGGCCGAGCCTGTTCCGTCTCCCCTAGCGTCCAGGTAGAAGCAACGACCTCGGCGGAGTTGTAGAGGAATAAAGAACAGAGTTGATGACTGGACCATTGTCGGCTTGCAACATTGTATATGCAGTCTACACTTGGCACTATCAGAAGCATTGTGTGCACTCAGCGTCACATAAACATTTCAAGATACGTAAAACCTTGAAGTTGCATGCATACGAATCAGCTGTATAGTGATTTTAACATCGAAATATGCGCCGTTTGCATTCTAAGCAGATTTCAGATGAATTTAGTTACAGGTTTTATTGAAATCAAACCGGTTTCATGAGTAGATTAGATACAGTGAATGAAATTGACTTTGGTACAATGTGTGTACGAAAGAGTATAATGCTGGAAAGCTCTTTTAACAGTAGTACTTTGTAGCGATGCGTTACATTTTATGTAATAAACGCAGTTTTCTGGTCTTGCAATTATGAAGTAGCTGGATTTCTTTAGATTTTTTTTTCAACAATTTTAAATTATTTCTGGGCAAAGTTGGTTTGTAAAAAATAAAATCAAAGATTCTGAAATAAAATATAGTTTGTATTATAAAAAGGAAATTACTTCATACATATCCTAATCTTACCAACCTGGCCAAGCTTGTACTAAAAGGGGGTTGTGGGAAGACCCCGATAAAGGATAATTTATTAAACACTCAATAATTGAGCTTTAAGTGTACGGATTAAGAATATTAACTTTAAAAACTAATTAAGCTCAATGCGACGAAAAAACTGACTTAATTCTGATAATAAGCAATTATCACAATTAATTTTTTTTATCAAGGGTATTTAAGGGGTATGTCTCAAAATAATATTAATAGTTTTTGACCTTTTTAAAATAAGGTAATTAATTACCAACATTGTTTTAGGTAATTTAGACTATCCATGTTGTTTGTGTGTGTGTGTATTGTTTTTGTTTGTTTGAGTTATATTGATAAAATTACAAAATGAATCAATACAAATAACTCTTTAATGTACTATTTAACCTACAAATTTGGAAACAATTAGCGTCCATTAAAAAGGTTGGCCTAAGGTTGGGGTAAAATTCCTTTATTTTACCAATTAATATTTAACATTGTCTTAATATAGCTTTAAATTAATTTAAGTTAGTTAAATTTGGGTATCAGAACAATTCAGCCATTTGAAACGAGCTTACATAAGCTAACAATGAAATATCTACTCGATGATAAGTTTTCATTTCAAGAAAACTATGAGGTAAGTAAAGTCAGCTGTGATGACGAAAGAGGTTAGCTACGCACAGCTGATCAAACAATGAAACAGATGGGACGCATTCTCATGCCTATTCAATTGTCTCCACTTCTTTTTGTTTCACTAAGCACACTGGGATGTCACCAACCTAAAGAAAGTACTTCAATATTCAATAAGTCAGTAGAAAATACAATTTGATAAGCTAGTAAGATTGTTGAATTTATGTTTAGAATTGTTTTTGAATAATCATGGGTGATTGAAATTCATTATGAGATGGGGACGCCACTAGGTGTGACCAGATATGAACCCAAATATGAGTGAAGGATGAGTGTAGAATGTAGTGAGATGATCTGTATCTTTGGTACTTACTAAAATCAGCTGTTTCATCAGTCAGGATCAATTACTTAAAGCCCAGTGATCAGGAACAGCTCGGTCCAGTTTCGTAACCTAAAAGCTACTGGCTTTTCTCAGGATCGAACCGGCGACCTTTTGATTGTTGTGAGAGCACTTAACCCCTCATCTGAGTAGTCTTGGGCCAGTCTTGGTAAAAAAGCATTTGAAAACATGTGTTACAATTTCTTTTTGATATATTGCTGAAATGAGTTTTAGGTAGGTTAGGTGTAAGTCCATACAATTCTGGATTCATAAAATATTGGGTTGAAGCCATCATATCATTAATCTGGTAACTCTATATAAATTCAGTAATGCTCAAACTAATCTGACAATGTTCATCAAGTTTATATACTTTATAGTTATAAAGAAAAATCGTCACTATTAGCATTCAACATGCGCTAGTTAACATTTGTAGTTGCGTTCATATTTTTTTTTAATTATACAGAAAATGTTATAGTTGAAGAATACATAAGCTCTTACATGTTCCAAGAAAAAAACACATTATCCATCTCAATAAAACTATATAAGTAAAAAAAATACAATTCTAAAACAGGATTAAACAGGATAAAAACAGGATTCTAATTCAGGATCAAAGTTAACAAAAGATAATCGTCTAAGGAGGACGGATTCTTTTAAATCTACGATATGAAATTAAACAGTTGTAACTCAGTGGTAAATTAACTTTGATTGGTGACTTCCACGACACATAAGGCGGTGTGACGGTGTTCATGACGTTTTGCAAGTTTGATATTTTCAGAGAGTTTCCCAACTTCTCCGCAGCCTCTATTGACTAGCATCGCGTGTCGCAGTGGGTAAAGTTGTTACGGAACATGTTTTGGGCGGACTGCTACTGGTTTGTGCGCCTTACAACAATTGAAACATGAATCTAGACAGTTGACTGGCTTGCACGAACCTGCGGCGCAGAACTCTGGATACTGTCCTTGTAGGTTAGGTTGGCGCAAACCATGAATCTGCAATGGGGGCCTTATCACAGGATACTGTCCTTGTAGGTTAGGTTTGGCACAAACCATGAATCCGCAATGGGGACCTTATCACAGTATACTGTCCTTGTAGGTTAGGTTTGGCACAAACCATGAATCCGCAATGGGGACCTTATCACAGTATACTGTCCTTGTAGGTTAGGTTGGTGCAAACCATGAATCTACAATGGGAACCTTATCACAGTATACAGTCCTTGTAGGTTAGGTTTGGCACAAACCACGAATCTGCAATTGGAACCTTATCACAGGATACTGTCCTTATAGGTTAGGTTGGTGCAAACCATGAATCTGCAATGGAAACCCTATCAGGATACTGTCCTTGTAGGTTAGGTTGGTACAAACCATGAATCTACAATGGGAACCTTATCACAGTATACAGTCCTTGTAGGTTAGGTTGGCGCAAACCATGAATCTACAATGGGAACCTTATCACAGTATACAGTCCTTGTAGGTTAGGTTTGGCACAAACCATGAATCTACAATGGGAACCTTATCACAGGATACTATCCTTGTAGGTTAGGTTTGGCACAAACCATGAATCTACAATGGGAACCTTATCAGAAGTTACTGTCCTTGTAGGTTAGGTTTGGCACAAACCATGAATCTACAATGGGAACCTTATCACAGGATACTGTCCTTGTAGGTTAGGTTTGGCACAAACCATGAATCTACAATGGGAACCTTATCACAGTATATTGACCTTGTAGGTTAGGTTTGGCACAAACCATGAATCTGCAATGGAAACCTTATCAGGATACTGTCCTTGTAGGTTAGGTTTGGCACAAACCATGAATCTACAATGGGGACCTTATCACAGGATACTGTCCTTGTAGGTTTTGTTTTATCACAAACCATGAATCTACAATGGGAACCTTATCACGATACTGTCCTTGTAGGTTAGGTTTGTTGCAAACTATGTATCTGCAATGGGAACCTTATCAGGAGATACTGTCCTTGTAGGTTAGGTTGGTGCAAACCATGAATCTGCAATGGAAACCTTATCAGGATACTGTCCTTGTAGGTTAGGTTGGCGCAAACCATGAATCTACAATGGAAACCTTATCACAGGATACTGTCCTTGTAGGTTAGGTTTGGTGCAAACCATGAATCTACAATGGGAACCTTATCAGAAGATACTGTCCTTGTAGGTTAGGTTGGCACAAACCATGAATCTACAATGGGAACCTTATCAGAAGATACTGTCCTTCAGGTTAGGTTGGCACAAACCATGAATCTACAATGGGAACCTTATCACAGGATACTGTCCTTGTAGGTTAGGTTGGTACAAACCATGAATTTTTAATGGGAACCTTATTAGAAGATATTGTCCTTGTAGGTTAGTTTGGTACAAACCATGAATTTTCAATGGGAACCTTATCACAGTATACAGTCCTTGTAGGTTAGGTTTGGCACAAAGCATGAATCTACAATGGGGACCTTGTCAGAAGATACTGTCCTTGTAGGTTAGGTTTGGCACAAACCATGAATCTTCAATGGGAACCTTATCAGAAGATACTGTCCTTGTAGGTTAGGTTGATGAAAACCATGAATTTTTAATGGGAACCTTATCAGAAGATACTGTCCTTGTAGGTTAGGTTGGTGCAAACCATGAATCTGCAATGAAAACCTTATCAGGATACTGTCCTTGTAGGTTAGGTTGGCGCAAACCATGAATCCGCAATGGGAACCTTATCAGAAGATACTGTCCTTGTAGGTTAGGTTGATGAAAACCATGAATTTTTAATGGGAACCTTATCAGAAGATACTGTCCTTGTAGGTTAGGTTTGGCACAAACCATGAATCTCCAATTTGAACCTTATCACAGGATACTGTTCTTGTAGGTTAGGTTGGTACAAACCATGAATCTCCAATGGGAACCTTATCACAGGATACTGTTCTTGTAGGTTAGGTTGGTGCAAACCATGAATCTCCAATGGGAACCTTATCACAGGATACTGTTCTTGTAGGTTAGGTTGGTATAAACCATGAATCACAAAGATAACCGAGAACCTTATCACAGGATACTGTCCTTGTAGGTTAGGTTTGGCACAAACCATGAATCTACAATGGGAACCTTATCAGAAAATACTGTCCTTGTTTTAGGTTGGTACAAACCATGTATCTGCAATGGGAGCCTTGTCACAGTATACTGTCCTTATAGGTTAGGTTGGATCATGCCTTTAACATACATCAGGGACCGATATCCTAAAGGATAAAGGATATCCTCTTAGATCAGGACTATGAACTACCTTCGCAGAGAGATCAAGAGATGTTCTGCTCTCATAAACTTGTTGCACTGACTATAAATGCATACAAGGTTACTACCAAGATATCACCAATGATTCCGTATTAGAGAAGCTAGAGTACAGTTGGGCATTTCATAAATTATATTTGGAATTTACTATTACCCTACGGACATGCCTACACTCAAATAAATGTCTTGGTAGCCCAGTGCTGATAGTTCTTGCCATCAGTCCTTAAGGTTATGTCACAGGTTCCAAGTTAAATCACACCAGACCCAGATGCCATTTTGCACTCAACTATCAATTACTGGTGATATTTAACAAAACGTCTAGGTACTGTAGTAGCAAGACCAGGGTTCCCCGTTCTCTAAAAAAACGTAAAACATGTCAAAGGCCATTAGACAAACACCCTAACATCAACATCAACAAACATTAATACACCTAATCATACAATAATTGATTGCAATACCTTTCCACTCCAACTTTTATCACTCAAAGTATATTCTCAATACCATGGAAGGAAGATTGTCTAATCAAGAAAACACACATGGGTGTACTAAATTCCATTTACAAGAATCATCCTCAGCTAAGAGGTGTCAAAGTCGATATTTATATATACTGACTATATAATACGTTAGGTCTTTTATTGCAGCATATTGATGTCATAAAATAAATTAATTGTATCTGCTTGCTTATGTATTACACAATACAATCCTGGGACTTGCAACAGAAGGATAGTTCCAGAGAAGCATTAAACAAGATTAACAAAATTGATCGGTCTGGGAGGAGGTAATCTTCTTAGCGAGATATTTAAAAGCAAACCCCAACTAAATCCTGAGAAGTTCAGAGGTTATGAACTATTCTCTCCTCAGCCCAGGCCTAACCTCGCTATGTACTTTGAAACGTTGGAGACACAGATTATGGCAGCTTATGGCTACAGTTTAATCTCCTTATGTACCATTCAAGAGTGTATGGAATATTCAATTACCTTTATGGACTACATAACCTCATTCTGTACAACGTGCATAGTATGATTAGAGGTTATGATATACCGTGAAATAGGTTCTGGACGATTTCACATATTCAATATCCACATCAAACTAGTAGAGGCAATAAAATACTTTGGAATACTATATTTTGGTGATGTGGACAAAAAATACTCTTGATTGGCAATTGGATCAGGGTGAAATGGATCAAAATCGCAAAAATTTTTAAGGTTTAGAATTATTGAGATTTTAAAAATATGGCCCATAGTTGGTATCCAGCTTAGTTTTTTTTTGACAGGTGGTAAGATGGTAATTTCTATCAATCAATATCAATCTATATACATAAAAGGCAAAGCCCTCACTGACTGACTGACTGACTCGCTCATCACTAATTCTCCCACTTCCCATTTACCTAGGAGGCTGAAATTTGGTACACTGATTCTTTAGGCATTAAATAGGAAAACTAAGGGCTCCGCCCCAGTGGCTCTGGAGTTTCCCATGTTAACCTTATGAGTACTCATATTTAAATGGAATTAATGAATCTTAACAGCTGTTTCAATTAAACAAGTTGGTTCTGTTCTATGATGTTCAATAGCATTAAAGTTACAAGGATTACCAACAGGGTGCAGCACTATTATTTTTTTTTTATTTATGACAACAGCTTATTTGCAACCAAAAGGTGAGTGAGCGTAGCGAACGAACTTCAACCAGGACGTGATTGAGCCATGCGAACGAGCTCATCTTAAAAATTAAGAAGTTAAACGGGGCAAAACCCGCGGGTACAGCTAGTTAATATATAAACTAGCTGGTGCCGAAAGTCAATATAGGTACAGCTTTTTAAAACAATGATGTACAACTAAAAGGCGTAAACTGATTTTACCTAACTAAAGGTCTACATTAGATAGTAACAATACTAGGGTTTGGACCATTAAAAAAAAGTAAAAATTCCAAAGATGTAAACACCATAACGTCAATAAACCCAATCATACAATAGATTATAATAAAATTCCAATCACACTTTCCTCGCACAAACCATATACTCAATAGTCGGGAAGATTGTATAAACTAGAAAACACCAACCCATAGGTGTAAATATAATCGTCTTCAGCTAAGAGGTAGATATCAAAGTCGATATTCTAGACAATTGTTCCATGCAGAGTTGTTGCGTTTGTCAATTTTTGCTCTCTGTTTTTCGTCATCCCAAGAGAGTGTGTCATATTTCCAAAGAGTAAAGCCCATTCTGCAAAAGTTACTCTAAACGAGAAAGAAATATTTAGTCGACATCATCGTGCTCCAAAACCTCGGAATCTTTCAATTCTACTTGGACGAGAAGACTCTATGATCCAACCTGACAATGCCTGAATTTAACCACATGTAAAACTAGGTAATTAAAATTAATAAACACCAACAGTGAGAGCGAGAGAGGCGAGAGAGGGAGAGGGAAACTGGCAGCTGAGAGTCCAGGCGGGGCGTGTCACAAAACAAAGCCCTTAGTTTAGGACCTTTGTTATTCAAATATGTCGACAATACTCATCAGATAGGGGTGTAAGTATACCGGTACAGAAGTCTCACGTAGTCCGTGGAATAGACGATCTCGACTGAGAGTAGAGCTGCGAATCTTGACTTTGACCACGCAGGAAAAGACTTTTCATCAAATGACTTGGCATCCAAAAGCTGATGAGTGCCCAGGTGCGTTTAATGTTTTTAACACTTTGTGGCGTTGAGGATATGCCTCTTTTGCATACAACCCTTTTCCCATTGACATATCGGTACAGGGATTACGTCTCACGTCCGTGGAATAGTGGATCTCTGATTTTTACTTTGACCACGAAAAGACTTTTCATTCAATGACTGATCCTTTTCAAAAGCTAAAGAGTGTGTTCAATGTCTACTACTTGATGTGGTTGAGAATATGCCTATCTTACAACCCTTTTCCATTGCATTTGGATGCTGCAAGAGTACTTTCCTGTTTTCAAAGTTCATACTTTATTTTGGAAGTCTTTCATGTCTCGCAACGTTTGAATCCGTTGGTGACGATAGTGTTTTTTTCCTCCAAATAGCCTGTCGAATTAACTTTGTATGCTGCAAAAACCTTTCGTCCAATGACTTTTCAGGTATATGTAATGTGGGATAACGCCTGAGCGCGATAAAAAAACAAAATGTATCTGTAAATGATCCTTTCTAAACACTTAACATACTGCGACATACTTCTCTTACTGCAGCTTCTTACCGTATTTTCAAGTTTTCAAACTTTTTTAGAAGTGTTTCATGACTCGCAAAGTTTGAATCCATTGATTTCAAGTATGATTCTCTCCTGCAGATTGTCTGCTACATCGACTTTGAAATCTGAAAAAATCTCTAACTCGATGACTTGTCATCTTTGCAAAAATATGAAGACTCCTAAAGTAAGTGTCATATGTGTCATGTACCTATGCACTTTATAACACGCTAAGTGCTTTAAAGAATACGTCTATGACATATGACCATTCCCTTTGACTCTAGATACTGAAAGAAACTTGAATTCTAGTTGTCAAATGTTCATACTCTGTGTTGGGGTGCGTTTAAGGTCCAGTAACAGTTAACTCTGGAGGGCGTTGATTTCGACCAATCTTCCTCTTTCAATTGGTCCTTTACGTAGACTTTTGGATGCACATACACTTTCCCGAGTCGTTTGTTGTATCTTGTCTTCAGGAGATGGCAGTTTTGAAACAGGTGTCGGATGGCGTTCGAATATTTGAGGCAAGCTCCTATTTCAATCAGGTATTCTCAGTTTAACGTAATGGTCTGGTCAAAAAGACCAGAATTTGTCATCTTTTAACCGTGAAAGCTGTACTCAATACCAATAAGAGTATTGCATTCACACTAAATTCTTGCAAGTAATTTACACAAGTGCCAATTTACAATCGTGTTTAGTTATGTAGTCTACTTTAAATTTGATAAGTTAAACCTTCTCTTTTAAGTTCCATTGAATAAATGTACCAAGTTATTTAATTCAATAATATTTATCACAGTGTCATAGTGTAGTCACAGTATACAGTGTCATAATATAATTTGCAACTGCGTTGTCTAAAAGCAAGCAAAGAGCACGTTTGAAGTCTCTAAAACATATTCTTTAAAAAGTGTATTGAACTTCAAAAAGTGAAATATCTACATTATTGATATTATTCATGTATTGTAACCTTATCTTGTATGTCTAGATAATCTCCTTTGAATAGGAACTTTACTCAAGTAACCTCTTCAACTTCAGGTTGAGATGTACGTAGTTTGATCACCTTGACATATTAAACCTTCACGTTCAAACTGTAACATGAGAATATGCTAAAGAGGCCAGGTCAAAGTTTTAACTATACTGTACCTTGGTTAGAACTAAATCTTTGTTGAATACTCATGTTGGAAATTTTCAAGTTTAAGCTGCATGCTTCTATAGGATACTTATTATGTTTAAAAAACATAGAGTATTCGATTATGTAGCAAGAGTCACACTGCAGCTGCTCGACTCAGTTGTAAGTATGTAACTAGTTCCAAAGTACAGCAGACCAGTAACTATAGTTTAAGTATCCAGTTTTCTTGTATACAAGCCCTGAAGCTATATTCAGTTGTACAGTATGTAGGCTATACTTGTTACAGTAAAGTAACTAGTTCCAAAGTACAGCTGAACAGTAACTATAGTATAAGTATTCAGTTCTCTTGTATGAATCAAACATGCTCTGAGGCTAAATTCAGTTGTACAGTATGTAGGCTATACTTGTTACAGTAAAGTAACTAGTTCCAAAGTACAGCTGAACAGTAACTATAGTTTAAGCATAGACTAAGTATCCAGTTCTCTTGTATGGATCATACATGCACTGAAGCTATATTCAGTTCTATGTATACTTGTTACAGTAAAGTAACCAGTTCCAAAGTACAGCTGACCAGCCAGTAACTATAGTTTAAGTATCCAGTTCTCTTGTATGAATCATACAAGCCCTGAAGCTATATTCAGTTCTATGTATACTTGTTACAGTAAAGTAACTAGTTCCAAAGTACAGCTGACCAGTAACTATAGTTTAAGTATCCAGTTCTCTTGTATGAATCAAATATGCCCTGAGGCTATACTCAGTTCTATGTATACTTGTTCCAGTAAGTAACTAGTTCCAAAGTAAAGTAAGCTGACTAGTAACTGTTCTCTAGTATAAAGCACGCGTATGCCCTGCATCTATATTCAGTTCTTTCAGTATAGTATACCCGATCCAGTAAAGTAACAGAGGTAACAGGTACCTGAGTAACTACAGATATATTCAGTTGTACCTGTTCCAGTTAAGTAACTAGTTCCAAAGTATCCAGTTCTGTGGTATGTATCACAATCCCCCTGAAGCTATACCCAGTACGTAGGCATACCCAGGTATACGTGGACCCAACTACCTAGGAATGTCGACAAGGAAGGCCCAAGCCTCAAGGTCAAACCCCGGTCGAACCACTTACACCAACTGCCAAGGCTGATTTCGAAATAGCTCGGCTTCGTTCTTTCTAAGGGGAAAGGGTTTTTTATTACGTCGGCATAGACTGCTTTATAGGCCTGCTGCCAAGAAACCTAGCCCAATAAAACGGATTCCACTTAAAACTTTTTGGATATCGAGTTTTTTGGGCAGATGCGAGACTGTCCTTGGCTTCTGATTGGATTGGGGACGATCGAGGAAATCCTTGCATGTTTTGGGGTTTTCAAAACTTGTTGTTTTTCTGACCTACTAAGCCTAACGTGTTTTTTTACGATCAGGTAATATTTGTCTTTACAAGCTTTGGAGTACTGTAGCATTCAAATCATACAAAATCACTTCATATCCATTTGACAAATTAAGTTATAGAACTGGGTTCTGTACATAATCATTGACTACACTCCGATCACAAAATTTAGGTGGTTTGAGGGGAAGAAGTATATCCCCTCCACTTGACCTTTAAATAATAGCTCAACAGCTGATTAAACAACATACTTTAAGCACAGAAAAAGGTGGAACTTCCTAAATTTTGGGAACAGAGCAGTTACTGGAACTGGAATACTTTTAGATACCACTGGGTAAAATGAAAAGAACCAAGAGGCTAAAATTTTCTTGATTGACAAACTTCATCAGTCTTACAGACAACTGGTTTGATCTTCTATCCAAGAACAAAGATTAGCAAAGAGAAATCAAGTAAGTTTTCTAAAGACCATTACTACAAAAGCCAAATGGGCAAGCTATTGTTAGTGATAAGAAAGTGATCAAGTCATGACAAGCTTATCAGACCAAGAAAATTCCATTGGGTTACCATGTTCTGGTTTACAAAATAGGTTATATTACTAACTTATAGAGACAGAATATTGTAGAACCATTTGTAACTACTGCTATACCCCTGGCGAAACAAAAAAAACCTAAAGAGCACAATGTAAGATCTATTTTAAAATAAGAGAAACATTAGACAAGTTCAACGCATTCAAGTTTTACCGAAAATTAAACACGTTCAGACAAAAATAATATTTTACATTCAGATTTGAAGTGTAGTATCCGAAGTCATTGTCGTATGATTGTACAAAAGTGTAAGAAAACATATCATCAGTTTTCTGGTTTTCACGCTTTTATTGACTTCCACAATTATTGAAATTGATCAAAATAATGATACTATAATTACTGCGTATACAACGAACTCCACATACACGAAATGTATAATTAATTGCACTGAGTTACTTACACAGTTAAGTAAATACAAAATACTATACTGTGTTTCATAATTTCTCAAACTCTTTTTATTCAGTTTGTGGTATAGGCCTTAAACTAGCAATATGTTAAATCACTAGGTAGTAAAACCTTATATTTCCTACCACATGCAGATCATAATGGATTTTTCGTGGGTGGAGATCCAACACAAAGACCATTTATATTGCAGAGACCTATCTAATTTCACTAGGTAGGTGAACCTACATTTTATGGGCTCCGAACCCCTGGGTCGCGGCTTTTTAACATAGGCTACAAACATTGGTGATTCGCAGGACTTCAACCAACACCCCCGAAACAGAAGTCCTCCGCTCCAACTTAGAGGCCAGCTACATAATTTATAAGCTAGATGAAAATGCAGGGTATTATAAATCCTAGGGTTTAACATCAGGTGCTGTGGTAGCTTAAGAAGTTTATATGAACTTACTAATTACCTAAATTGCAACGGCTTTTAAGCTTAGACTGCACTTATGTTGTGGTAAAACGTATTAAGTGTACTTACTATGTAAAACATTATAGGAGAAGATATGGGATTTGTTGAATAATTAATTTAACAGTTTAGATAAGAATTTAGTGTTAATTTTTTGATATAAATGTTTGACTTAAAATTGTTTCCCTAGTTTACTAGTTTCAAATGCTTTAAATATAAGTCTGTGTGTGTTTTGAAATTACTTTAAATTGTGCTTCTTGCACTAACTAGTATAAACAAATGTTTTTGTATACAAAATCACATCTCTCGCAAGGAGTATTTCCCCTATTGTACAGTAAACTGATAATAATACACTATTATTAATAACTGATATTAATAATAGACAAAAAATATATGCCACGTCTACATTGAGATCACAGAAAAAGTTCTCTTAGGTACCGTAATAAGTCAATGAAATATTAATAGATTGAATCTACTTTAAGTTAATCTAAAAACCACTACAAAACATTTAGATGTTATTTTAAATTGTTTGTTATATATAAACATTGGTGTTTAAACAATTTCAGCAACAGATTCATTCAAGAAGCTGTGGATGGTTACCCAGAATCCTACTGGGCTTAGAAGAAGATTTACTTTCAATATTTCTTAAATAAACAATTTAAAGTATGAATTATTTAAAAAAATATAACATTAACAAAATCATGTAGATTGAACAATGCTCTAAGTCCCTTCTTGAAACTTGAAAATAATTTCTTAAAAAATGCAAATAGGATATTAATCACTACAACTGTAAATGCTTGGCATGTAATCTTTAAGATGAACTTTTTAGAGATTTGGAGGAATATTTAGGATATTTACACATTTATATAACAAACTTGAGAGTATATTAAATTAAATTGTATGTGTTTTAGGCACACCTTAGAATTAATTAGATTGTAAAGATGTATTATTTGAAGATAGAGGTTCTGATGTCGATTTTTTGATTTTGCTATTTAGATAAATAATTGTAATGATTTTACTGTAAAGGGTGTGGTGGTAGAAGTTCTTTCTAAAACTTCTGTTATTGAAGTTTCGTGTTCGAATCTGGACAATCAACGATGAATTAAAGCTAAATGATAACGCAATAAATTTAATACAAAAGGGGATAATGTCCCTAACCTGTGATTTCATAAAATCAGTGGTTAAATTTTATCTTACAGGGTTCAAATGATTTATGGACATAACATTATTAAGTGTCAAGTCATTGCAAAACCTTACAGAGAAAACCAGAGGCAAAATAAAATACCGCAAGTGGTTTATAAACCATAATATTTAATTTAGCAACGAATTCAATGTAGCAAGATGTTTTCTACTGGAAAAAAACACAAATTGAATACTAATTTACCCTACTATTTATTAGCATATCACCTATAGTCGCAATCATACAAATACACTATGCTATATAAATCACCTTTTTAACAAATTTTTTATGTATTTACCGATTTGTTTACAGTAAAATGTATAAAAAATATCGGATGACGTATTTTTATTCATACTAAGTTAACTTTACAATAACTTTCCGCTTGTACTAAACTTCTATTTATAAATAATTCGTCATCCAAGTGAGCCAAGGGTCAGGGCGCTGCGGTAATAGTTGATCCGTTTTGGCGTTCATCGATCGACTTAACTTGTGAATAGCGCCGCCCTTAAAGGCGCTCACGAAAACTCCATCCTTAAATTAAACACTTCAAAAGGTTTAAAAAGTTCAGTAGGTAACGCAAATACATAGGCCTAACCAAGGAATTAATGTTGCATTGATTTATGGATATTCGATAAAAAAGAGTATTTAACTATTATTTTACAGTGATTGATTTCAATCTAGTTAAGTTAAACATTAGATATAGAAGACCAAAAACTATTATATTTATTTGTTGTCTGTAGAATGACTATTGTAATACAAGCTGTTAAAATTGTCAATCTGCAAATAGAGCAATTTTAATTAGAAATGTTTAAAGGGGGTTTCTAACCTTGCTTTTCTCGTACACATAGGAATTAGGTACCTCGGGCCAATGTATGAAAACTAACCAGCAAAGAGAAGGTGTGTGCTAGTACAATATGATAATGAACTGTATTATGATTAATTGTAGTTGTGGTAGTAAAATAAATAGCATTTAGATGGGATTCGAAACTCCAGATTACGACTTTACTTGTAGGAAATTGCTATTTGCGACTGGATAGATTTGAACCCGAATCCTTAAGACTGTACTTGGTACTGGATATACCTATTCAAATCTAACGAAGTGTTGTTACCTAGCACATTTGATCGAAATCAATGAATAAGATAAAACAAAAAATCACAGCTTAAACCTGACAATGTCTTCTATTACTAAGGTTAATGTAGCGTATACATACTATTATTATACGCACTATTTAGCACAAAACACCAACACATGAGGTACGTTCAAAGAAAAAATGAGCGATGTATTACTTTTGACTTTTAATACAACTACATATTAAGCAAACCCCTGAGAAACCCACGATTTAAATTAATACTCACAACAAACTCTTAATAACTTTAGGGTAACTATTTTCATACCAAATGAATACACATGGTATAACTAAAGTATTCTATGTAAATATAAATTCAATTTTGCTAACAAGAAATTTTAATAACTCAGTTTTTCTCGATATTGAACCAATTTTCTCTTAAGTTTTATTTTGCTGTACAGTTCTCTTTTTAAATACAAATCAGCTGTTTAGAAAGAAAGTATTGTTGTACAATGCTTGATTAATATTCTATGTAAATAATAGAATCTACGAAATGTTTCATAATCAATAGGCTTTTACAACAATGTACTTAGAGTCATTTGAGTTAAGGAATTAATCTGTTAACCCGGCCCATGTGTGTAACTAGTAACAGAAATAAATAAAGTCTCTCGTGGCTCATTTAAATGCAGTGTTACACATCTTTACACAAGGTTTGTTTAACACACAAGACGGCGGTTCACAAGTTGAGTAGACATGATAACATTTGACCTTGTGGACTTTGCTCTGATAACAGCTATCAACGACCTTCGAGGCCGACTAGAAAAAGCCGAGGTCAATACGGAAGAGTACAAGTGATTGGTCAATAAAATACTGGGAATTGCAATGGAAATCGATGTACTCTTTGTATTTAATGAACATGCACTGCCAAAGTTAGTTCGAAAGACCTATACAGTACTCACTATTTCCATGTAAAATGTAAAAATTAATATTTAACAATAAAATAAAATATGATTAGAAGAATGGTAGTGGAATAGAACAGAATTAGGACCAAGCTAATGAATACGATTAGTAAACATTTTACAATGTTAAATCCTGAAATTAACAAATATTGTTGAAAACACTTGTAGTGCTTAATATTTTATGCTTTCTTTTCCCCTTCCCCTTTATTCGAAAAACCAAATGAAGTGTTATAAGATTCTATTGCTATAGATTAAGCTTATTTACTCGTTCGAAGCGGAAACAAATCACCTAGTCATAACAATGAACAATTTTAACAAACAAATCATACATTTGGATAACAATAACAAGAATAAACATTGTTATATTCTTTTATCAATGGTGTTTTGGTGAGTGTGAGCGTAGCATAGATAGTGGACATATATTTTCTGGTAAAAACTATGATGGTTAGTTAATTATCAGGAAGAAACCTAGTAATTTTTCAATTCTGACAGTATATAAGACAGTTAAGTTAAGATTCTGGTTGAGATTCTTGAAAGAAATGGTTTCTTGCTCGACTTCTGGTAGAAAATGATGGTTTGGTTAGCCCAAGAGCACGGTATGAAGTTCCTACAATGTTAAATCCCGTAGGAACTCTATACCTCGCTTTTGGAACTATACCTTTAGACGTTATGTTGTGATGCTTATTCCTTTGTTTCATCCTGGTGAAGAGGTCTCCTTTTACAATTATTAATTTATCTTAAACTACTTTTAAACTGAAAAGATCACTTCTCAAGTTAACTAATACTGCAAATATTTAATAAAACAATACATAAATTCTAAAAACAACTGAACAAAATTGTACAGTATTTAAATCAATAGTTTACTATATAAGACAAGTACAGTAATAACTAAACAAATATTGATACAATTTAATACTGTTAAAATGTGGTAAAACATTTTACAAACCAACAATTATATTCAAATTCAAATTACCTCCTATGATGACAATATAAATAGCTAATTTAAACTATTACAGCACAAATGGTACCCAATAAACGTTTAAAGATTTCACATTTTAGTTAAATATATCCAAGGCTTCAAAAGCTTTAGGCAAAGCTTTAACAAAACATAGCCTATTACATTAACTGTATTTTTCAAGACATTCGCAAAATGTATACATATTAAATTTACAAATTATTTAATTATTTCGTTTACATTAGGTTTGAATATAGAGTACGCATTTCAGAGTGTAAAAAAGTTACAAAGTACACATACATAACAATAGTAGTATAAAATAAAGACCCAATAAATGACACACAATTAAATTTAGACAAAGCAATATACAACAAACGTAAAATATTTTAACAAAAAACTTTTGAGTATAAAAAGCATGTTTTAAACTAATTTGACATACGTGAGTGAATGAATTTCGAATTCAATTTATCAACGGAGTGTGAAGTCTTTGAACTCAATACTTTTGATTAGACCGAAGACGCCATCTTTAATCCACCGTCAGCGGAAGCACCGCGACTTCAGCTGAAAAATACTTCCGGTTTCCTTTCCCTTCTTTTCACCCCCTTTGCTCGATTTCGAGGGTTGCAATGACAAGCAAGACAAGACCTGAATAGTCAGCGTGGGAACAATTCTTCACCGGTAAATACCTTTTGTTTCGAGTTATAAAACCTTCTAGGTCTGGGACAATCAATGTCCGTTAGGGGGCAAATAATCAATGATGAACATTAAGGAAAATGTTTCAAAAAATGAAGCAAACTTATCGAGTATATTGTTAACTAGTGATCACATAAATTATTTAATTCCAACAATGCAAATGAAATTGAACATACCTAACTTATTATAGGAGGGTTATGGTATTTATTACTACATTGATATTAATAAGTCATTATTTTTACCATCAAAACGGATATATATAAATAAAGTATTAATCATTATCTGGTATTAATAGACTACCAATATGTGCTCTCTGTCAAATTAAACATGGAACAAGAAACACTCAAACGTAATTCCAAAATAAAAAATAGGGTTTAGTTGGACTTAGCATCCTATTTCGATGATATACTGTTATAATTTGATCAGAAACAACTATTTCTTAGATTAATTTTTAAGACTGCAGACTGCACCAAAAATATTTAGCAAATAAATATCATTGAATAATTAATCTAATATACAAAAATATAACTAGTACAGTTGTATAACTAATATTTCCTATAACAGATAATAACTCACTAAACAGCTAACCTAAATACTTGTTTGTAGTATACACACAAAACTGTCAACTATGAAGAAAAATAAATAAAAACAAGACATAATTACGTAAATACACTTACTGAGAAAAAAAACAATTCATGCCAACCACCACTATTCAAACACACAATTCTTCACAAATAATTACATTAAAATATACTTCACAGAAATTATTGTTTTACCTTCCCCACCACAGTGGGATATTTATTTCCAAACACACTACAATTGGCAACCCTGTGCACCACATGTAGTGGATCAGCTGATTGTATCAGTCTGAGTTATTGCATCAAACCTCCAAACTAACAAGTCATGAACGCTATCATGCAAGCTGATACACGTGATGGGACTAAATCATTCGGTCAAACTTTTAAAACTGGATCGCAAACATATTGCTTTTGATATATTGAAGCATTATTGCATGATTATAATACGTACGTTTTTTGATAACTGATCTTTGGGTTGATCTATTATTGAACATTGATTTGTCGAGAAAAGTAAATATAAAAAAAAACACTTTAACAACAAAAAAACATCAGAATTTGGCAGCATTGCAATCTATATGCTGTAAAAAAATTATTAGCCTACATAGTTGTAACAGTATAACAAGACAAGCTTCTGATCAAAACTTGACATTGAAAATCGCATAAACAATAACATCAGACAGAAATCAAGGAAGCACCAAAACATTGAACCCAACCACAAGAAGCCAATCGAATCCACAAGCAAAACTAATTTACATTCCAGACAAAAACACACCTTATTAATAAGCCATTCCTCGAACGACAGGAACGCCGAAAGAAAGACGGGAAGTAAAAACAATAATTCCGAGAGAACGGGTTCCAACGGTGATTTCTTGTGAGCTTGAGGATAACAAGCCAGCCGGCCCGAGCAATGTGGAAAGAAAATCATATAATTAGAAGCCAACGGAGCAAAGACAAGATCGGCCGAACATTCTCTGAAATTACATCCAAAACAGGAAGTGGGGTAATAGCATGTAAATAGCCATGGATGCTCTAATACTCCGAATATAATTGGCTGGGCCGAGCGAGCGTCAATTACAGTACAACTAATACTAGAGCAGACTTCATCTTTATTCAGTTTTCGAACGGTTAAAAAGTAATTTTGTAGGTTTAGTAAATATTTATGAAGGCTGAAAAATCCCACGTGGTCCAAAAGTGAGGATGAGGAATTCGGGTGGGAGAAGGAAAAAGGGCGAATTTCAACAGAATGTTTTTTTATGTAAAAGTTCCCAAGATAAGACTTGAGAAACGATTATTTTACTCCAATGGTATAAACACGGGATGAAAAGTGCATGATTGCAACACAAAGATGAGGACTATGCTTTCAAATTCTACTGCACTGGGATAAAGCTCATCGATGGCTAAGATGAGTGATAATTTTTAAGGGGATATTTTGAATAAGGCCTTGGCAACAATTAGTCGAAGACCTAGCCTTAGAAGCTCCAGAACCAAATGTTTAAACATAAATAACCAAATAATTAACAGAAGCACTAACCTCAACTTATGCAATTCCTTGGCAATTTTTCAGAAAAAAAAATCCGTTCAAAAATTGTATAAATAAAACACAAGATCGAACACAAAACTCAACACAAACAACGAACGTAAAACTAACCAAAGCCGGAAATCCAAAGATTGAAGACTAAAGGGTATAAAGTGTGGTAATTATAGTTTAGCTGGTGGTTGGATAGGTGATAATAAGCGTCAGGCCATACGCTGCGACGTTGCCAGTTCTCCTTTACATCACGCGGCGTTGCCACATTTACTAACCATGCAACAACTCAAGGTATTTATAAATGTGCTGTTTAGTGCCAACTGGGTCTCCTTGTTTCTTGAGGTCAACTTTACTCTAGATCGTCGATGTGTGAAAGTGGAATTGTTAATGTTTTATAGTTTTCGGTTTTGCAACGTGCGACTTTTACTTCACCTGTTATCAATGCAGGTGACTAAGCTTGGTGCTTACGTCATCGCCAGTAAATTGTTCTATCCAAGGTCGTTGAGTTTGTATAGCTCTTTCTAGGCTACATGTATAATAAAGTTAAACTAGTTTACACGACCACTAGAGAAGATAATTTACCTTCAAATATTGTCTTGGTTACATTTCACATGGGCATGGTGGGACTTTACATGGATATATTACTGTGAGACCTGACTTATTGATCACTCAAGAAATCCTACTACTCAATATGTAACGCAGCATATTTCAAGTGTATTCGATTCAGTTAACACAATTTGTACCCAATCTTTCAATTTGTTAGTGAAATTCCCACTAGGACAAACTTAGTAGTCTTGGATACCCAAGATGTACCCCATATAACATGTAGGTAGTCATTGACCATTTTAAATCATTAAACCGAATAATTGAAGCAAGTTCTAAAATCTGACCTCTAAAAACATAAGCAGTAATAAATAATTAATGGCTGACTAAAGTATTGGAAACCGTATATGAAAAAATATGCGCGACGAAGTAGAAGCAAAACTTTGGTAAGCTAAGAACACAACCAACAGGGTATGTTATGCAAAATAACACAACCAAGCATGGTATATTAAGCCAAATAACATTCCAAGGCAAAAAAAACACTACCAAGCATGCTAAAGAACACTACCAAGCAGAGTTTGGTAAGTAAAAGAAAACCAAGCAAGATTCGGCCCCACGTGTATTCGGGGATCGATGCGCCAGTTTTTGTGGCCCACAACAGGTCCGCATTTTTGGGGCTGCATGACATGACCGATTACCCAACTACTCTGAGAGGCTTCTGCTCATTGCTCATAGCCTTTGGCTATGTACCTGTTGTTGATTGTTTAGTATCCACCATGGCCTAAGTTGTCATTTGATCACTAGTATTTTCAAAGTAAAAGTGTAATTAGATGCAGATTCAATGGAGTGTGAGGTTAATAATGTTGAATTACCCATGCATAAGTACTCTAAATTCATATTCAACAAAAAAATTGTATTAATCAGTAGCAAAGCCAAAGAACCATCTTTACTGCATTCCAAACTTAAATACGGGCAAACACACACACTATTGCATCCCAGTCAACAAAATTATAATTATAACATACAATCGTCATCAAAGACATTTTCCAAGACCCATTGGGTGAGCCTTACAGAATAACTTCCGACCTGAGAATCTTCTGATTTATTTTCCCATAAATCAAGGCTGCACGCCGCTTGGATGTGCCTCGCAATCTTCCGGTATGTTAACGACGCCGATTACATTGTTAATCAAATTAATTGGCATAAACGTTGCCATAAATTGCCAGTTTAAGGCGTAATTGTAACTGATGACGGCGAAGATAAAACGGGACTAGAACGACAGTAAACTGGGTAGGATCGGATGAAAACCTTAGAACTATTACGTTCTATGACTGAACATGGCTTATGCAGAAATGAAGGTTGACAATCAGAATTAGAGATCAACAGAAAAGAATCGTTGATGCAGATACAGACTTAAAATGTTATGCAAAAGAACGATTGGTTAACTAACTTTAACGATGCTTGATCAAAATCAAAAGTACAGCAAATTATCTTGAACACCCCTAGAAATATATTTGTGGAACAATGCGATGAGAATGACAAGAGTCAACAATACAAGGCAAGTGTGAAGACAAGGCACACAACCGGCAAAGTGTTTTAGGCTTCAATTACTGTGTCCCTCTATTATCGACCAAGCACCAAACATCAAAGGGGTTTCACCATTAATCAATTACCGTTGGGTTTATCACACGTGCTTGTCTCTCTCTACACATGCGATCTGATCTACTCTCAGCATACTCTTGTCAACATACAATTTATCTTTTAATTTCCGCAATCCATCCACCCTTTCCATTACGTGTTCAACCACAGAGACTCACACACGATTTCAAACACTCTTTCTTCTTCTCTACATGCCACTTTATCAATATTATTTTCTAAGTAGTACATTCACTTTTTCCGTCTACGCATCCAACCATTCACTCATTCCAACACAATTTAATCTACTATTCATCTTCTTCTTTGCATGCAATTTTGTCTATATTTCTTTCTACAGCACATTTTACTCTTGCCTTTTATACCTCCAAACATTCACTCATTCAAGCACAATTTCATCTACTCTTCATCTTCTCTAGATAACATTTTATCCACAATTCCTTTCTACAGTACATTCAATATTTTCTCCTATGCATCCATCCAATCTCTCATTCTAGCAAGGATTTACAAACTCTTTCTTCTTCTCTACATGTAATTTTACCTTATATTTCCTTTCTAAAGGACAACCACTCTTTCCTATGCATTCAACCACTCTCACAACCTAGCAAGATTTCATCACTGTCTAACACAATTTCATCCTTCTCACTGCAGTGCACTATTCTTTGTGGGCGTTTACATCAATCCCTTTTCATATACCAAACCCTTTTCTTCCACGTGTTAAATCGCTACTCCATCACACGTGGTTTCATCTACTCTACATGCGTTTTCAAATCCACCCTTTTTCACCGTCCAACCACTCTCCCCTACGATTCCATCATTCCCTCCTATATCAACCATCTGCCCGGTCGCATGCCACGGACCAACTCCGAATGTATTATTATCGGCTATGGGGTGTTAATGTTCTGCCCCCGGGCGGCCTTTATCACAATTACCCTTCTTCAAGAAAGTGAAACAAATGTCTCGAGCCCAGCGGGTGGTTCTCCCCCCCCTCGCGATGGCTATAAATACTCAGGCTTAGCAACACACTACATTACACAGACGGCGTTACATTCGTTACGCTTGAATTTTAACGATCTGTCCTCCCCCCCACCACTAGCAACTGTGGCCTGCAAATGGGGAAAATGGTGAAATGTTGAAAATGGCATAGTACTTGTACACAGAAAGACATTGCAATTTGTTGTCTTTTGCAGGTCACAGCATCATAGAGATTCTTGTGAATCGTTAACACCCAAAACATCCCAGAAGAAGAAGACAACATCAAATATATGAACCTGAAATCTACCAATTAGCCTATACCAACAAGCCAATCATAAACTGGTGACACTTTTCGCTCAAAACCATTTCCCGGAGAGGAGACGATAAAAACTTAAATTTACCGATTTTCGCTGAGTCAAACCATAGCCGTCTCTAGTAATATATTACTAGAGACGGCTATGGTCAAACCCACTCTGAACGAACCAACATGTCCATATGCAGGTAAATAACTTTCTGTTTTCTTAGGCTCAAAGCACTAAAATCATCCTAAACACACTTCCTACACGACAGAAAAGAGTCAACGACACACAAAACTGAAATTCACATATCTCTGGGTCAAAAATTCCTTTTCAAAAACCCACAGGGCCAATAAAACTATACTTAAACTCCTATAAGCAACCTTAATGGAACTAATAGAACTAAACGACTCATGCAAACGTAGAATAATAGAATGAACAGAGTTCTATTCTAGCAACACGGTAAAGCAAATGCAGTGACAAAAGAAAATAGCAACAGACTAATGATAAGGCAGCAATGAGGAAGTGGCAGACGGATGACAAGACAGTCATTCACACCGGATTAACATAAGACCTTTGTTAACATTCGGGGGCAATGAGTAGACATCCGGTCAGTAAAAGTGACCTACAGCACGGCTAACTAGGCTGAATCAACTGAATCAAAGGAACTTTCGTGGTGAAACTAAGATTTTAGACCTATGGAATGTCCTGGTAGAATGGTTTCATGTCAGAAGTTTTTAATGATCCGCATGCTGAAAATTGGGGAAATATGACGTACGAAAAGCATCAAGATTCCACCTTCAGATCTAGTTTAAAGCATTCGATTTAGAAATGAGTAAAATTTGAGAAGCGACAGCGGCTGGCAGAGTCCAGCAAAGCGACTAAATATAGAGACCCCGCAACCGCGCGCCCCGGTCAAGACCAGGGCTTATTTATAGAGGAACACAGCCCAACTGGGTGTGTGCGGTATCTTATCACGACTGATAAGATAGTCTGATCCTCCTGGGTGAACCTCTGATCATGCTGCAGAGATTTGTAGGAGGACGCATAGATGTAATGTAACCTTAGGCATATGCTTTAGGCCTACCAGTGGATTTCAAGAAAGTTGCGCGTATATATGTCTTGTTTCGTTATCCTAGGAAAAACTTGCTTTCCTTTTAAGGTTTTTTGGGTTGACCTAATCACTACCGAGGTCTTAAGATCAAATTTAGCTATCTTCTGTACCCAATAGTTTTTTGTTTTTTTTAGTCAATACTATAACGTATTTAACTGATTTTTTTATCGAGACAAATGCATTTTAGCCACAATGTATTTTTTGTGAATACTGCCACACTGGCAATGAAGAAATAACAAATTTCAACAAATAACTGATTCCTCAATGTGGTTAGCAAAAAAGTACACCACAAAACCATAGCTCCTTAGTTTTAAAATCTTTAATGGCAATTTTTCTTCATCGGTACAAATGAACTCCACTGACCACTAGGATAACACCGCAGTGGTCATCGCAACTGCAAATCTCAACAACCGATACCCCACTACCTGTGTCCAACAAAACAAACCAAACCACAAAACCATCGCAACGGAAGAGTTGATGGCGCGCCCTCAAAAAAAGGCGCGACGGACCCGGCGAGCTATGATTACCTTAGCATCGGGGTGTTCACATGGCCGTCATAATGATAAGTACAGTTATTATCGCTTCCAATGTCAGTTCATTGTTCGAGATAAGGCGTAATCAATGTTATTACCAGGACATGCCCGGCATCCCGCCACCGCTATTGTCAGGAAATACCCCATTTCGGGCGCACCCTGTATTCTTCTCGTGGAAATCCGTCGCGCCGCGCGCCGCTCGCCAGGTCTAGGACCGGGATAGTGCACGTTTATGGGCGAAGAGTGGGTAATTTTAGAAAATAGAGTAGAAATACTATAGGTCTGTAATCGTATGTATCGGTCGTATCTCCTGCAGCCTTGTTAAGGCGAACTATTGGTAAACGGTTGTAAGTGGCTCAAACTGGGCAGTTTGGATACAAAAACTGTTACTAAACACTATTCCAATAGATAAGTAGGTACTTTGAAACTAAACAGGGACAATAAGTCTTGTGTAAGTAATATATGGCCTACAATATGTTTTTAGAATACATTATTCACAAATCCGACACTCGTCAGAATCTCAGCAGACGCATTTGTTAACGCAAACTCATGTTGAGGGGAACGGAGGAGAATCACTCAAGTAAACGATAACTGAAGAAGAATGCATGAAATATCCCCGCAACCCTCACGTGCACAGAAGGGCGCCTGTTAAATGAAAATTGAGGAACGCTCACCGTCATTTTCACACCTACTAGCTATGTTTTGTAGGAAAGAAGGGGACCTCCGATTACCACAACGAGATGAATTCAAAACACTTTCACGAATGGTTTAAACGTGTTGTGGGACTCATGCCAAACAAGTCTGCTATAGTAATAGACCAAGCTCCGTACCACAAGCAAATAGACCCGGAAACTAAAAATCCTACAATGTCATGGTTAAAAAAAGACATCATTAGTTGGCTGCAAAAAAGAAACATTAGTTTACCCCCTCATTCAACTGATTACGCACAACTAACAAAAGCTGCATTGATTGAACATGCGAAGCCTCACTTCGGAATCCCCAAGAAAATACTTGAAAACATCATTGAAGATACCAACCCTGGTATAAAATTGATATGGCTCCCGGTAGCGCATTGTGAGCTAAATGCTATAGAGCTTATTTGGGCCTATGTTAAAAATAATATAGCCAAGATTAATAGAAGAAATGCTGCAGAGAAAGGAAATAGTATCACTGTTACAAGAGATTTGTGCAAGGAAGTTTTGCAAACTGTTACACCGGACCTGTGGAAAAAATGTATACGTCATGCTCAGAACATTGAAGACAAATATTGGGAAAAGGATCATCTATCAGACGAAGTTCCGCTGGCGCAGCCGATTATTGTTGACCTTCAAAACGATTCTGACTCGGACTCTGACACAGACTACGATTTTGACATCGAGGGAAATATTTCGGACTTGGAAAATTGAGAAAGACATGTACATACAAATAAAAAATACAAAAAAAAACAAAAATACAAAACACAAAAAAAATATAAAAATATAAAAAGAAAAAAAAATCAATTTTAAAGCTGCCATTGGAGGTCCAAAGCCCTCATGAGAAAACGCTGATGGGAATTGATTGTTAGTAAATTTATGTAAATTTAAAACTACTAAATATATAAACTACTAGCTGTACCCGCGGGCTTCGCCCCGTTTAACTTCATAAGTATTCGCATGGCTCATTCACGCCCTGGTTGAAGTTCGTTCGCTACGCTCACTCACCTTTAGGTTGGAGCTCGTTCGCTGCGCTCACTTGCCTTCAGGTTAGCTCGTTCGCTACGCTAACTCGCCTCCAGGTTGAAGTTCGTTCGCTACGCTCACTCACCTTTTGGTTGGAAATTAGCTGTTGTCATATATTAAAAAAAATTAATTGTGCTGCACCCTGTTGGTAATCCTTTTAACTTTTATGCTATTGAACATCATAGAACAGAACCAACTTGTTTAATTGAAACAGCTGTTAAGATTCATTAATTCCTTTTAAATATGAAAAATCATAAGATTAACATGGGGAACTACAGAGCCACTGGGGCGGAGCCCGAAAGGGTTTTTGAGATAAGAATATGCTTTAATGTTAATCGGGAATGTGAGCTATCATCATGCCAAATTTCAGCCCAATCCGTCCAGTAGTTTATGCGTGATTGAGCAACACACACACAAACACACACACAAACACACACACAAACATACACACAAACTCACAAACTTTCAGATTTATAATATTAGTAAGACAAGTAAATATTGATTTTCACAGTTGTTTGCCGTGAATACCGATGCAATGTCAGTGTGGTGGTCAGGTACACATCGGCAACGTCGCAGATTCGCTGCGCTCCCGCCCGGCTGGGAAATATCGTACAAACACCAGGCGGCCCGCTGCCAGACGCGGGAGAAATTTTTGTTTACAAATATAAATCTGTTTAAAAAACACCTTTGTTCGCATTATAAATCTATCATATTGGTGTTATTTCTTGTGTCACGACAAACACGATGGTATTTTGAACGAAATTTTTAGCGTCTTACTAACGATGTTAGCATAGGTTTTAAAAATTAACAGCAGCATAAAAACTATTGTGAGTAAAAATTTTAAAATGCATGGAAATGTTAACAATAAACCTACCAATAAGCCATAAAAATTTCAGAAAGATTGGCTCAGTGGTTTGTTCACAATTAATTTTTAAACTTCAGTGTTAGTGCAGAGTTCCTTAAAAACCGGTACTTTTTACGATCTTTCAACTATAAAAATTTTTCTGGTTAACGGAAAATTTTTAAATTGTTACCACGTAAAATGAATTTAAACAAGCTTACATTTCATTTTTGTTTCAACAAAATCGGATAATTCATCTCAGAGATATTTAGGCTCAAACTCGAGTGCACATATTTATTTCCCCGACAGTAAGTGTTTGGAGAACTCGAAATCGACGATATTTGACTAGCAGAGACGCCTGTCAATCTTTGTTGAAAGGGGGTTGTGAGTTTTATTGATTGGTTTAATACGTTCGGGGTTTCAATACACCGTTGTAGTAAAATTAATTTAGCTTAACAGATAATTATAAATTGTTTATACTGTATTTTAAGTTCGTCGTGGATAGCCTGTTATATTCTCCCATGATAATTGGGGTTGTAATACAATTTAATTTTGATTGCGTTTCTATATATTTTCACTTAAATCGACACGCCTATTCATGTGAATGAGTTAGATAAAATAAAGTTTAATCTAACAAATAAACTTCATTCAAATTACAGTATTACAGAATGACTTGTAAACAAAAGCGATTAAAACTAACCTAAAAATTACCTAACAAAAAACTAGCTAGCCAAGGTAATATTACTCAGTTTACTAGATATCCTACAATGAAGCAACTATTCCCATAAATCAGCAACAATAATAACAAATCCGACGATAATTACAGACGGCGGAAACCCGTCAACAAACAACAAACGGCTAATTTATGAAAAGGCGCAAATTAATATAATAATGGCGTCGGTCGCTTTCCTCGCTATGTGATGACGTCATCCGACCTTTACACCGCTCCCTCGCCTTGAGTGTGACCTCGGCCTTACGATTGGCTCATACTGGCATAGAGTATACACGTGACAAGGCATAGAGTATGCAAGCACGTGGTGCAAGACATAGAGTATAACAAGCATATATGAATATACGTTACAGTTCAGAGCATACAGGCAAATAAAAAAAATGGCGTTATGTATGGTATGGAAGCACGAAACAGAGTCAAGGTCACTGACTCGATGGCACATAGTATACAACCATCTGACGAAAGACATAGAGTAATAATGACTTCAAATGAACTCGTAAAAATGACACCGATGTGACCGGTTATGAAAGAATAAGATAAAAGACGTAAGAGTACTAGATATGACACGGATAATTCAAGGAAGTAATAAAATACACATTATTTTTTTGTAAAAAAAAGTATTGTCATCTTTCCCATAACAGACGTTTTCCTACCTTATTACCCACATTAGCCTATTTATTGTTTAATTGCAAAATATAGACAATGCTACTTTCAACAGATTAGACTTTGAATTTCTTTGGGAACCATCGCCAATTTAATGTTATCGATGACTTCGATTAAACTTCATTACTATATAAGGCGATACTCAATTTTTCAAATCGTAAATTGCACAAAATATTTTTTTTCAAGACCTAGTCACATTGATCCCTGTGTCTTTACTTATACTTTACCTATCTTACATCAAGTGAGATATATCAGCAGACTCGAGTCAATAAGCTATCTGCCCGAGGCAAGTTCTGTACACACAGATCACGTGGAGACACGGGGAAGCACAATACCACGCCGCCATTGTGGTGCACAATCAGCACAATATTTCAAAAAGCTGACAATCCCAGCTTTGTGATTGTGATGGTAAGGATCTCCGAATCCCCACACATCATTACTGCAGTCAGTCCTTGAACATCCTTCACATTTTATAGGTTTATTTGCGTACGTTGTGATATTGAATATAATAATGTAGTTTGAGAATTTAATATGGATTGAATTTTGTTGTATATGTGAGTGGGATTTACACGATTTATTAATGGACTGTTGTAAATAAAATTGATATTTAACTACTATTTTTTCTGATTTAAATACACATTTTTTTGTTCGTCATTTTTTTTTAACCCAAGTAAACATTTTTGTCCTAAACCCATTATATTAGCATAAATATATTACTTATTTGCACTTTGTTATAGGTATCCTCACCCTAAGTAAACTTTATACTGACTCTAGTATGCCCACCTAATACTGCAGAAGGTATACTCCTAACCAGCTCCTACCCCAGTATACCCACTTTATACTACAGTAGGTATATTCTAACCCCAAAGACCCACGAGTTCATCACAGGTGTCTAATGCAAGTAGGGTTGCTCGCCACGGCCCTTTGTATTCCATTGACTATTGAGTCTATTATTCTACCGGCTGCGGTCACCTTGGGGGGTGAGTTTTTCGTTAAACAAATGGTTTCGTCAGACTAAGTAAAACCACGGGGTAAGTTTCTCATTTGGACTATAGTCTGGGTTGTACATTTTGGATTCCCTAATCATTACTTCGCTGACAAAAACGTAATACATTTCCATATTAATTTGAACTTTTTAGTGAACAGTGTAAATTTGAGATGGATGAGTAATTTTTACTAAAATCAGCTGTTTCTTAATTATTATCGTTTCCCGAAGGCCTGGACGGTAAATAATCAGCTGTTTCTTAATTATTATCGTTTCCCGAAGGCCTGGACGTTAAATAATCAGCTGTTTCTTAATTATTATCGTTTCCCGAAGGCCTGGACGGTAAATAATCAGCTGTTTCGGAATTATTATCGTTTCCCAAAGGCCTGGGCGGTAAATAATCAGCTGTTTCTTAATTATCGTTTCCCCAAAGCCTGGTCAGGACGGTATAGTTTTGAATCATCAAAATGCAATTACTATTCTCAGGACTGATCCTGCAACCTTTTGATGGATGTAATATATTCCTTTCCAGGTTGAAAAGAGAGAGTCGAGTGGGAACTTCACGTCAAAACACAGGAAACAATTCATCAGTCAATCTCGACCCCTCGAGCGAAATCTAGCGCGGTAAATCGAAAACGCACAAACGCTGCCGCTAGCGTCAAATTGGGATATTGACAATGGATCAGGGAATATAACAAATATTTAAAATAACCGTCAAGCTTATCTCATACCCATTTATCAAAATAGAACATTAAATTGGGAATATAGCCCAATAACACTTAAACACCCGAAGTAGTGTAATTATTCTGATAACGTTCTGTTAGGTCCTAAAATAAATGATAATGTCGCTCGTTTACATTCTTAACGCTAATCATCCAATATTAATCGGTGATAAGAATGAATGACTTGCATTGTGAATAGTTAGGTGTAATTTATTGCTTCATTGATGCACAAGATTCAAACTCGTGTGTGATTTATGATAAACTTATTTTAATAAAACCACATCCTTGTATAAGTTAATGAACATTGTAAAAATACTAAACTTAGGTATCAATGAACAATTCCATGCATAAGAAACATAAATGGTAAGCATTTTATTTACCGGCTTATTTTCAAACAATAAATACCTACTGCAGAGCTACAACTGTTCGTTTAAGTCGGGACCAAACCTAAAAAAACATCTAAACACTTACTAGACAAATTTTACTTCTTGGAACGTCTAAGAACCTCAAGAAATAAAGTTGAAAGATATTGCTTTGTAAATATTTGTAAAAAACGGATTGATTCAAAATAAGTATTTTTAATTTGGTCGAAAATGATTTGACTGCCGTTTTTAGGTTTTGTCTAATTTTCACGTTGAACGTGCAACATTCTTTGTGTTCCTAAGAAATCATGCACAAACTTGCACATTAGGAACACAAAAGTAATGGTAGCCCATGCACAAGGGGAAATTACAACATAAGCCGTCCAATCCTGGAAGGGGATTTGTTTGAGAAATTCCACCCCCGAGAGAGAGAAAAAGAAGAACAAGATCAGCATAATACAACGTGTGGGACAAATCCCACTGCCATGACACATTAGGGCTAAAAAAGCCTTCTTGATCAGTATTCGGCCGGCAGTGGCAGTATGCAAAGAGGGTTAACAATAGAAGGGTAGGGGTAAACATACTCACCGCCTGAAGGGCTGCCAACCTCCGTCACCCCTGAAACAGAAAATTCCCTGTAATTGCGTGTCTAGTTAGGATGACAGAGATGTTCGCTGTTTTGACAAAATTATTAGGCTTTCCGCTAAGCTCTGCAGTGACAGGGTATTATTGTGTTTTCACTCCCTCTACAGTACCAATTTTATCAGAGGCTAACAAAAAAATTGCTTAGTTTTGGATAAAACAAAAAATTCCCAGTATTGTCGCCCAGTAGTGGCGTTTACGTGTAAATTAAAACTAACAAAATTTGTTAAGGTTAGTTAACGTTTCTAAGTAATTATTTTAAAGTCATAAACGAATTTTAGGCAAGAATACCATTCAAAATCAACACCAGAGTTCCAATAAAGATTATTTCAACACAGCTCACAACAAAAACACAGAACAAAATGGAAATTAACTTGTCAACTGTTACTGAGATTCTTTTTGGACCTTTCAGGCAATAAGAAACAAAACTACCTTCTAAAAACGACGAAACGTAGAAGAAACTAAAATCCTTAACTCAAAGTTAATTCAATTGACTACATCGAAAGCAGAACAGATTAACATTTCTGCGAAGTAAATAAACACGTAGTCTTCCCCGACAATCAATCACTACCAGAAACTCATTCGTTCCCAATTAATTTGCGAACAAATAAAATCCTCAAGGAAGTGACTCGCGTAAGGGAGGTTGAGTAAAACAATTTGTCCAAATCAGAGGTGAGCAAGGTCCTGCGAAATAGAGCTTGGGAGGAAATGAACCTCGTGGGGTGGGGTGCATTAATTAGGGGGGTGGATTGCCGCCATGGCGGGTGGGGGAGGGAGATCAGCTGATTGCATTAACACTGCCATTATTATTAGGTCGGGGCCATTGCTCCAGCTGATATGGAATTTAGGTCAGGTTTGAAGTTTTGAGGTTAGGTCAGTAGTTGAGACGTGAAAAGGGATTGTTGAGAAGTATTTGACAGAAAGCAATTTAGTTAACACTTTGTATTGCATTTTAAATTTAAATTATCTCAAATTTAAGGGTTAGACTTATAAAATAAAGCAGAGTTGAAGAATGATTAAACAATTGTTGATTTAATTTAACGTATAATTCTCAAAACTAATTTTGATGAAAAAATGAATTATTACTCTTGAGCTATTGCTACCAAGATTATCGCTTTGCTTGCTACCTTGAAAACTGACAAAAAATCCCTTACACTGTTTTGTTATTAGTTATCAACAGTTATTATCCTAACATTTCCTTCGCATTGCATAACCACAAGGTCAAAAAATACACAGTATTGTTGTTAGTAAAACAATTACTTTAAAAATGTAGTCTCCCATAAAATACTATTTTGACTGCTTTTGACTTTACTAACAATACTTTACACATGTTTTCAGAACATCCGCTTTGCAGGTATTGTTTCCAACGTGAATTCCTAATGAAAATCCCTATTCCAGGAAATTACAGCAAAGACTCAAATCCCCAAGACGGAAGGTACTTAATCCCGTAATACTTCGTCACAATCCAGAGCCCTCCCGTCGGGGCGAAACTCGACAAGAAAATTGAAAAGATTGAGATAAAACATATTACTCCAGCGCCCCTTATCTTTTTATAGCGGGTATAATCTTACATACCGGTGCGCAGGCTGGGAACCCTTTGTGCGTGAAATAATCGTATTTTATGAGGAACCGTCGTCAGAGAGCACTCCTGGGAAAAGCGGGGAAATATTGCCCTGGAAACAATTTGCCTGGCAGCCTGTTTAATGTCTTCACACACGATTGATGGCGGAAGGGGCGTTAGGCAAATAAGGTGGTAAAGCGCACATGAGAATTGAGATTTGTTGAAAACTCGACTGTTCAGGGACATTAACCGTGCATTTGGCGTTGAAGATGAGAATGAGTCATCATTGTTCCATAAAAAACGGAAAATTTGTATTTGCAATTTTTCAAATTTTACCATTAATAGCTCAATAGGAGTAGTTTATTTTCGCGTTCGCCTAATCAATACTAGTGGTAGCCAGTTTGATCTTGAGAAAGGATCTAAGATTGAAGTTTTGGTTCTCAACTGGACCCAGCAAATCAAAGAAATAATTCAAAAAGTTACGCCTCTAATTAGCGCAAACGTACCAGTAATACGAAATAGCACAATTGCAAAAACCAACCATCAGCAATAAAACAATCATGACACAAACACATAAATTCACATGTCAAACCCACAAACAGTTTACCGTCTTAATAAGCCAACATCGAAAGGTTGACAAAAGACTCTTTCAAGCCCTCGCAGAACCGAGCCCAAACAGACCACAAAAACCGTTTACGATCCCCTAACGCCCCGGAGCCTACAGGTGCTGGCGGCGGCACAAAAGATTTCGGCAAACAGTTTTTGCAGTCAGGTAGCAGCACTTAGTCCCATTGACGACTAATCGGCAGGTAATGGAGTAAGGGAGGTTGTGATTTTCGGAACTTTACCCCAAAGCGTGCCGAGCACGCGCCAGTCTGTTTACCTGTCCGCCCCTGGCAAAATATCCCCTGGTTTCGGAGTTTTTGCCGCGATTTTCGGGGTGTGACACGCGACTCTTGGAATAGGAGAGCGATTTTGGTGCGGATTTAGTACAATGCGCGTTAGTAAATTGAATCTTTGACACTTCCTATACATGTCAAAACTCAAAGTCAAAGAACATGTTGTAAACCGTGGCATCGTTTATAGCTCATAAACGATCACAGTAGCCAATGATAACTGAGGGAGACATTATTATCCGGACATAGACTCAGTGAGAGGGACATACTATGGGATATAAATTTGAAAACATCACAAGTGTTTCAAGCACTGCTGATATTCAAAAGCCTAATGTGACAAAGTCTACAAAAAACGTATCACAAGTCAAGAAACACTCTACTTGAATCCAACCACACCAAGCCATGAATGACTGCGTTGTCCTGGATAGAACTAGCTTGTTCATCAAACCAGAAGGCCTACAGGTCCAAGGTTAGGTTAGGTTTCCATCACCCGAGGCGTGTAGGCCTACACGGACAGGAAGGATCGAATGGCCTTTATGACAAAACCGACCACTAATTACAAAACCGGTCTTCCAATGTCCAATCAGCCAAGCACTGTATGCCTAACCTTTACTCGTCACAATTAGGTATCACGATCACCTGAGTAAAACGCTTAATTAACCCGTGCCTATTTAATTGCGGGAGCCGTTATGTAAATATTATTACGTTTACGGTGTTTACAGAGTAATTTTCTATATGGACTCAAATTACATACCGTTCTGGTTCGTAAAACCAACAGGGAAATTGCCCCGGATTGTCATGAAGTATGGTTGATTATTTGCCTTTCACATTGGTTATACAGTTTCATACCTTTATTGTCTGCGCACAAAGAGTGGACAATTATTTTTGTAACTGATTGCCGGTTTCATGCTCACATCGAGTAATAGGCCTACTGCGTCCGGTGTTGGAATTAGGCCTAATACATGGGCTGGCCTAGGCCTATTAGTTTCTATCATGAGTTCTACGAAATGTTTTACAAATTTTACACTATTGTAACTCTACAGCAATTATGTTGCAGCTAGCATTTGATTTTACAAGTAAAGGTTATCAACATGGTAGCCTAATGTTACATTGGTAGCAGTGGTGGGTCATGCCCGTGCAACCTTAGTGTAGACAATTATAAATTACAAACAGTGATAAGAACAAGGTCTATCGCAGTTGATAAGGCAGTGTTTAACATACCGAGATAAAGGCAAAGCCGGGAAGTCACGTGCGTGTAGACGTAGACTGTGGCCTACAGAATGTTACTGAGATAACATAGGTACGTGGCTATACTTTGTCTGCATGTAGCTGTCTGGTCAACATAGAATGTTGCTGAGAAACATGGGCTTCATGGTCGCCGATTTTAATCCTGCCTGCTTGGTGCCATGTAATTAAATAAATGTTCAAGCCTGTATACAAAATATCTCCAGCCTGTAGATAGATGTTGCCGACAACATATGATAATAGTGTTTCTAAACTCAAAGGCTACCTTCTAAGACCTACATGAATATGAATGTTGTGTTTGGTTAGCCAAATGGATGATTAATATTTTTACAGCCACAGATTGTTCGTAATTTTTTATTGCAAATTCTAGGATACGTCAGTTAGGTTATGTTAGGTTACATAGCGTCCAGGCGGAGTTGAGATACCTAATTGAAAATTACCTACCAGAAAAGTACTTAAACATAACTTGGTCTCACCAAACGCAAAAATGAGTGGACTAATAATGGAAACGGATATGAAAACTAAGTCAAATTAAAAGTAGGTAACAATTCATTTTCCGACGAACAATAAATGTCTATGCAGTTTTCACACAACGTATATCTTTCAGCGATGCCTGACTTGCTTGTAAATCTGTCCAAGTATGAACATATGTATCGGGTTGTACGTCCAAGTATGAACATATGTATCGGATTGTACGTCCAAGTATGAACATATGTATAGGACTGTACGTCGTGTACGTTCCGGCGTCCCACGCGGAGGCGGGCGTCGACCCAACGCACGTCCTCGTCCCGTCCTTGCTACGGACAATGTGTTAAATCACTACTTGTTCCTTCGTGGCCAGTTTTACGACCCAAGTGACCGCAACCCGCTATGTGACTACAGCTGATTTCTTGTTACATTGGGCTTGTATGAACATAAGATTGAGAGAGAAGTAAAGATGGTTCTTCATACGTTCTGAAGAGTTGTCAAGCTAGCGATTTTGAAGCAAGATTAGATTTTTAGTAAAGTGTGTACGATACACTTTGTGTATATTAGGTTATCGTGTAAATAATTACAGAATATTTTATCGCTGGTTTTTTGGGTATTACATATACAACGTCTATTATAAATCGCAAAAACGTTTACAAGTCAGTTAAATATATTCATATATAGGTACTGTATATACAAATAGTGAAGCAAAACATTTGTATGTGCATTTTCTCTGAATGTTACCAAATTTATTTATGGCCCCGTAAGATTATGATGATGAGTTAGGCCTATATTGAATATAAGTGATTATAATAAGATCCTTATTTTAAATTACGGTACAAAAACATTCATCTAAGTCGATGGACTACGTAAAGATTTATAATTATATCAACAACCCCAACAATATTCTAAGAATAAACTTCAGCAAGCTATTAATAAACTTGTAATGGTAGTAAAACATTGTAATAACATTGACCCGGTGGATTAAAATTTCAACTAAAAATAATTCATCGATGGATTATGTATTAATCTTAAATAAGGAATTATCCCGATACAACACAACGAAAATTCACATTTTAACTAACTAAAATCTTTACAGAATGATTTTGGACTGTTTGGTAAGATATGCCACACCCTAACTACTATGACTAGGCAAATTTAACTATTGTACTGCGTCTAAAATAAAACTCATTGCTTAAACGCTAAAGCAATAAGATACGTGGACTACTGGACTAACCATTAGTTAAGGAAATTAGCTACCTACATTTGAACAGGATTACTATTACTATCACATACAATTTTTGGACCTAAAAATAATCATTCAACCTAACTAATTTTTTTTAATAGAAATGAGTTGTTTTACTATTTGGTAATTTTGTAGTTAATAATACAAAAGAAATAGGTACAGAACTTTGTTGAATCACAACTAGTTATCGTAGGCTGACTTTTTACTTAAAAAAATATTAAAATACGTGAGTTTAAATATAGAATAAGATAATTACTGTTAAAAAAAATATAAAAAAGATGATTAACTTAATCTTGACTTAACAAGGCTGCACGTGCATGAACCAACAGGACACGACCAAGAATAAACAAGATTATAATGTTTTAAACCATTAACATATTTTCAAAAGAAATACCTAACTAAAATATTTTCATAAGCGAAATCCAGATCCACGAGTACAAGTAAAGCATGGGCGTGTACCCACGACCCCTCCCAGAGTACCACGTGGCAGCAAGTAAAAACCCAACACAAAAAATAGTTCCACCAAAGAAGTTTGAGAGCGCGCAGGAAATTTGTAAGAGCAACCACACTGCACACACAAGAAACTTAAAAATATTAAAACTTGAGCAACATTTCAAGACAAGTCACATAACGTGTGGAAAATACACAGGTGTAACACAAACAGGTGGGTACAACAAACGCGGCTTGATTTACACAGAGATGAAATCGTGCACCGGTGGCACAGAGTAATAAAAAGCGAAGCGACAGATCAAGATATATATGAGAAACGAGTCTACGAGACTTATATAAGACATACCTCTGTGGAGCTCCTTCCCGTAGCGCTGCGAGTAGAAGAATGCTTCGCGGGAAAAAACTGAGCTCTCCCCCCCTCCGCGCGGTGGAAGGGATAAGGAGCGCTGGTCGCGTAAGACGCGCGGAGGGGGGGGGGGCGGACGCGCACACACTTTTTCCATTGCGCGCGATTTTTTCCCTTCTTTTCTTTCCCTCATTTCTCCCGGCCGCGCATACTCCAGACGCTTATCGCAATGCTCCACACTTCTCTTTCTCGGCAAAGATGCGTGTTAATTTGTGTGACCATTGATTGAGGAATTATTGAGATGTGGTCATAAGATGAAACGCGTAAACAACTGCACAAATGCAAATGAAGGGGTCAATGATACTGCGCCATCTACATTATGTCGAGACATTTGGGTTATAGAAATTTGATCAGACAACTTTCAAAAATTGCTAATAAATTTCGAACGTTATATAATTAAGACAATAACTTGGTAATAATATTCGAGTTTTGACTTTTTGTTGGATTTAACTTACGGTGAAAATGCATTACTCAAAACAACTGTCATACAAAATATGAACACTCTTGGACTGGAATGGGGTACACCTGCTTAACTTAAGCACTTTATAGGGTGCAAATAACCACCTGGACAAACATTTAATGGTATAATTTAAAAACTAAAATATATTCTAGCACACACATCAGTTTATAGACTTATCAAATCGACTGTCTTGAGAAGATTTAATTTTTTAACCGATCTTCTCCTTTTATTTAAAAAGCAAATTTTCGTCTTAATTATCAAAATATCGGGGGTTTTAGTTGAAAATTTTTGACTATAGGGTTTTCAGTCTTGCTTTTCATATTCATTTAATTCTACAATTTCGATTCTCCGCTTTATCAACCATACACTTTGTCTTTTATGACCATGAGGTACAGATATTATTCTAAATATAAATCATCCTCAACTGGCTACCCGACCACTTACTGTTAACTAAATTTACTATGACGACGGACTTGACAAATCGTAACGTTATTTTTTTATTTTGGGGTTTTATTCGCGTCAGTGGAATTTTATGAACATATTTGCTAAGAACGGTCCAACCACTGCCATTTATAAGACAAATAAATTCATAACAACTTGTATTTCATGACTCGTACTGCTCGGAAATCTATTAATATTTCTAATAAACTACCACTTTTATGATAGATTTTTATAGTTTTCTTCAATTAACAATCCAATATAGAAATATTGGGCAAATATAAAGGGAGATTATTTGTATACGCAATGTCAATTTATACCTTATTTTAAACCGATATAAATCACTTTTACTGTGCAAAAAAGGTTTGATATTATTCCAAGAACGCAATTAAAATTTATTTCGAATTATGGTAAAGAGTATGGAAAATAGTTAAGCTATTTATAAATTGCATTTTAAATTACCGTAATAATAAGAAATTTAAATATTGCGTTCGATTTAAATAACTTTTGACAAAAGCTTTTAAAAATAGACTATTTCAAAAATGTGATTTAGGCCTAGTTCTGTTTATTGATAAGTACGGAAAATTGTTCTGTTTTAAATAAGTAGGGAAATTAGTTCTGTTAATGTACCGTACGGAAATAAAGTAAAATAAGCATAACACGTGATTAGATTAATTTTGGCTTCAGTATATTGATAAATAACTTTGCGGAACCCAGCGAAAAATAAGCAGAATGTATTTTTGTTAAAAATAAGACTTGCCGCTATACAAAACCGGTCATATATTTTTGATATTATACGTACGAAATATGTGTTTTTATATAGGCCTCCACAACATTTTTTACTATCAGAATAAAAAAAAATTGTCCTGAAAGGATTATACTCGTGGCGATTAGTAGAAGCTGCACATACACTTGTACCGGTTCTTTTGCAGTTTTACTTGATACAAAAGTTCATATATACCGGTACTCGTTTATTTTTTGAATATTTAGTTCGCAATTAATCAGTTTTAGCAATTGAATCTAATTTATTTCCAATTATTCACATTGGAGGTTAACAGATGTTTTTAAATAAGTTCTGCATAATTCGTTGCTATTCCTGAGTGGATAATGAAAATCTAGGCTTCGCAATCTGCAAAAATAATATTTTTTATGACAATACTGTTTTGATAAGTAAAACGTTTTTTTGTACAATAATTAGGCTATTGAATGTATGTACGGTCACAATTGCATGAAATATTTCATTAACATACAAGTAATTAATTGGCTTCTAAAAATTAAATTACCAATTTTTCAATAAACCAAATCTTCTGGAATATGCCCCAAACTTAGGGAATATGTAAACACACATATTAGGAACAAATAAAAAACTCATTAATATTTGATAAATTCATATTTATCAATTTTCATCTTTACGTACGAGACAAAAGTTTAATAATTTATTTGCCAATGCATGAAAATACACGTATGATTTTAAAGGAGACACACAGGTTATTTTTATGACATACTTTTAGACTTTAAATTGCAATCAATTTTTATAAGTTATGTCATAAAAATAACCTAGCTATAAGAATACAATAGAGGTCATTTTGAGGTTTATATCTGCATTTGCTATCGTTAGCATAATATTATGTTGCTACATATTATGTTTAATATAGCCAATTCAACGTACTGTACTTAAAAATAAGCTTTTGAGATTACTAACTTATATTTAAAAGTACTGCACACTCAGACGATACTTTTACAATATTTTCAAAATTTAAGCCACTAAATTCAGTGGCAAAAGGTAATGTAAATAATGGTAATATTTTGTAATAAATTATTGGCAAGCGTCCCGAAACACATGGCTCCAATAAAAAAAAAAACAAATAATCGTTTTAGTTCAAATGTTCACAAAATGTAAGCCACTGAATTAATGTTTAGAGGTAATCATTTTTTTAACAGTAAAAGGCGGCAATTTTTGGATCTAGTATTATAGCCACGTGTTTAAAAGACTGTGTCTGAAATTCATTACACCGAAAACAATAAATAACTCCTCTTACATATAAAAAACCATTAGTAATAAATCCTATTAAATACTAGAAATCCTGTAGGCCTACTACAGTAGTTTTTTGTGAAAATAAAATGCAATAATTACACATCGAATGTGTGCTAAACAAAATTGAGCTTAACAATGAATATTAGACGATTTCAGGAAAGACAACTTTATGTAGTTTACAAAATTTTTTAGACCAGTTGGCTGGACATAGAGCTTACCTGTGTACGGGAGTTTGAAGAAAACATTGCGGGCAGCGTCGCCTGAATTTGCCGCCACGCGTGCAACGGGGCGCGCCTTCAAACTGGAAACACTACTTTCGGCGCGCAACGAATGGACGGCTTATCAAACGCGCAGTGGAAGATTATCTTTAAAAATTTACTCCAATCCCAGCACTATTGAACATTTTAATATTACAACAGAATTAAATTGTGTAATGGTAAGAAAAACGGAAAAGTAAAATTCATAACGGATTTATACAACAGTGAAACATGTATTACTCTTTGTATTTCGAATTTTATGGAAAATATAAAGTTATTGTATGTTAATCTAACCTTAAATGTTTAACATTATCGCACTCTAAAGGTAAAATAAAATTAAGCTACAAAAACTGACGAATCGAATATATTTTACACAAATCACGAGTTTCTACCAACGATCAAACCCAAGAAGCTAAACCGAAATCTTCAAGTCACAAAACTGGTTTGGCCCTACATCACAACACACCACACACGCATTGCTGTAGCAGCACAACGAAACTGTAGCCTCCATAGTGAAACTCGGCGGGAGTTACCGTGCGCGACCGACCTGCGCAGTGTCCTCACCCCCCCCCCTCGGCCACGCCCATGGGGGAGGGGGGAAGTAGTTCCTCGAGTTGCCGCTAGGGGCATCCGAGGGCATTACCCTACGACCTCTGCGCGCCCTGCAGGCCAAGCCCTCAACTACATAGGAACAGGTGCATATTATACGTGCTCTTGGAATGTACCTCCCCCTTCCCCCGAAATTCTCTCTGATAATTAGTCTGATTATTATCGGCCCGCCGTGGATTACGTTTTTAATCCGTTTTGAAAACGTAAACGCAGATTAGTCCGTACTATTTTGTGTTGCCGCGGGCGCTCATTGCGTTTTCACAGAGAAACGCGTTTTCGTTTGTAGTTTTGTTTCGCTAGCGTACGATTGTAATCATTCGAGTACCGTATCGACGTGGTCGGGAATTATAAAATTACTAATTTATAGGGTAAAATAATACGATGGATATTTTCGATTTGGTACTGCATGTTATGGTTTTAAATCCAAATATGATTGACAAATTGGTCTAGGAAGGAGTAAGATGTATTTAGCTTAGTTACTGTTAAAGATCAGCTTTTTCTTTAATTAAGGTTCATACAATAGAATATCAATGATCAATGAAGCTGTGTGTGTGTAACCGTCATGAACCGTCTTTTATCACCTTTTGCATACTAGAAAAGTCAACATTAGCCTACTAGAGTAATTAAAAAAATAATAATAATAAACCGATAACTACAGTACAACAGTAAGAACAAGGTGTGTTTATAACAACAGGTGGCCACAATAAGCCTTCGAGACTCGGTATATGCTAAAACTAAATCAAGTATAATTCTACATAATCTGAGTAGTTTACTGAGTAGCCAGGCTTTTGAGTATATAGATAAAGCAAAAAACGATTAATTGGTTTTGTCATGGGTTGTCTTTAAATCATTTTTTCAAATATAAGAAAATATCTCCCAGATTTCCAAAACAAGAAAGAAAAATATGTGTATGTAGTTAGTTCTCTAATGACGTCTTTTTAATGAATCTCACTTATTAAATTGTTTACCAAAAGTCCAACTAGAGTATTAATTATGTAGTACTATTTTTTATCTCTAGTATCACATGTACCGTAGCAAATAAATTTCAATAGTAAATAAATTTACCTAATAGGCCTATATCTACATAATCTATTTAATTGGTTATACCATTGAAGTTATAATTATCAAAAATATATCATTAGTAAATATTGGGGTACGTAAAGAATGAACATTTATTTATTTACATAATATGTCCGTAGTACAGTTCTGACAGAAATGTATAATGGAATACAAAATTAGAGAATTATTTTTCCAAATAAGTTTAGACTTCATCTAACGTGGTGTTTTACCAGTGCCTGGTTCAATCTCTGTTTCGCGCACTACAGTTAAGTTAAGCGGTTTGCGTTTTATATTATCAGGCGCACAAACTGCAGACCGTCCTTATTACAATCATTTCAATCAATAATTTAAGATTTAGTGAAATATATTATAATGTGCACATTTTAAAACTAATTTTCTAATATAATGTTAAAGATGTAAGTTAATGCTTAAACAACTACACGAAAATTATTAAAAGTCTGTAACTAAGTAATAAAAATAAAGTAACATTGGATTCTAGTCGTTAACACTATTTTTGAACGGTTACACCTACAACAATAAAATACGATATATTTATAACTAGAACAGGCTATAGGCCTGTTAACATAATATTTTTTTTGTATTTTTGTCGTTTATAAAAGATGGTGAAGAGGGTTAAAAATGTAGAAAAAAAGCTGTTTCATTTTGACTACTAAGCATGTATCTGTATAAAGATGAGAATAGATTCGTTTGCATATCGCAAAAAATCTTAACAAAAGTTGCCTAAGATGTGCAATTTCTAAAAAATTACAACTATTGATAATTTTAGGTATTAAAAAAATAATTTATTTATTGGAACAAAAATATAGAATGTTGAACAATACACATTGTGTTGAGGAAAATACTTTGAAACTGAAGCTGTTTCCATATGCATTGTAAAACTGTTTACAAATTAACATTAATATGCGGAATGTGTTTTAAAACATATTTTATGCTCTATAGGCTACTATCCTAATTTGTAAAAAAAATTGATCAAATTGTTGAAACTAATAGACAACTTCTTGGAGATGGAATAAAGTTCCAGACCAATACAATATTTTAATTGTTCGTGTAAAGGAAATGTACGTAATGCAACGCTGTACCAGTCAAGATGCTGACTTAGACAATTTTTTTTCTAAAAAACATAGGTAAGGTTGTATGTAATTGGAGATTCAATTATTTCCTTATACATTTCTGTTTCTGTCCACTTTAGGCTTGTAAAAAAGTTTAAATTGAAGGAATAATATACTTTAAATACAGTTCATAGGTGAGAAATGTATTATGGTCTGGGTGAAATAAAAATAAAAATCAATTTACTCTACATGCATTATTGTTGAGACTTCATAGAACCTGAATTAAAGATGTCTACTATTATTATTATTATTAGTTACTTATAATGATTTACTTAGTAATGATATAATGAGGTTCAGTAGGCCTATAATTTGAAAGACGACTTAAGGGCATCACAATATAATAGGACTGTTATTTTCTGAAGAGACTAATATTACACAGGAATACTGTAATCAAATGAGATTCAATGTAACTTGAAAGGTTAATATTATTGTTGACGACTTCAATTCATCTCAATGCTTTTAAATAACAGCTCGTCAAAATTTAAATTTGCCACCTCAGATGAAAGTGGTGTAAATAAGGCTAGGATCAGTTACTCAGATTATTTAATTTATTGCAAGTTAGGTTAGGTTTAGGGGGACTGTTAGGGAGGGGTGGACTGTAGTTTGTAGGTCCGGACGTGTCAATGACAGCTTAAATTATGCACGATTGGTAGGAAAGGACCTAGATTAGGTTAGGTTATGTTTGGTCCCTCGCGATATAGGTAAAATTGAATTATTTGTACAGTCTTAAATTTATATATTGACTACTTCACATTTACATCACCTGCGCATCCATTGTACAGGGGAAAAGTCCAAAGTTGCTACCTTCTTGAGAATACAGTACCCAGAATTTTAATACAAGTGGACTATTATTTTCGGAACGGACTGTTTATTATAAAACATTTGGTCCAGTGCAATTTGAAAGACAGATATCATTGACTTCGAAGCATCTCGATACGAGAGGACTATTTTTATCTGAACGGACTATTAATGAGGATAAATTAAGATCTAGTGTAATTAGAGACAGATATCATTGTTGACGTCGAAGCATCTCAATACGAGAGGACTATTTTGATCGGAACAGACCATTAATGAGGATAAATGAGATTCTCGAGATCCAGTGTAATTTGAGACAGATATCATTGTTGATTTCGAAGCATCTCAATACGAGAGGACTATTTTAATCGGAACTGAATATTAATGAGAATAAATTGAGGTCCAGTGTAATTTGAGACAGATATCATTGACGTCGAAGCATCTCAATACGAGAGGACTATCAATATCGGAACGGACTATTAATGAGGATAAATTAAGATCTAGTGTAATTAGAGACAGATATCATTGTTGACGTCGAAGTATCTCAATACGAGGACTGTTATTGTCGGAACAGACTATTAATGCTAAGTAACAATCAAATGAGGTTCCATGTAATTTACACGTACCGTGGTCAGCGCCTACAACTGGTTAGTCCGGTCCAGGCCGGAGTTTCGGCAGCTGCATATCTCCATCTCTTACACTCCCACTTCCACCCCCTTGTATCGTCTAGCTTTATCTTTTCAATCATTATTTAAATATAGGGTGAAATTTAAGATGTGATCCAATACAATTCAAGCTAAATACAACCACATTGCTTGATATTTTCGCATCTTTTAAAATATCAGTAAAACTATAGCTGGGTACGAAATTCGTTGATATTAATTGTACACGTTGTATACTCCTTGCAGGATTTAACTTTGTTTGCAAAAATCAGTAAACCATAGTGTATTGAGTTTAATATATACTTCATACTTTAATACTTTCTTATTAAATGGCGACCATACAAAGTAGGTATTTTAAGCCTGGAGATGAGTGTAGGATGAGTGGCGCGATCTTGTAGTCTTGTTAGTGAATATATAATAAAAATATATCCTTTTGGATCAGCTGAAAAGAATATAATTTCGAGGTCAAACACCTCAGTTGTCACATCGTACTATCTTGAAAGAAGGAAGTAAAATTTAATTTAAGTGAAATTTGAGTCACACAATCCAATTACATTTTTTATAAACATATCCACCTTGATTAACCTCGCTACAGCTTTTAAAATATTAGTAAAGTCTTTGGTATGTCATTCACTGACAAGTTATACACATTAGTAGTGGCGAACTACCGGTTTAAAGTCACTTGGGGCATGTTTTCCCATAAGAAATAACATGGGATCATTTTTTGGCCACTAAAACCAAAAATCCTGATCTTTGTTTAAATATCCCTATATAATTGTCAAACCTTATTTCTTACTTATTCCCCATAAATATATTTGATATTAAGCTAAAAAAGCTATTTCTTACATTTATTGACCCTTACAAGTGTAAATGTAGAGTAGTGGCGAACCCACAATATGACCTCACTTCCGGCATTTTTTGGCCCAGAACTTTTAAAATTTTCGGCGAAAAAATGTCCGAAGCCCCAGGAGCTTTTTTTGGCCACTTTTCTTAAGGACCCAGCTCTCGACCTATACACCCATATATAAATTTTTTACTTTTTTAATACTGAAAAACACGTCTGGAAATGGTGAGCTTTTTTTGACCACTTTTTTAAAAATCCAGCTCTTGACCAATACAAGCCTATATAAATGATCAATACCATTGTATAACTTCATTACTATTTCAAATCCACATCCATTCACAGGTATATTCTCAAAATCATCAACTTGACAGTGCGAGGTTTGTACGCGAACTCGTGCGCGCTCCCGGCTCACGGCGTGCTCCCGACTTATGGTCAGGCTTCTCGCTCCCGACTCATGGTCGGTTTTCTCGTCTCTAGTGGTAGCTCTTGATTAAGCCTTGGGTGGGTGACCTCCCGTTAAAATAATTTCTAGTTAAATTGTTTAAAAGTTTTTAATTTCTAGCTAAAAATTTTGAAAATTTCACAATTTCTGGTTAAAAATTTTTGAAATTTTCGAAAAGTCTATAAATAGAAGTGACATTCGGGTGATATTTCATTCTGGACCATGAGGCCCACCTGTCAACACTGCTCCGTGTCGCTCTCCACCAAAAGTAACCTGATTCGCCACTACAAGGTAATTCATCAAATGAAGGTGAAACTGTGCAAGGTTTGCAATTTAATCTGTGATAATAATGTGGCTCTAAAGTCGCATATATTACAAAGACACAAGAGTTGTAATTTTTGTAAAAGAAATGTTGTTGGACATTTTAAAAGACACGCCAATTCTTGCATAAAATGTCCATACACAATGATAAAATTTGTTGGTGAATCGATTAGAGCTGACCTTGAAAGTACTCTGAAATCTTGTCCTCTGCCAATAAAATGGACTTTAGTTAGGAGAATCAAATTTATAAAATATTCAATGGATCAAAATGGAAAATTAGTTAATGAAAAAGAATGTATTGCAGATTTTAGAAGCCTTACTACCTTAACTATTGAGAAGAGAGATTTAAAGTCTCAAATTGAAAATGCACTTTTAAAGATTGATGCTTCTATACACAAATACCAAGCCCAAGGTAGTGGATGGATATATGACTATACTAAGTATTGGCAGTTGCACGTTTACAAGTACAAGCCCTTAACTCCAAAGTCATATATTCCCACACCAAAAACTATTCAATCGAAACATGCAGTTTTAAATATAAAAAATGCTGATAATAAATGCTTCCTTTGGTCAATTTTAGCAGCTTTACATCCAAGGAATTGTATCAATGAAAATGCTGAAAGGGTCTCTAATTATCTACAACATGAAAGTCAGTTAAATATGACAAACATAAAGTATCCCGTAAAAATATCTGATATAGATCAATTTGAAAGACAAAATAATATAAGTGTTAATGTATTTGGGGTTGAAGACCAGAAATTCATATATCCATTAAGAACAACCAAACTAAATAGTGATACTCATGTAGATCTATTGTTATTACAAGAAGGTCGTAAATCACATTACTGTTTAATTCGTGATTTTGATAAGTTAATGTTCCACTCTACAAAAGATGACCATAAGAAGCATTTTTGTAAGTTGTGTTTACAACATTTTTACACTAATGATATATTAGAACGTCACATAACATATTGTAAAAATTTTGATGCTCAACGAGTGGAAATGTCTAAACAAGATACATTACAATTTAAAAATTATAAATATCAACTTAAAGCTCCATTTGTGATTTATGCAGATTTTGAATGCTTTATAAACTCTAACAAGCATACTCCATCTGGATTTGCATTTGTTGTTGTGAGAGATTCTAAGATTATTTCTGAAGAGTTATATAGTGGTGCAAATGTTATGGATGTGTTTTTCAAAAGGTTGTTTGAGACTTATGACTTCATTAAACGTCAAATGTCAATATACATTCCCCTAGTAATGACTCCTGAGCAAGAGGTATCTTTTAAAAACTCAACGCATTGTCATATTTGTGAAAAGCCCCTATATTTTGATAGGGTGAGAGATCATTGCCATTCCTCTGGGCAATACCGTGGAGCTGCCCACAATGATTGTAATTTAAACTATAAAGTAACAAAGAAAATACCAGTATTCTTTCATAACTTAAAAAATTACGATGGACATTTAATTATGCAACACTTGGGAAAGTTTAATCGTAAATTAAATTGCATAGCCAAAGATATGGAAAAGTACATTTCATTCTCTGTTGATGATTTAGTATTTTTAGATTCCTATAACTTTCTGTCCCTTCCATTATACAAATTAGCTTCCAATTTAAATACATTTAGATTCATAGACAATCCACTACTACAACGCAAAGGCGTATTTCCCTATGAATATATGACGGGACCAGATAAGTTTGCAGAGTCTCTACCTCCAATTGAAAAATTTTACAGTACTTTAACTAAAGAACATATCTCTCCCATCGAATATGAACATGCTAAAAATGTCTGGACCCATTTTAATATACATAATTTACAAGAATATCATGATTTATATCTTAAAACAGATGTATTGCTACTGGCTGATGTGTTTGAGACATTTAGAGACCTGTGTTTAAAGGATTACAAACTTGACCCCGTACATATGTATTCACTTCCAGGACTAACATGGGAAGCTTGTCTTAGAATGACTAGTATAAAATTACAATTATTTCAAGATATTGACATGCATTTGTTCATAGAAAGTGCAATCAGAGGAGGAGTCAGTATGATTTCTACACGTTACGCTAAAGCCAATAATAGATATATGGGCAAACATTATGATCCCAATCAAGAAAGTGTGTATTTAATATATTTAGATTGTAACTCGCTATACTCCACAGCTATGTGTGAGACACTACCCGTGGATGGATTTCGTTGGACGAATGAGATAGACTACAAAAACAATCAAAATGATGAGTTTGGATATATCTTAGAAGTTGATTTAAAATACGATAAAAGCTTACATGATTTACATAATGACTATCCATTAGCACCAGAGAAAATGAATGGCAAATTAATACCTAATTTAAATGACAAAACTAAATATATTTTACATTATAAAGCATTACAAAAATATGAGGAATTAGGTTTGGTTGCTACAAAATACTATAGAATTTTAAAATTTAGACAATCAAAATGGCTTGCACCCTATATTAATTTTAATATTGAAAAACGCAAATGTGCTAAAAATGATTTTGAAAAAGACTTTTACAAATTGTTAAATAATAGTCTCTTTGGTCGAACAATTATGAACCAACGCAAGTTTCGTGATATATATCTCAAGGATGAGTCACTATTAACAAAATATGTCACTAATCCAAGGTTTGACTGTAGCAAAAAGTTTGATAACAATTTACATGCTATACATTTAAATAAATTAGTTGTAAAGTTTAATAAACCAATATATTTGGGAATGACCATTTTGGATATTAGTAAAGTAATAATGTATGATTTCCATTATAATTATATGTCAAAATTTAAGAACAAAAGATTTCTTATGACAGATACAGATTCTTTAATGTATTCTATAGTTACAGAGGACTTTTATAAGGAAATAGAATGTGACTTGCACTATTTTGATACCTCTGGATATAGTAAAGACCATTTCTTATACTCTGATAAAAATAAAAAAGTCACTGGCAAGTTTAAAGACGAATTAGATGGTCATATTATGTATGAATATTGTGGTTTAAGACCAAAGTTATATTCTTACATTCCTCTAAAATGGTTATATGAAGAAGACAAGCAAGCTTTAGAGGTGAAGAAAGCTAAAGGAGCTGATGGTGCCACTGTTAAACATCTCCTTAGACATCAACATTATTTGAACTGCCTTGCAACTGGGCAAGATTACTATGAGAATGTGACAAGAATTAAATCTACAAATCATCATCTTCAAACCTTGACCATGAATAAGAAAGTACTATCCTTTGACGATGACAAGAGGTTTATTCTGGAAGATGGTATCAATACTCTTGCGCTTGGTCATTATAAAATTGATCAAACATAGTTATGTTCAAATGTATGTAGATATATTTAATGTTGCAAAATAAATACAAATGTTAAAAAACTCCAGTCTTTTATTTATTTACCCTTACCATCCTCTTGATAGAATTGGTCAAACATAAATCTATATTTGCCATTATTCTTTGACCTTTCTTTGTCTATTACAAAAAAGCCATATTTAGTTTTATCCCAACATTGATGACAGAGATTTTTAAATTGGTCAAATGAAAAGTCATTACCAACATGATTGTGATATACATGTTTTAAATTTAAATCATCTTGTTTGAATAATATTAGGAAATTTACATTATCACGTAAATGTTTGTGTACTTTGCTGTAAGATTGACACAAGTAAAAACAGTTAATATTTTTATGTCGACCCATTGAGAAAAATTGTGTAATATTTGGACTATTTATGTCATCAAATACAACAACTGACTGTGATTTTACATCATTTGGTGTGATTTCACAGTCAGTAAACGTGTGTAATTTCACTTCATCACACAAACTAAATATTTCAATTATTTTTTTATATTTCTCTTGTTCTAATGATTTAGATATTAAATATAAGTTTGTAAATTTTAATCCTTCCTTTCTTACAATTAAGTTATAAATTACAACCGTCTTCCCACTTCCACTTGGACCGCAAATAACACATCGAATATTGGTGGGAAATAGACCCATTTTCTTTGGTATATTTTCCTTAGTATGTACTATTTTAAATTTGTGTTTTTGTTGAATAAAAGACATTTTTTATATAATAAAAATGGTAAAAAATGTTAATAAGAAAACATGTAAAAAAGGCAAAGGTTTATTCTTAAAGCCTTACAGGGGTCGAGGGCTATTGAATACTCTTATAAATAATCTTCCATTTCCACTTCACATACCATCATATCGGTACTGTGGACCTGGAACGAATATACGTCAAAATCTAGCCAAAAATGTACCTCCAAAAAATAAGTTAGACTCTTATTGTAAAGAGCATGACATATTCTACATGAATAATCCCGATACCGCTGCTCGGAACAAAGCAGACATGAGATTAGCAGACTTAGCTTGGACTAGAGTTACAGCCAATGATGCAAGTCTTGCTGAAAAAGCTGCTGCTTATGCAGTGACAAATTTGATGAAGGCAAAAGCAAAAATGGGAATGGGATTAAAATTTAATAAAAAAGATGGACAACTACCAGCTGTTAGAGGCTGCAAAAGACGTGCCTCACTTCAGAGGGGTGTACCTAAAAAGCGAGCTAAAAAATCTAACACCAAGAGTAAAAGAGTGCGGAATAGTTAATTTAGACAGTTCATCTGGCACACATTGGACAGCATATCGTAAAAATAAAGATATTGTAATTTATTTTGACCCATTTGGAATCCAACCTCCAAAAGAAGTAATTAAATATTTTGAGGGATATAAAATATTCTATACAACTGATCAAATACAAGATTTAAATAGTTCTATTTGTGGAATTTTATGTTTATCATTCATAAAAAATATTTCTTTATAAAAATGGATTCATTTACTATAACATTTTCGGGTACAGAGCCAGAGCTAAAGTCAGTGTTCTTTCCTCCCATAGAATTAAATGATGATTATGTAATTGGATTAGTAGATTTTCAAAGTTATAATTCTATATTTAATGTGAAAAAACCTCTAAATACTTTAACATATTACAAAGTAGAGAAAATAACATTACCAAAAGGAGATATCTCAGTTGATGATTTAAACCAGTTATTAAATGGCAAACTTAAAGTTATAATAGATAAAAATGGAGAAGCATTAATTAATACTAAATCCAAACTTTTATTTAAAGGGCTTATTCCAAAATTAAATCAACTTAAAGGCAACAAATTAACCATTAGTGAAGGTGATGATGTTTTCTATTATGACCACAATGCTCCAGTTACAATAGAAATTTCTGAAGGAACGTATGAGGTGGTTGAGCTTGCAAAGGAAATTCAAAAGCAAGTCCCAGACTTTTTCCTTACAGCTAATAATAAAACTATGAAAGCTACACTACTTTCTACCCACGTGTTTGATTTTACAAAACCATGTTTAGGGTCTGTTTTATTGGGATTTAAAGGTGTTTCTACTCCTGGTGTTCAGTTTGAATCTACAAATAAAATAAACATTAATAATGTAAATGTGATTAGAGTAAAATGTAATATTGCAAACGGGTCCTATTTAAATGGCAACAAATCACACACCATACATAGCTTTTATCCAGAAGCTCCTCCTGGCTACAAAATTATTGAAGTTCCAAGAAATATTATATATTTTCCTGTAAATAAGAGAAGTTTAGATGTTGTCAGTATTACATTTGCCGATCAGCATGACAAGGCAATTGACTTTAACGGAGAAGAAACTACAATTACTTGTCATATAAAAAAGATATGAGAATTTATAAGAATTTATCTATAAGTGTACAAAATGCTAGGTTCCTAAAGTCAATAGGACTAAAGTTAAAATTTTCTATTAATAAAAATGGAAGATTTTCTAGACGTTACAGGGAAATCCCAATTCGACGATAGTGTGGTTAAAATTACAAATCACTCCTATGTTCCCCACAACACTTTAGCAATAAATAATTCTGATGAAATTCGAATATGTATTAATAATCAAGATTTGCTAACTCTCCCATGTAGAAGTTATCTGTATATTAAGGGAGAAATTGAAAATCATGACAAAGGTCATTTTATAAATAATGCATTTGCGTTCTTATTTGATGAAATTAGATACGAAGTCGCAGGTAAAGAGATAGACATTGTAAGAAACCCAGGAATTTCTAGTCTTATGAAAATATTGAGCTCTTATAATAAAACTACTAAATTGTCAAATGTAGCATTTGATTCTGACACGAATTTAAAAGAGTTCCATAAAGGTGGCAAGTTCAGTACTTGTTTGCCATTAGAGTTGTTAATGGGTGTATTCGAGGATTTTAATAAGGTTTTAGTAAATGTCAAACAAGAATTGGTGTTGAAAAGATCCAAAAATGATTTGAATTGTATATTAACAACCACTAGTGCTCCAGCCAGTGGCACTGCTGATACAATTCCCAAAATTACACTTAACTCTATTCAATGGGTGATGCCACATGTGATACCATCAGATGGAGAGAAGTTACAATTACAAAAGATGTTACTGCAAAATAAAAATTTGCAAATTGCATTTAGAAGTTTAGAGTTGCATGAACTTCCATCATATCCCAATACCACAAGACATACATGGTCAGTAAAGACATCTTCAAGTTTGGAGAAGCCTAGGTATATTATATTTGGTTTCCAAACAGCTAGGGATAATAGTGCACGAAAAAGAACTGATGAATTTGATCACTGTAAATTAAAAAATCTCAAAGTATTTCTAAACTCTGAATATTATCCTTATAGTGATTTAAATCTTGACTTTGAAAATGGAGATGTCTCTAAAGCTTATGAGATGTTTATGAGGTTTAGAGAGACTTACTATAATACTATCCCAGATCCTATGATTAGTAGGGCTGAGTTTATGAAGAAATATCCACTAATTGTAATAGACTGTTCTAGACAGAACGAAACAGTGAAGGAAGGAATTGTTGATATTAAATTAGAGATTGAAACTGCAGAAAATGTACCAGCAAATACATCTGCATATTGTTTGATAATACATGATAAAGTGTTTGAGTACAATCCTTTGTCAAATGAGATAAATAAAATGTAAATAAAAGATGAAAAACATTCAACAAGAATTGGTTGACTCTGCAAATCAAATACGAGAGAAATATAGAGCTTTAAAACGTGGCAAGTTTCTAGAGGCTGAAGAGAGGTTTCAAACATTCCAACCTTTAATAGAGCCATTACAAGAATTAAAAAAAATTGCCAAAACAGAGAGGCCTCGAATGGAGATTCTCCCAATGACTCCATCTAGAATACCAATAATACCAAGATTGCAACCATTACAACCATTACAGCAATCCACTCCACAGAAATTAGATTTTGGTCTTTTAGCATCAGACTATTTAGGAAATTACCTCAGTAAAAGTAGTATGACAGACACTACATATGGTATTAGACGAGAAGCAAATAAATTTTTTATTGGAAATAAGGAAGTTGACATTGCCAATGATGATGTTACAATTGCAAATAAAACCTACAAGGGGACAAAAGGTTTGTGGCAATTGTTAACTTTAAAAGAACCTGAGGATTATACTCAGGTTGATTTGCAAAATTATAAAGAGATTTTGGAAGCCACAAATGGACATTTAAAGAGTTACAAAGATGGTGCACCAATTTCAAGTAATAGACATACTAAATATCTTAATATAATTAAACCTCTTTTTAAATCTGTTGGTGAAGGTTTGAGACAAGTGACTGGTAATAAAATAGACTATATTTATTGGGATGATCCTAATGAGCTTGTAGATAGGTTAAGACTTCTTTGGCTAAGTCGCCAAGCCGGTAACTCAGGAGTGGATAATGAAATAGATTCCATTATTGAGGAATTAAGAGAAAGTGGAATTATTTATTAAATAAAAATATGTTTATAGATAAATTTTATCGTTTATATAATCCATATAATAAGCCTACAGAACCCAGGGCTAGTAATGAACCTACTTTAAATTTACAAGACGATAGTTGGAATTGTTTAAACCGTAAAATTGGTAATGTTAAAGATGGGGAGTTTGTAGATGATGTATCAACTTTGGGACAGACATTAACTAGAAAAGGTGATGTATTTTTACAAGGTAAAACTAAATATGAGTTTTTAGAATCTAAGAATAAAAATTGGAATGCTAAAAAACAGAAAATTACTAATGTGGAAAAGGGTGAAAGTTTAGATGATGTGCCCACTTTACAACAGACTTTAATACGAAAAAAAGATGGTACATTTGTACAAGACAATAAAAATTATGAATTTTTAGAATCAGAGAATGGTGTTTGGAATGCTAAGAAACGGAAAATTACTAATGTAGAAAAGGGTGAAAGTTTAAATGATGTGCCCACTTTACAACAGACTTTAATACGAAAAGAAGATGGTAAATTTGTTCAAGATGATAATAATTATGAATTTTTAGAATCAGAGAATGGTGTTTGGAATGCTAAGAAACAGAAACTTAGCAATTTGATAGAAGGTACAGATAGTAAGGATGCTGTGAATGTTTCACAAGTTCCAAAAATGGAAGCAGGCTATTGGGATTTTAATAATAAAAGGTTAGTATGTGTTAAACCTGCCATTGATGACACTGACTGTGTTACAAAAGAACAGACTATAACTTTTGATAAAAAAGAAAAATGTTGGGATGCCAAAAAACAATTTATAAGGAATCTGCCAAAGGGGGAATATTTAGATGATATTTGTTTAATGTCACAAGCTATGTATTATGATGGATCAAAATTTGTATATGCAGGAAGAAAATTTAATTTGATGGAATACAATCCTGATTTATTAGTTGCCGACCCTACATCTTTGAGCGGATTTAAGTATATAGATAATAGACCATATATACCAGAAAACTATGTATTTAAAAGAATGGAAGATAATCTATTGATTGGGGCTAATGGTAATATATTTACAGTACAAGGAAAGAGTGATGTTATAAAAAATGAATGAAATTGCATACGAACTTCATAAGCCTGCAAGAAAGAATTTCATTAGAAGGTCTTTTAAAGTATTAGGTATAAACGAAACTGTACAAATAGATTTAATTGATATGCAAAACTATGCTAGAGAGAATTCTGGCAATAAATATATTTTAACTTTAATAGATACATTTTCTAAAAAAGCTTATGCTGCTCCACTAAAGAATAAGACAGGGTTGGTGGTTACAGAAGCCATTAAAACCATTCTACCAAAGGGGGTTAAAAACATTCAATCTGACAATGGAAAAGAATTTTTTAATCAATATTTTAGCAAACTAATGAAAAAATTAAATATTAATCACTATCACACGTTTTCTACAACTAAGGCTGCAATTGTGGAGAGGTTTCAGAGAACTTTAAAGAATTGGTTATATAGGGAATTTAGTGCTCAGGGAAGTTATAAATGGTTGGATTTACTTCCAAAGTTAATTCGAAAATATAATAATAAGGTGCATAGATCCATAGGAATGAAGCCTAAACAAGTGAATATTAAGAACAGTAAATATGTGCATGAGAGGTTGACTTCTAAAGTAGTGCAAGTTAAAAAGCCAAGATATAAGGTGGGTGATAGTGTGAGGATTTCCAAGTATAAACATGTTTTTAGTAAAGGATATACTCCGAATTGGACAGGGGAGCTATTTACAATAGCAGAAGTAAAGAATACAAAGCCTGTGACTTATATCTTGAAAGATGAAAATGGTAATATAATCAGGGGAGGCTTCTATACAGAGGAATTGTTAAAGACCAAATATAAAGACATGTATTTGATAGAAAAGGTTATTAGGAGAAAAGGTGATTTATTATATGTCAAATGGCTTGGGTTCCCAAGTAGCCAGAATTCATGGATTTCCACTAAGGATGTCCAAGGGAGCACGCCGTGAGCCGGGAGCGCGCACGAGTTCGCATACAAACCTCGCACTGTCAAGTTGATGATTTTGAGAATATACCTGTGAATGGATGTGGATTTGAAATAGTAATGAAGTTATACAATGGTATTGATCATTTATATAGGCTTGTATTGGTCAAGAGCTGGATTTTTAAAAAAGTGGTCAAAAAAAGCTCACCATTTCCAGACGTGTTTTTCAGTATTAAAAAAGTAAAAAATTTATATATGGGTGTATAGGTCGAGAGCTGGGTCCTTAAGAAAAGTGGCCAAAAAAAGCTCCTGGGGCTTCGGACATTTTTTCGCCGAAAATTTTAAAAGTTCTGGGCCAAAAAATGCCGGAAGTGAGGTCATATTGTGGGTTCGCCACTACTCTACATTTACACTTGTAAGGGTCAATAAATGTAAGAAATAGCTTTTTTAGCTTAATATCAAATATATTTATGGGGAATAAGTAAGAAATAAGGTTTGACAATTATATAGGGATATTTAAACAAAGATCAGGATTTTTGGTTTTAGTGGCCAAAAAATGATCCCATGTTATTTCTTATGGGAAAACATGCCCCAAGTGACTTTAAACCGGTAGTTCGCCACTACTCACATTTATACACTGATACACATCTAGTAAATATTGCTATAACATTCATTTAGAGGTTGAAAATTACACTTGTAATAACCGTCTGTTCGGTTGATACTTTGTTTTAAACTTACACTATATTAAACCTTCTTTAAATACTTAAGAAACAAATGCATATAAATATATGTTAAATAAAAAAGAAAATAAATAACCTTTACCTATTTAATATCGCTTTACACTGAACAAAAGCATAAAGTATAAGGAAAACAAGGCTATACAAACAGTTAAGAAAAAAACAACCAATGCCTGAATACAAAAAAACTGAATATAAAATAGCTTTAAAAGAAGACAACAAAACATTACAACAACGAATAAAAACAGGTATTTCTACATGTATTAGTTAAAAATGAAATTCTTTAATGAAGTCCCATCTATACTGCCAGGCTCTTTTCAAATAATCCACCAAGACACGCCAATTCCTACCATGTAGGTATTCGAAATTCTCAATTTCGTTAAGGACATTTTCCCCAAAACATTGCTTTCTTAATTGCCTTAAAATAGGACAAACTGACACAAAATGGTAAACTGTCTCGTAATTATTTTAAAGAACAATAAACTATAATTTTTGTCAATCCAAGGTTTATAATTTAAGTCGATTAGTTCTGCCCTAGCCTTTATTGCCCAGGAAATCTTATCACCATCATTGGTGAATAGTGGACTCTTATCGCCCAGTTCAGGGCCAAGGTCAAGTGTTGATAACTGTTTATGGAACACTGAGGTACCAGATTTATTAGCTTTATATCTAGTACACAACTTAATACATCAATTTCTCAATTACCTGTAAATGCATTTGAGTAGATAATGTCATTTTCGTTTTCTGCATTAACTTTTGAATAAGAATAATAGAAAATGACCCGATCAGTAGTAAAAACCCCATTGTAAATAAATTCAAAGATAAAAATTAAGTTGTTTGATAATAATGTAAAAAAAAACATTGGTCTATTGAATTTTTCTACACCCTGCATACAAGAAGGTGGCCAAATATGTTAAACACTGCGCCATTTTATAAGCTTTCCAACCATATTCTACACTATTGAGGTTTGTTTTTGTTTGTTTTAGTGGTTTGAATACTAGAAAACAGGGAACCTTTTTACTTGTTTTCACTGTTAAATTAAAAAAAAATACAAGTTTTGCTTAGTACATGCCGACTTTCTATGTTTTAAATGTTAAAGACACCATGTTTTTGTAGTATTCAAACCACTAAAGCGTACATAAGCAGACCTAAAGCTCAATAGTGTAGCATATGGTGGGAAAGCTTATAAAACATTTTTGGCCACCTTCTTGTATACAGGGTGTAAAAAAATTCAATAGGCCAATGTTTTTTTTAAATTTTTATCAAACGCCTTAATTTTTATCTTTGGATCTATTTACAATCGAGTTTTTAATATTGATCCTCCATCGTTTTCCACTAGGCTATTCTTATACAAAATTTAATGTAGAACACGAAAATGACATTATCTACTCAAATGCTTTTACAGGTAATTGAGTAATTGCCGTATTAAGTTTAAAAACATGGTTATTTTTGGAAAACATAAAATAATTCTTTGGAAAGCCAATTTTTAGACTTGGAACCTCTTATATGCATCATCATACTTCATTTACTTTGAACTTACACAAAAACATTTTGTCACACTAAGTACCAATCACCCTGTATACACATACCCACTTTATACGTGTATTACAATCCTTGTATGGTTTAGCTCTAGTAAAACAAAATTTGAGTAAAACCAACTTTCAATACTTTTCTCGTAACATAATTGTTTTCCAATCTTGCTCCATAAATACAGTAAAACATGATTTGCGTAAAAATTTGGTTGTGGAACTCATTAGAATTTATTTTCAACTTTATAACCTTGTATAATCTATTTTCTTGAAATACCACAAGCAATGAATTGGTGGAATTTGAGCAGCTTTTTAAAATTCACTCTACCTTTTGGGAATCGACTTACATTATGACATCCTATTTGTATGATTTGGAATTTGTAGTCCAAACTTGGATTAAATGCAACCAGATGTTATGTGTAAACCCGGCCACAACTTAAAGGATTGGAATGTCTACTATCCATAATCCCAAAGTATATATGAACTTTTGAGAAAGCTACAAGTCACGCCTCCATAAACCATATACTTAAAATGTTTGTCATGACGAGAAACCTTGCGCAATTCCTTTCTAAAGGGAACTTTCCCTATACCTAATGTTAAAAATACCTCAGTTGTACTTATTTGTTTGTTATTCTTTCAATTTATTACCTTATTAAAATCCGGTGCGATTATTTGTTTGTATTACCGTTTACTATATTCTGTTTTGTTTATCTAGCTTAACTTAAACCAATCAATAGTTTTATTAATTGAGCGGAGCGAGCGAAGCGAGCGAAGCTCTTATACGTCGACTTTTATGCATTTCGTAATACGCAAACTCCTCCTAGACGGCTGAATCAATCGTTTTCAAATTTTGCATGGTGATAAAGACCATATCGGTGAGTGCCAACATCTATATGGCGTTAAAAAAGTCTCTCAGGAATCCGTAGAAAAATGAAACTGAAAATCACATTTTCTTAACATTAGTCTTATGGGTTGCTAGGTAACCATGTTGGCTGAATTAAATAACAAGTAAAAAGTAAACAAAAGATTTGAAGTTTTAGCATGTGTTCATAATAAGCCAACTACCCACAGTATACTAGGAAATTACAAATACAGTACAAAAGGAAAAACATCACTTGTTAATATTGAGCAAAGATTATACTTAAGATTACTCGATACATTGTAGTCAAGGGTAGCAGTGCGAAGTCTAGGATCTGTTTATGACGAATACATTAAGGTATCTGCAATCCTAAAATGCTATGGGAAGGGAAGGAAACGGGTCCGTGACGTAGGAAGTAGTGAAGGAAGTAGTAAAGGCAATCATAAAATGCTATGGGAATAGAGGGAAACAGGTCCGTGACGTAGGAAGTGATATGAAGGAAGTAGTAAATGCGAGCAGTCCGGAGTGTGGGGACTGTTTATGACGATAAGATTAGGGTATCTGCAATCCTAAAATGCTATGGGAAGGGAGGAAAACAGGTCCGCGGCGTAGGAAGTGGTGAAGGAAGTAGTCAAGGCGAGTAGTCCGGAGTGCGGGAACTGTTTATGACGATTAGATTAAGGTATCTGCAATCTTTAAGTGCAATGGGAAGGGAGGGAAACAGGTCCGCGACGTAGGAAGTGGTGAAGGAAGTAGTCAAGGCGAGCTGTCCGGAGTGTTGGAACTATTATGACGATTAGATAAGGGTATGGGCAATCAAAAATGCTATGGGAAAGGGAGGGAAACAGGCCCGTGACGTAGGAAGTGGTGAAGGAAGTAGTCAAAGCGAGCTGTCCGGAGTGTGGGAACTGTTTATGACGATAAGATAAGGGTATGGGCAATCCTAAAATGCTATGGGAAGGGAGGGAAAGAGGTCCGCGACGTAAGAAGTGGTGAAGGAAGTAGTCAAGGCGAGCTGTCAGGAGTGAGGGAACTGTTTATGGCGATTAGATAAGGGTATGGGCAATCCTAAAATGCTATGGGAAGGGAGGGAAACAGGTCCGTGACGTAAGAAGTGGTGAAGGAAGTAGTCAAGGCGAGCTGTCTGGAGCGTGGGAACTGTTTATGATGATTAGATTAAGGTATTTGCAATCCTAAAATGCTATGGAAAGGGAGGAAAATAGGTCCGCGACGTAGGAAGTGGTGAAGGAAGTAGTCTAGGCGAGTTGTCCGGAGTGTTGGAAATGTTTATGACAATTAGATTAAGGTATCAGCAAACCTAAAATGCTACGGGAAGGGAGGAAAACAGGTCCGCGACGTAGGAAGTGATGAAGGAAGTAGTCAAGGTGAGCTGTCCGGAGTGTGGGAACTGTTTATGACGATTAGATTAAGGTATTTGTAATTCTAAAATGCTATGGAAAGGGAGGAAAATAGGTCCGCGACGTAGGAAGTGGTGAAGGAAGTAGTCTAGGCGAGTTGTCCGGAGTGTTGGAAATGTTTATGACGATTAGATTAAGGTATCTGCAATCTTTAAATGCAATGGAATGGAGGGAAACAGGTCCATGACGTAGGAAATTGTGTAGGATGTAGATGTGTGGATTTATGTATCTCCAATACTACGGTGTTTCAGAGTGAACTAATGATTTTCCCCGAGCAAAGCTCGGTCTCCAGGTACTATAATCAAATGACGACACTAGCTTGAGGTTCGTGACGTATGAAGAGGTTAAGGAAGTAGTAAAGGTGAACAGTCTGGAGTGTGGAAACTGTTTATGACGATTAGATTAGGGTATCTGCAATCCTAAAATGCTATGGGAAGGGAGGAAAACAGGTCCGCGGCGTAGGAAGTGGTGAAGGAAGTAGTCAAGGCGAGTAGTCCGGAGTGCGGGAACTGTTTATGACGATTAGATTAAGGTATCTGCAATCTTTAAGTGCAATGGGAAGGGAGGGAAACAGGTCCGCGACGTAGGAAGTGGTGAAGGAAGTAGTCAAGGCGAGCTGTCCGGAGTGTTGGAACTATTATGACGATTAGATAAGGGTATGGGCAATCAAAAATGCTATGGGATAGGGAGGGAAACAGGCCCGTGACGTAGGAAGTGGTGAAGGAAGTAGTCAAAGCGAGCTGTCCGGAGTGTGGGAACTGTTTATGACGATAAGATAAGGGTATCTGCAATCCTAAAATGCTATGGGAAGGGAGGAAAACAGGTCCGCGGCGTAGGAAGTGGTGAAGGAAGTAGTCAAGGCGAGTAGTCCGGAGTGCGGGAACTGTTTATGACGATTAGATTAAGGTATCTGCAATCTTTAAGTGCAATGGGAAGGGAGGGAAACAGGTCCGCGACGTAGGAAGTGGTGAAGGAAGTAGTCAAGGCGAGCTGTCCGGAGTGTTGGAACTATTATGACGATTAGATAAGGGTATGGGCAATCAAAAATGCTATGGGAAAGGGAGGGAAACAGGCCCGTGACGTAGGAAGTGGTGAAGGAAGTAGTCAAAGCGAGCTGTCCGGAGTGTGGGAACTGTTTATGACGATAAGATAAGGGTATGGGCAATCCTAAAATGCTATGGGAAGGGAGGGAAAGAGGTCCGCGACGTAAGAAGTGGTGAAGGAAGTAGTCAAGGCGAGCTGTCAGGAGTGAGGGAACTGTTTATGGCGATTAGATAAGGGTATGGGCAATCCTAAAATGCTATGGGAAGGGAGGGAAACAGGTCCGTGACGTAAGAAGTGGTGAAGGAAGTAGTCAAGGCGAGCTGTCTGGAGCGTGGGAATTGTTTATGATGATTAGATTAAGGTATTTGCAATCCTAAAATGCTATGGAAAGGGAGGAAAATAGGTCCGCGACGTAGGAAGTGGTGAAGGAAGTAGTCTAGGCGAGTTGTCCGGAGTGTTGGAAATGTTTATGACAATTAGATTAAGGTATCAGCAAACCTAAAATGCTACGCGAAGGGAGGAAAACAGGTCCGCGACGTAGGAAGTGATGAAGGAAGTAGTCAAGGTGAGCTGTCCGGAGTGTGGGAACTGTTTATGACGATTAGATTAAGGTATTTGTAATTCTAAAATGCTATGGAAAGGGAGGAAAATAGGTCCGCGACGTAGGAAGTGGTGAAGGAAGTAGTCTAGGCGAGTTGTCCGGAGTGTTGGAAATGTTTATGACGATTAGATTAAGGTATCTGCAATCTTTAAATGCAATGGAATGGAGGGAAACAGGTCCATGACGTAGGAAATTGTGTAGGATGTAGATGTGTGGATTTATGTATCTCCAATACTACGGTGTTTCAGAGTGAACTAATGATTTTCCCCGAGCAAAGCTCGGTCCCCAGGTACTATAATCAAATGACGACACTAGCTTGAGGTTCGTGACGTATGAAGAGGTTAAGGAAGTAGTAAAGGTGAACAGTCTGGAGTGTGGAAACTGTTTATGACGATTAGATTAGGGTATCTGCAATCCTAAAATGCTATGGGAAGGGAGGAAAACAGGTCCGCGACGTAGGAAGTGGTGAAGGAAGTAGTCAAGGCGAGTAGTCCGGAGTGCGGGAACTGTTTATGACGATTAGATTAAGGTATCTGCAATCTTTAAGTGCAATGGGAAGGGAGGGAAACAGGTCCGCGACGTAGGAAGTGGTGAAGGAAGTAGTCAAGGCGAGCTGTCCGGAGTGTTGGAACTATTATGACGATTAGATAAGGGTATGGGCAATCAAAAATGCTATGGGATAGGGAGGGAAACAGGCCCGTGACGTAGGAAGTGGTGAAGGAAGTAGTCAAAGCGAGCTGTCCGGAGTGTGGGAACTGTTTATGACGATAAGATAAGGGTATCTGCAATCCTAAAATGCTATGGGAAGGGAGGAAAAACAGGTCCACGATGTGGGAAGTGGCGAAGGAAGTAGTAAAGGCGAGCTGTTCGGAGTGTGGGATCTGTTTATGACGATTAGATTCAGGTATCTGCAATCTTAAAATGCTATTGGAAGAGAGGGAAACAGATCCGCGACGTAGGAACAGGTGAAAGAAGTAGGAAGGTGAGCAGTGTGGAGTGTGGGAACTGGAAACCGTTTGTAGCAGTTTTAATGTATCTGCAATGCTGAATTGCTATGAGAAGGGATGGAAGCATGCCCAAGACATAGGAAATTGTGAAAGAAGTAGTAAAGTCTAGCAGTACGGACAGTGGGGATGTTTGTTGCAATTAGATTAACGTATCTAAAATACTAAAATGCTATGGAAAGCGATGAATACAGGTCCACGACGTAAGTGGTGAAGGAAGTAGTAAAGGCTGGCAGTGCAGAGTGGGGGAACCGTTTGAGCAGATGGATAAGTGAATTTGTAATACTTAAATGCTATGAGAAAGGAAGGAAACAGGCCAATGACGTAGTAAATGGTGAAGGAAGTAGTAAGGCTAACAGCGCAGAGTGTGGGAACTGTCTTTGGCAATTACATTAATGTATCTGCAATCCTAAAATGCTATGGGAAGAGAGGGAAACAGGTCCACGACGTAGGGTGTGGTGAAGGAAGTAGTAAATATGAGCAGTGTTGAGTTTGGGAATGGATTAATGTATCTGCAATGCTAAAATGCTACGGGAAGAGACTGTAGACTGTAATATGTTAAAAATGATTACGAAGCACAAATTGATACATATTTTCGATACATGCAATCGTTTACAATCGAAATTTACAACTGAGTTGACAACAGCTGATTTTTACTCCATAGAGGCTAAAAACGATTTTTACTCCCTAAATATTAAAAATGCTACTTTAGACCCGCAGCGCATGCATGAAAAAATACTGTTTTTACTGCAGTAAGACAAAAACAATATAATATGAACCCTTGATGACTCCGCTCAATTTTGTGGATGCCTCTGCGAACGCCACCTAGTATTTTATGAAGTCAAATTGGGTGAAGCTCTCGGGTAACAGCTAGTTAATAATCAAATTTATCGATAAAATAGGTTTATTTTATTTGTATTTTAATAATCAAAAGTGTACACCAATTAAGTGAAATTGTCGTAGTAGACTACAGCCTTAAAATCACCTCAAACATGACCTTGTCTAATGACAGATATTTGACCTTTTTCTAGTCGAGCTTTAATTGTCAAAATATCAGTAAACCATAGTTTGATTGGAACCTGACAAGAAAACTATTCAACAATAAAGCTGACTTCATTTTGTAATCCCTTCTAATATTTCTAAATAATAGTAGGTACATCATTTTGGGGTAAATTTAGTACAGCGTTTTATTTTATTTATTTATTTATTATTTTTTTTTTGTAAACGTATAAAGCAAAATGTAAAGCCTAATTGACGCGAGTTTCATTTATATTTTTGTTTTGTTTACGGTTATGTCAACTAAATGTTTATTAATTTATTTGTTAAGAGTATACTTTACAGTAGGAATTTAACTGTTTGGTTTGAAATCGTTATCCATCTTTGGGTGTTATAACCAAACAGTAAAAAACCCCGAATCAAAATAGAATTAGATCAAATCATTACGTTACGTTGATTATCATTGTAGCAAAATCTCAGCTAATTTATACAACAGTGGAAAAATATAGAGTACGGATCCAAATCTTGTTCTTGAATGAATTTAGTAATATTGCACATTCAATTCCAATTAATTTATAATTTAACTAATACAGCATTGTCAATATTTGTACATACAACTAAATGCAAATAAATTCTAAAAAAAATGTAAAATGTTGTAAAATTCAGTAAAGTCCCAACAGTGTAAACCGAACTCAATGTTACCAGTTTATGCAAATAGTGTTGCATTCGTTGTCGAAACATGCATAAAAAGCAGGCAAGGGAAATTAAAGCTAAAACCGCTCGCTGGGCAAAAACCACAGTCATAGTGATAAGGGGTGATAACATGGCGTTATCTACCCCCCCCCCCCCTAGTGTTATCTGCTGGGTGATAATATGGACCACTGCATCATGTCGTTTCCTGGATGTACAGATATTGATTTGGATTTCTATTTGAAAATTATTCCACAATTTTCATTGGTATTTTTGGTAGTATGTATATTTTTGTAAAAACTTAGCAATATAAAGTGAATAGGGCTGTTTAATTGTTTGCTATATTTGTTGACAATCAATTATATACTTGTGGTATGTCATGATTATTTAAAAACCGTTATGCCCCCTTACATCTATTAAAGCTTTTATTCACAAGTGATTTTTTTTATATAAGTGTAAACAAGCATGAAAAACTGCATAATATTAGTTAAATGTTAAGGGAATACTTAAAAAATTTCAATAAATTAGTTATAATGTATAAATCAGTATGGAAACCACTAAGTACGAAAAATTAAATAAAATACACGATTGTTTAAACGCTAAGTTTGTGCTGCAGCCTAGCGGTGTTTCGTGGAACTACCTTGACACCGGGTGGCTCTGTGCGCTAGCGCTCGCAGCGGAGAAGCTTTGAACTACTTGCAGCCGACGATTTGAGAGTACGTTGTTGTCCTTTTAAGTAATGTTACCCGCCCCACTCAATCTAACCTTTATTTTACGGTTAAAACGAATTGTTTAGCCTTTTTGTGGTAAACATTTATACATGTTACTCTATTGCACTTGGAATTTAATTATTTTGTTAATAACTGGTTGGTTGCCTCTGGTTTAAGGCCTAAATTTTACAATGGTAAAGTGGTAAAGATAAATAAGTATTGATATACACAGTACTAAAACAGTACACCCGCAATGGACTGGTGTAATTTTAAGAGTCTTCCTTAGTGGAAGCCATGTTGGATTTCTTCCCCATAAGAACAATGTTAACTTTGGGTCCAAATATCTCTTCAGCAAATTGTCATATAATTATTATGGATAAGGAGTTAAATTTAAGGAATTGCGGTCCTCTAGAGATTGACGTTTTTTATTTCACAATTTTTAATTTTTATAATGAATAATTGATTATTAATTAGCTTACAATTAAGCTAATTATTGAAAGGAAATGAAAATGGATTTTAGAAATTCAAAAACCTCAGTCACGAGTCTATTATGTTAAAAATACAAATTATAAATTTCAAAGCTATATCTTAACAAATAACGCCGTTACGTGTCCACAAATGATGTAATGTTTAACATTGTTCTTATGGGGAAGAAATCCAACATGGCTTCCACTAAGGAAGACTCTTAATAGTAGGAGTAAATTTTTTCTTTTGTCGGGTTCATTTTATTGATGGTTTACATTGTACGAATAACAATCCTAATATTTTCAATTTTTACTAGAAATTTAAAATAAACCCTACATTTTGGTTAAAGGCTTAAGTTATTTCATAGTAAAATATCACTTGAGGCTTTACTTTAAAATTATATAAACATATGTTATAGTCTTACATTTTAGACGTATACATCTGTAAGCTTCTAAATAATGATGTTTGTAAACAATACAGCATTATAAAAACAATAATTTCTTTAGTTATGTCTTCGTTTGCGAGTTCTCAAATATAATAACATTTACCAGTGTATTTGTTTTTACGAAATGTGTAAAAATTCCAAGCAACGTGTCAAAACAAATTATCGACGGTAAACTCAAAATTAACGATTTAAATTGTTATTTGTCGACAAGAATCCAAGATAATGGATGGGCTTTTAGACAGGGTGTCAGGATTTCCTGCAGCAGGAATTCCGTCAAAGAACACAAACAAATCCAACAACTCTACCGGAGTATCTGCTTGCTTACTCCACGAGGTGACCGAAGACGAAAAACACTTCTGCAAGGCAGGTCCACTCGACTACAAGCTTCCTCCGCCATCAACAAACATATACAGGGGTTTCAACACAGACGTGAAGGAATGCCTGCAGCCTGACAGTGACAAATCCTTCTTCCAACTTCTCCGAAGAGAGTTCCAGGACACTGTGTATGACTCGTATTGGAAGCGACCAGTGGGTAAAACAGCTGACCCTACTCCAACACTTCCAGCTGGGATGGATCCTAATGCTATCTTCGGAAAAGTCACCCCTAAAGACATTCCCGCTGGAGAGATAGTGAACCCTAAAAAGTCCTACTTAGAAGTAATGGAAGAAGCTAGAATTGGTCACGAGATGTACAAAAACACCCACAACGACTATGATCCAGGGGAACAGACAGATAGACATTATGGAATGCCTTTCAAGAAAGACCTCGTCTGGGGAACCCCTACACCTTGCGACCCTCAAGGAAGATGCATGAAGAAAGTGATGACGTTGGGTGCAAACGATAAGATATTCGTGTCTAAAATCCTAGCTGATCATAGGACAAGGAATAGAAGTTTGGTTGGCAAAGTTTTGGCACCCAACAATAACATTGAGTGTGTTCCAAAGGGTCATGCTTTTGGAAAGTTGAACAAAAGGGAACCTCTCGGAGCTGGAGAATTGATGAAAGAATGTCCTCCGAGTCTTGACAAAGTTGATCTTCACGAAGAACTCTGTCATGTTAATACTCTTCGTCAACAAACCAAAAAGCATAAGCTTTCGCACCGAGATTTGATAGACGCTTTCCATAGCGTTGATGTAAAAAAGACTGGATACTTGTCAAAAGAAAATGTATATCAAGTGCTTTCTAGATTTGCAATCAAACCTGATCGAGCTCTCTTTGAAAGCTTGATGTTCCGGTTGAAAGTTTTTTGCCCAAATGGAATGGTTGCTTACGAAAAGCTAGCTGATGTTCTTAATGTAAACGGCGAGTTTCCCAACATCCCTAAAATTGAAGACGTACCTAAAGAAGTTTTAAACTTTGAAACAACCAATCAAATTGCTCACAAATATCATTGTACCGATGAAATTGACAGTATGAAAGCCATACCAAGGGCTGGAATTCCTCCGGTGACAGACGAAAGCATATCTGAGATCATAAGTCCGAGTGTTTTCAGCAGCTACGGTTTGACCCCAGAAGACTTTACTATTCCAAGATCAGCTGCATATTTGAGGACTCTCGTCAATAGAATAGGGTGTCGACTCGACAAGGACACTTTCTGTAAAGTTTGGGAATCAGCTAAGGATTCTAAAGGTTGCGTTTCAATTCAATCTTTCCTCAATGCCCTTGAAAAATTCAAATAAATTTACCTCAAAACTCATTGACTTTTTCTTTACATAACACTTTTTTGAGGTGTGGATTATAAAAGGTGTATTTTGACGCAAATAAATGGAAGACGAGTATTGGAGGAGTTAGATGTTTTAGCTGCATTACTGATATAAACGGTGGTTCCAGTATTTAAGAATCAAAAGGCTTTGTTACTGACTAAGATCAGCTGTTTGTGTTTCCTAATACAAGTCATGACCATTTATTAAAAACTTAAGTTCAAGAACAGCAGGGTTCAGTTTCAGACCATCAAATTGTATACCATCAGAGGTATAGAAGTCCCCCATTACATTATGATGTTAACTTAACGAAATGCTAGAAAATGCGTTAATCACCACACGAATGTTTGGCTTGTCAAAAATGAATAATTAAAAGGATTACTCACCACAAATTAGATATCCACAAAGTAAACATTAATCCATTTTGTCACCACACGGGACACAAGCACGCACATTCACTGAAACAAAACATCCATCATGAGTTCAAGCTGACTGGAATTTTGAAGAGTATTTACCAACTTAACTAGATTAATATTTCCTATCGGGTCAGATGATTATCGGGTCACCACTTGCCATCTGTTATTATGAATTTCCCGTCTTTTGAGCCAACAGTAGTGGAATGCAAGTTGCAACAATCATTATGGAATTTTACTATCTTTGATCAACATGACAGCTTTAGCTTAGTAAACTGTAAACATAATTTTACTAAATAATCTATTTTAATTTGTTTCAGCCAGTTAAACAATGTAAAACCAAGATAATTTCCAAAATGTGGGAAGAAGTGACGTAAGTATTGCATTTATTATTTTTGTAGGATTCGTTAATTAAAAAAATTCTTATAAACTTTTCATGGTAGCATTAAAGGTCCTCGTCGGGTCCCTGAAGAATTTCAAAGCCAGAACCTGACGAATTGGACAATTACAATATATGAAACAATTACACTAATTGTTACAGCGATCGCGGTAAAGCGATTCGGCCATCCGGACACATATAACCTCTTGTAATACTGTAGTTTGACACTGGTTGGTAATTTTTTAAACATTAAAATAGAGAGTAGGCTTGTGTGATGTATTCAATCGATCAAGTGTAGCCTGTTCCGTAGTCCATCCCTTGGACAGTTTGATCCCCTATCCGTCACTGGGGTGTGGAGCTTAAATTAACACTGATTGAAGTTCAGCACTTGGCTATATAAAATGTGATCGATTCATCGACTTTGGATAGTGCAGGTAGAATTCGTGAACGTGAATTTGAAGCATGTTTCAATGTTTCATGACGTGTTGATGAGTTGGTGTTGACTATAGTCTGCATGACGGAACCTGTCTTCTACAGTCTACCTGGGAACTGGTCAACGAGTTTGACCCGGGCTAGTCACAAATAGGAAGGTCAGGGGACAGGTTACACCATACAGACTATAAATTGATTCTTTTAGGGGTAAATTACAGTATGTAAGGGTGTTTAATTTTTGGTCGTAGTATTAGAAAATGAATAATTAACAAATATACGTTTCAGCTTTATTAGATCAACATTGTTTTAATGTTAATTAAATTTACTAGGTAATAGTGGACAACAAAGTACACTCTTCATATACAGGAAAGAAACATGCATTATATTACTAAACATTAAGGATGGCATGCATTCGTTTATATTGTTGAAGTAAAAAGTATTGAGGCAGTCGGTGATTTGAGTTTTGCATAGAAGAGCTAAGTATATAAAATTTGATTTTTTTTTCGTTGCTAAACTTGTGTTTGGAATAAATAATACTAAGTTTGTCAAGAAGAGCAGATGATTTTAGGCAAGCAATGTAAAAAGATCAGCTACGATCAAATAAGGGACTATAGTTAATTAATTGTAAAGTATGCCACGACCTAAAAGGTATTCATGATTTAAAAGAATAATAAATGTTAGTTAAACCTATGAAGAAAATATTTTGTGGCTTAATAATATAAGATTACACCTCAATAGGTGTGTGACGTATATTTTAAAAACGTGTTCTTTTCAATAAGAAAACTAATAATAATCAGTCCTAAAATTAAGATGAGCGAAGGATGGGTGTTGAAAGAATAAAGTGATGTAATTGTTGAACTAAGATCAGCTGTTTCGTTATAGCCAGATCATTAATTAAAAGACCAATAATGATCAAGACCAGTTTAGTAAAGGTTCGATCCAGCAAAAAGCTACTGACTTGTTCACAATCAAAATGCAGCCTTCTGATTAACAATAAATTATTACATCCATTAATTTATCCAGCTATACCAATTTTACTAAACTAAACAAATGGTTAAGCGCAATTTATTTTTTCATGATCGAAATCATATTTCTGATCCAAATGTCACAAAAATAATTTGAAAATCGAAAATCTAAATCTGAATGTGAATGTTTAGTACCAGTACTAGTTTTTTAACTCATCGACACATAGAAGTAATAAACAAGTTTAAGAGTAATTTAGATCAGAATTATATTTCTCGTCAAAAAATTTGCCAAAAAATAAATTGTTAAGGGTAATTTAATCGTAACCATAATCAGTCTCTCATCTAACAGTTGGCAAAGGCATTTAACTATTAAAAATACTACAAAAATAACTCTAAATAGGAAAATGTTATACCGAACATAGAATTAAACAAAAGTTAGAGGTTATTTTTAATGTTTTAATGAGCGTAATCATATTTCTGATAACTGTTGTAGAAGATATTTAAAAATTAAAGGTCCAAATGAATGTGAAATTAAAATAAAAGCGTTTTTGAAAACTCATCGACACATGGAAGAAAACGAAATTTCAAGAGTAATTTATTCATTAAAATAATGTAATTTTTTTCTTATCTAACTGTTGGGAAAAGCATTTGAAATTCTAAGGTCTGAATAAACGGGAACATTTCACAGTGGCTTTTTTAAACCTCACTATAGACGTATACAATAATGTATAAGAGTAATTTAATACTTTTAAAGAGCATAATATTATGGATCTAACTGTTTTTGAAGGGATTTCAATATTATAAGCCTGAATAAACGTGGATATAAGATTATTGAACGTTAAAAAAACTTTCGGCACATAACAAATTAACTAGCATCCAACTTTTGAAGAAAGTATTTGAAAATTAAAAGTCTAAATTATTGTGAAAGTTTATATACCATCGTTTAAAAAACTCACCGACACACAGAAGGGACGGACCTCAACTGGTACAACTGTACTCGAGTTGTTTGCTGAGGTTGACCCTTCCCTCCAAAAAACCACCCGCGCAAACCACCCCCTCCCTCCCCCACTGACCAGCGACGCTTTTTGTGAAGAGTCTAGTTCAGGGCTGGGTCAAACCTGTCTGATAGAGGGGGAACTTATGGTATTGAATTTTTAATGCAGTTATTTATATACAAAGTATTATACTCTGTGTTATGGAACCTGTCTCCCGACCCTGTGAACTGACCTAATGCTCGGGTCAACCTTAGTCGAAGGACACAGGTTCAATCATACAGACTATAATCAACAATGAATGTAAGCAGAGTGTTGGTGCGTGCCGTTTGAAGAATGTGTTTAAATAATTTCAAGTTTTATAAGAGTGTAATTAGGCAAAATGACAGCTCAAAAATATGCCAACATTTAGTCTTATTTTCCTGGATAATGATTATTTTATATTGATTAACCAATTAAGTAGACGCACCATTGGGCGCTACATATATGCACAATGAGTGTAGATTGTGAGTTGGTTCTTTAATCAGTACTATATTCAAAATCCCAATGGTTAAGACAGCTAAGTCAAATTTCAAGCAAAAAAAAACTATGATAGAGCATAATCAAAACAAAATTATGGATAGCATACTTGTTTGTAATATTCGCAAGAATTCCTAAGGTACGGAGAAAATACATGATAGTAAATTGTTACGAGCAGTTATACCCGTGCTTTGTAACTGGAAGAAAATGTGACCTAGGCAACCATTACAATGTATAAGTAGTGCTGATGTGTGTTTAAAAATACAGCAACTCTATGATTTAAAGAGATAAACTGATTTAAAAGTGTAGAACTACTTACTTTAAAACCCCTAATTTTGATTTCAATAGATCCAAAAGAATAGGACAACATACCTTAGTGTAGCAATTACATATTGATGCTTCATGAAAGAGATGTTTTACCATAGTTCTTCAATTTTAGTCTCTTTACACATAGCTTTCTAATTAAATTACAAATGAAACTGTGAGCAATACTCTACAAAACGTATACAACTTCCTTTAACCAAACATAACCCTCTTACTAACGCACATAAACCATCACAACTTATTTTTCGAGTAAATAAACAAACACCAGTTAATTGTATTGACCAGCTGTTTCATAAATTTATTTTACTTAAACTTAAGAAGCATGTCAGACGTAGCCCTTTGGAAATCAGCCTGTCGGGCAAAGACCGTAAGACATTTGTCCATACCAATAACCTTTGGCAAATCTACACACTCTAAGCTTTATTTTGGTGTGCTATTTGCCTATATTTTTTTGTAAATGGCGAAAACCGTTTATTAAAATTTGATTGCATCAATTTAATACTATAAAAGATGTAGGTACATATTGTTTGTTTCGAGTTAACCATGTTACTTTATACGTATAACAATTAAAAAAATGTACAAAATAAATTTTAATGGATTTTTCAAGATGAATAATGGATACAGAGACAAATAATAAATTGTCATCGCCTATAGTCTGTACGATGTAACCTGTCTCCCGACCAGGTCTGCCGGGCCAGTCCCAGGTAGACGTAGGGTCAGCATACAGGTTCCATCATACAGACTATAGGAAACATATGTCTTATACTGTATATGTGTAACTGTGGGTTCCGAGCCACTGGGTCATGGTGTAAATAGCAAATCTATTATTGATTTGGAAGAATTTGAACCCTGGACCCCGATCTGCACAGTTCAGTGCTCTAACTCTTCACAGTCTTCATCACAACAATCAACATGACGTTATCAACCACAGTGCATTGACTTTAGACATAAACAGTGAATAAACTAATAAAATCTACAATACACTGATGAACGTCACAGCAGACAGATGCGTTTTTACCATCATCAGTATCGGGTAAATAATTAAACGAGGGATTTAATTAATTCATACTTTAATTAGTGACTGACTCGTTTGTTTTGTTAAGTAATTATGATGCTGCATTCTCTCCCGCACGCACACACACACACACACACACACGCGGCCCACGGGGGTCGTATATTACCACAGTGTCACACAAACTTTCATGTGATGAAATTCTTCGTCGAATATTTATGGTTTGAGTTTAAATACAGCTGACATGGATGTTTTAACTAATTAGGTGAATGGTTAGGTTAATTAGTAAAAAAAAATTGAAATAATTTGTGAAGAAGTAGTTTTTATAAGTCGAGTTTGTAAACTTTACCATGAACTGGTTCAACTGAAATTTAAAAGAATAATAAAGGGTGTCCAAAAAAGTTGAGGACATAATTTGCGTAGTGATTCCTTGGGTCATAACAAAGAGGAAATCAAGAATAACATTTTTTTGCGATTAACCAGATTTGAAATAATTTGTGAAGAAGTAGTTTTTATAAGTCGAGTTTGTAAACTTTACCATGAACTGGTTCAACTGAAATTTAAAAGAATAATAAAGGGTGTCCAAAAAAGTTGAGGACATAATTTGCGTAGTGATTCCTTGGGTCATAACAAAGAGGAAATCAAGAATAACATTTTTTTGCGATTAACCAGATATCAGCCTTTTTGTCTTTTTTACATAAACCTTTTTATCTTTGAAACTGATCTTTATGAAACTTGGTAAGTATGTTTAGATAGAAGAAACAGATGTTAGGAAAAAAGTTCATCTTGATTCAACCTAAAATTTCAAAATGGCGAACAAATTTTAAATTTTAAAACTTTGACCTTACTCAAAGTTTTTAGTTGTAACATGGGGCAAACATGTCTAGTTTCTGCCTTATTCTACCCCATGTTACAACTAAAAATCGTAGGTAATATTTCAGCTATTTCTTATTTGATATTTTTGAACTTGGCATCGTTTTATAGGAAATTAAAATTGCTAAATAAAAGTGTTCTTGAAATTTTTTCATAAATTCAGCCATTTTTGAGTAGGCCTACCTAATTTATTTTTTTTAATTTTAAACGGCTGCCATTTTTAAATTATAGGTTTAATGAAGATGAATTGTTGTCCTTATATCTGTATATTCTACCTCAACATACATACCAAGTTTAATAAAGATCGGTTAAAAATTTCGAAGATAAACATATTTATGTATAAAATACAAAATGGTGGATATCTGGTTAACGAAACGATTTTGGAAAAAATGTTAGCATATTCATGATTTTCTCTTAATTTTGACCCAAGCAATCGTTACGTAAATTATGTTCACACCTTTTTAGAACACCAGTAAAGAAAGATGAAAATATTTTGAGGGATTTCAACCTACATCCCTATCACAATACATATATAACAAATAGTGTCTAAATTGTTATCTATAACAACACCGTATATTTATCTGTTATATAAATAAAAATATTTACATTTTTAACTGTATAAATAATAAACTTTAAATTTCTTAAGAGCGAAAGTTTGTCAATCATTCTCTTTTACATGTAAAAATACTTTATTATGGACGTTTTACCAAATATAATGTGGAATTTACACCATAACAATACATGTTCTATAAATTTTATGCAGACTGCTTTTGCTGTTAACAATTATAGATAGCCTATATGTTTACCATTTTAAACTATAAAAAAAATCTTAAGAAATAATATCGTGAATATTTTTTTTCAAACGTGTTTCCATTTATTTATTTAATAACAAAAAAGGATTTCATTCATAATTATTATTATGTTGATACAAAATATATAATATTCAAACAGAGGACACGATGCTAGTATTAATACAGTATATTTCAGGCCTGTTTTAAATAGTTAGGGTAGTTCTGATGTTTTTAAGCAGAGGGTGTTTTTGTCAAGCTACTAGCGCTCATGGCGGCAGTTGCTGGAACTACCGAAATGGGGGCGACAATACAGTACAGTTTGCACTCGAACTAACGAGGGGAATATAGCAAATAAAAAGACGTAGTACCATTTAATATATACCATGTAACATATAACAGTTTATGGTATATAGTCACTAAATTTCAAAAATAAAATTGGAACGTAGATTTTGTTCCATCAAATTGTAAAGCATTTATATATGAATTAATTATGGTAAATTAAAATGTAAAAGAAATACTAGACATGATAATGAATTAAAAATATAATAATATTTTAGTTTACAATATATAAATTAGCATTGTAATTTCACATTGCCATACAAAAGTTTTAAATAAATGAAACACACTAATTATTTACAGTTTCACTTCTATATAGTACAAATTTAGTTAGTTATTCGTAATAATCATTTCTTACCACTAGATCTCATAGATGTAATAATCAATTAAATAACATTATTTATAGCGGTTCACATAATTTATCATGGCTGTATATGAATTCAAGTCAAAATATAAAATACTTTCACATCATAATCAAAGAACTAATTTTGTTTGTCAATTGTATTTTAATTGAAAATACAAGTTTAAAAATAAATTAAAGACGTTAATAAATTAAATAAATTAAAGGTAATTTTGTATGTAAATAAAAATAAAAATTATTTTCTAATATTTCCGAAAACATTCTACATATCCAAACAAAATATAATATCACACACGTCTCCATATTATACCTACTTTGCGCACAATTGAAGACGAATAAAATATTGTATCAAATACTTTTACAAAATCAAAGATATTAACAATTTCGTTTGTAACGGAAAATCATCGTCAATTCACATGTGACGAAACAATAAAGCAAGCTTCCCGCCAATAGAGGCGCGTTCCAATCAATAAATAAATAATACAAAGGTGAAATTGGTTGCCGCGCAAATTTGATTTAACCCTCTTTGACGCCATGCACCTGGGACTAACATGACGTTTGTTGTTCAAGGATAAAAGCTTTTCCCGGGATTTTATTCGTCCAAAGTCTACAGGGACGCGGAATTGCGGTCTTGCGGTGAAAATGAAAATTTCATAAGTTTGTGGAAATTTTTGAAGACTGATAATGGTCTGTAATCTGTAATCAGTTGATGACAATTTTTCGTTCGGGTAAGAGGCGAATCAATTTTAAATTTAATCATAAGCAAATTAAAACCAAACAGTAGAAAAAATGGGTAAAAAAATGCCCTGATGTAACAGGGAAAAATATTGATCAAAATCTGCGTACACCAAATTGTCCCACACATAAAGAGGTTAGGATTTTAGAATAAACTAGCTGTTACCCATTGACTTCATAAGTATTGATAAAACTATTGATTGGGTTAAGTTAAGCTGAAATAAACAAAATAGAATACAGTAATACAAATAATTACACCTGATTTTAATAAGGTAATACATTGAAAGAATATCAAACAAATAAGTTCAGCTGAGGTATTTTTAACATTAGGTATATGGAAAGTTCCCTGTAAAAAGGAATTACGACCTTAAAGGGCAATTTATGATAATGGATAGTTTTGGGCAAGGTTTCTCGTCATGACGAACATTTTAAGTATATGGTTTATGGGGGTGTGACTTGCAGTTTTCTTAAAAGTTCATGGGTACTTTGGGCTTTATATATGGATTTGTTCTATGAGCACCATTCAAAGTCAATATATATGTTTTCGGCGTTTTAGATTTAGTTTAGTATCTCCAAAGAACAGGAAGTTTTGTAAATAATACATAACAAATAAAAGTGATTAGAAACCTACCCTTTGCTCAACTGTTGGGAAAAGAATGTAATTTAAAAAAAATTTCGGTTTAAAATAAACATTGTATTAAAATACTATATTTTTATGACACGTTGCATTTGCAAAATAATTTTAACTGAGCTAATAAAAATACACAAATAAGTGCCCTAATATTTTCTTAACTCAACTTCTTTTGAAACGACAGAAGAGTGTTTTCAACTTCTAATAAAGACATTTGGATCGAAAGTCGTAAGGTTCAATGTAATTTCCAAAGTGTTTTGTAAAGTTGCCCAAAGTAAATTGAGTTTATTCGAAGCCCTCCCTGACTACTTGTATAAATAATAGTTTGACATTTATACGTTCGATTGTTGCGACTTCATGCGACTTGTTATGGCTGATATCTTTGCTTTTCTGAGGGAATGTTAGAAAACAGCTAAGGGGGAAAAACAGTTTTTCAGTTGGCTTTAACAAACATAAAAGTAAAACCTCGTAACAGCTGTTTTCACAGTGACATTAATTTTTTTTACACAAATTAATTTTAATATCATGTGGTTGTATGGGAAAAATTAAAATATAAATTGTTTATATGTAGCTGTTTATCCCTATTATAACAATTTCTGAACTTAATTGGATAATTTATCTTTAAAGAGAGCAAAAGAAATTACGAAAATGTACATTACTTATTTACTTGGATGTGAATTAAGTTAGGGATTAATGTTAATTTGCTATTGAGCTGATCATTTTCAATTTTAGAAAATAAAAAAAAAAACTAAGCAGGCAACTACGTGGGTTTAGCTTTTTTCAAAAGTATATTTAAAAACAAAAGTATTTTCTTGTTATTTGAGGGATATTTATGGATATTTTCCAATAACATTTGTAAATTACAATTTTTCACTACTTTTTTAGTTTTTTGATCTGGCATGTAGACAGAATCACGTTCAAAATGTCGAAACATCGTGAAAATTTTTTACTAATAATTTTAGAACGTGTTCTCGACCATCTCTCAAATTTACTTAACATAATCAACTTACCATAATCAAAAATAAAACTCCAAATAATTGTTATCCCTTTTCTTCCTAACCTCATTGTGAAACACTCGAAAAACATCTAGGTCTTAACGAAATGGTTTAAAATACCAAACATTCTTATAATTTATCATTTTTAAAATTCAAAGTGAGATCTTCCTATAAACCCCAGATTTATAACATTCTGATGGTGTAAAGTCGGTCGTAAAACGGCGGGAAGTCACCAGCTGTGCGTAGACAGGTGTACCAACAGAATGTTCACACTTACAGGTGGCGGCACTGCAGCTGGTGTGGCGACGAAATCTAATGACCACTGTAGCACGATAAACAACTGAGTCTATGGGAATGTGGGTGGACTGTAGTGGGCCTTAGAGGCTGTATCTTGGTAAAATGTCTGATAAGAATCTGGAGGAAATGTGAAATCGTTTGTGGCGTACTACTTATATCGGTTGATAAGGAATGTGAAATAAATTGCGGGAACAGCTTCTCAAAAAGGTCAAGGTTTAAAGATTCTTTTTTTCTTAATATTGATCTCCATGTGAAAACAATACATCAATTAATTCTGATAGTTCGCAAACTATCCTAAGCCAGTAAACTTATAGGAAGTTCTAGGTCAAATATAAGATGAGATTTATCCTTTACCATTTTTCGAAAGGTATGTAATTATTTTGTTAAGGCAAAGAAGATTGGAAGACGAGTGTCGAAGAATAAAATGACAGGTGACTACGATCAGCTGATTCCATGACCAGTTGTTTTGAGCAATGATATCTAGGGCCCGGTTTCGAATCATAAAACCCTCGTGTGTAATACTACATAAAATAGGAAAAAAAACTCTTGATCTTTTATTATCTTTTAATGAAACATTTATTTGTGGTCATGCAAGTTATGTACAAATTTGTCATTTTAATAAAAATACCGTAGCCAACTTATGACTTCAGATTTTATTGAACAATCTCATTTTTTAACTCTTTGAATAATCAATTAAGAACTTATTGAGATGTAATCTAAGATGGAATCTAAGGATCCTACTAACGTCAATTTTCCATTTTTTAGTCAGAAATAGAGTTAACTAAGACAATATATAATAACCTCAAACCATACTACAGTATACGAAAAACTGTACAAAAAACCAACTATCGAGCGCCGCGCCTCATGTGGAAACTTTCTGCAGCACAGATCTGTACTGTTTAGATCGTGCCTTTTCGCAGGCGTTCCACTAATGTAATCGCCCATTTTATACATTGTTAGTGTATAAAGACTTTTTTCACCAATAGGTGTAATAAGTGTAAATTTTTACGTTAAATTAAACGTGCTGTTCAAATTGATTATGACTCTTGTTGGTTTTTTATTATATTAATTTATTGTGACTAAAAAAACCTCTCGAATCAAAGCAGGCTCCATGTTTTACCATAGTACATAGACATAAAAGTTACTTTCAACATATTGTCTTTTTATGTTTCGAATCATTTGTGTAACCTGACCGTGTGCACATAGTCCCTGCACACGAGAATAACTAAACAAAAGTTTACAAAAATTATATCTTTTACCAATCACAATTTTACCAATAAACTTTTTTCAATTGTATTTTTTATAGTATAAATATAACCCCGTTATATTATATCGGGATACACGTCAAGCCCGAAACTTCCAAAATGTCATCCATGTCAAAGAATGATTATCTATATGAAAGGCCCGTTTGGTGTCAGTTCATCCAGAAAATGCGTAAAAGCTATCGAGTATCAGCCATTAGGTGATTTGACAGTTGATAAGATCGATAATACAGTCATCAAACAGACAGACAGCCGCGTAATGATATTAAATAATGCAACAGTGGCAACACTGGTGGACAGTGGCGCTGTGTCAGCGCGGCGGCGAACAGCGGAACTACCAGCGTCGTTGCCATAGCAACGCGGACATCTGCTGTCAACAAAGGGGTGGGGTTTCCCCAACATGGCCGAACTTTTATTTATTATTTAGTAGACGTTGCTAGGCATCAGTGCACATTTTGTCATTCCGCCAATTTGTAGTAGCGAATAAAATAGTGCGCTTTGTGCAGTGTGTTTGTGTTTTGTGCATTTTATGTTTTCAACGTACTTTGCGGATGTTGCAGTGTTGTAATGAGTTTTTTTGTTTTATCGGATATTGCCTTGTTTATTTGCGGTTTCTATTGCATGTAACTTTTAATCTGTGGTCTGGTTTGCATTTGCGGATGTTAGTTGAGGTTTTTATTCGTAATGATTATTAGCATTATGCAATTGAAAAGTTGTTTGATGCAGTTTTAAAAATATATAATTACAATTAAATATTAACTAAATCCCTCATTTTAATTAGCATGCTTATTGTTCTCACTTTTAATTTTGTTTTTCCATACAAATTAAATATTAAAATTAAATTCTCAATTCTTTAAGGGTTTTGAATATTATGTATCATTTTTACTGTTCGTCACACCTTAGAAGTGAAATATTTAATCATCCGTACTTAAAGATTACTATTCTAAAAAAATATAAATACAGTGTAAGTACCTCAAAACTTGGGGTAAACTTTGGGGACACCGAAATGGGGGCTCAAATTAGTTACGATTTTTTAATGTAGAACTCATGAAAACAATGTACTGAAAGAGATTTGGGAATTTACATTACATGGATTGATAATTTCTAACTTTTTCTTATGAGTTACAGATAGGTTGAAAAATAGTTGAAGGTTTAGATTGTTTGTATCCAAACCGGTCTTAAAAAGCGTCAAAGCCTGTTTTTTTACACTTTACCACGGATTTTAATGGTTTCCATCTTACCGAATACAATAAGTAAATTAAAACTTATTATGGCTTGACAGTATATTGTTAAAACTCTATGGATTTTATTGCAACAGTTTTGTCATTAAAATTAAAAACACTAAGTTTAATATTTATTTTAAAACATTTGCCATGTAAGTCTATACATTCGTTCGAATCGTACCACTTAAATTTAAAAAAAGAGAAATCTATGATTATTTATTTATAAATTTTAATAAATTTCAGTGATCTTTTTTACCATTAAAATACTCAATGTAATACATTCACCTAAAAGTAAGAAAATATGACAAAAAAGACAGCCAAGACGTTAAAAGTAATGTGTGTTTTCATAAAAAAAGGTCTCGTTCTACATTGTGAGTTTGAACAGCTTGATTCTTAAAATGTAACTAGGTATAAACGTAAATATCTGGTAAAGAAAATCTGAAAAAATATACAACCATTTCTTTGTGAAGGGGGTGGGGGTGGAAAATGTATCGGGTACAGTCCTCATCAAACACAATAGACCACCTGTTCACTACAAAGTTTAGAAGTTCCGTATAAAGTTTTTTTTTTTTAATATTATTTCAGTTTTAAATATTATTTTACACCAACCATACCTTGTTTAATATGAAATCAATATTTAACCATGAGACTGAAAAATAGCCTAGTGGGGATGGATCACAAAATAACCCCTTTACGACGTTACAATAGGTATTTTTTTACTCTACAGCACTTTCAACTTAATACTAAACTTTATTTTATATATTCTAACTATTGTTAAGTTTTATACTTATGAAGTTCACTAATTATTAATTGGACAATTATACAAAGTCAAATGTTTAAAATGGTTATTGTAAAATAGTTGATAATATATGCTTTAACATGTTAAATACAAAAAACCGAAAATCTGTTAAAATATTAAAAATTTATGTTTAATCTATCCAGAAATTTATTAGCACATAATACGAACTCCATAGATTCAAAAACTTGACAGCATATCCACATTCATACACATTTCATTTGTCCTAGATTACCCCTGCGTTAAATGTCAATGAAATATTATTTAATAAAACTTTTATGGATAGTAGAAACTATTTAAAGTATAATTAAATTATACATTAACATAATAAAATGTGGCCTATACCATAACACCTTTCAATTCCTTATCCAGCATTAGTTTTAGCTGCGTTTGTCTTAGAGGAAAATCCTATGTCGTCTATGGCAATTTCTGTATTAACTGTACAGCATTGCACCTAATTTGATTCCTAATAGCTAATCATGAATTCAAATAATAAAATTCGTAATAATAAAAAAAGCCTCAGTTAACAAAACATACTTGTAAATTACAATAAAAAACTGAACAAACTGAAAAAAATTGGGTGAAAAAATATTAATTTATATGCTAATATATTCTTATGCGGTTATAGGTACACTATTCTAAAAAATGTTTACCATCAATATTTGTGTTGTATTTTTAGTTGCTGGTGACATTAAGATTCATTTTATCCTTTTGGGGATTTCCTTGGTTTTTGAACTGTTAATTATTGTTGTTAAGGAAGTATCAACTAAATTTACAAACAAAAAACAGGACAAACGAAGCAGCAAACAAAAAAGTAAATAATTGCTTAAACTTTTACAAATCAAAACTAAATTGGTTGAAAATGTTCGTTTTGTTTTGTCTTTTGAAATTTTGTCCATATACTATGTCTTTAACCCTTAGAAGATGAATTTTGTTTCAATACTAATTTAAATATACATTTCCTGTTCCATCTTAAGCATCGGCTGTTGGAACTGACAAGCAAATAAGGCCTACAGTGACAAACATCCTTCAGTCTTGAAAGGGTTAAATGGGTTGGAACGGGGTGCATAATTAGGGCGTTGCTATTATAGAACACCTGGAGGAAGGGGTTGCGTCAGGCCCATCTAGAAATCAAACAACAATTAAAATGTAGACTTCCGGTGGGGGTGTGGGCATAATTACAAGCAGATGGTCGCTGGAGGGTTGAAAAGCAACGTCTTGTGGGGGTGGTGGAGACGTCTACCGAAGTAATGTGGTGCTAGGGAAATGTATAGAAATCGTGAATTGTTGATAAGAGGTTAATTAGGTAAGGTAGTTAGGACTTGTGTTTTACAGAATGGTTAAAAGGTAAAATACATCGAAACCATTTTTATTATAAATGACCTTATTTTGTTATCTTCGATCTTGAGGTAAAAGTTCATATTCACCCTATTTATCTCGCTATAGGGGGTTCTTATATCTTCTCCCATAAATGGGTTGCTAAAAAATATATTCTACAGATCTGGCATCCTTAACTATTCAGGGGAACACAGTGATCCATGGGGTAACTCTAATTCATCATAACATTTATATATTTTAATATTAACTTAACACTTAAAAATTTAAATTGATGTTTAGGGATGAAAACACCCTCAGGACACAATAAATAGCTTAAAACACATATTTAACAATCATTTTAGCAAAAAAAAAATTATCATTGACATCGGATACTGCAACTTAAATCCTAATATTACAAAAAAATGAATGATTCGTATAAAAACATTATGTTTGAAAGAACGTTAATAGGTATAAAATGTTATTTTCACTTTGAGTGTATATTTTAAATTGTGCACTTCTCTATTTGGCAAACACACAAAAAAACTTAATTAAATGTTTACGAAGTAATCTCTTCAGGTAAGAGAAAACAACAAAAAGAAGGAAAATAATAGTACACATATTTACACCCTAAACAATGTATGAACACTTATATTAAAATTGTCTTCATGGGGATGAGAAATACAATATGGAATACGTTAATCAGTTACAATATTTAGTTAAGTATTAGAAAATAAAAACTTTTAAAGAAGTCATAAGAAATTTAAATCCTGATGTCAATAATTTGTTAAAAAAACTTAAATTTAACCTCGAAAGCCCCTCATACTTGGCATGAATAAAAAAGCTTAAATCTGAGCTCAGATAATACATGGGCAGCAAATATGTGTTAGAATGTGACTATTCTATGGCATTAAAGGCATCTTTATTGATTAATCTCTTTAAAGATCTTTTTAGTATTCTATATAAAAAGTAATAAAGTCATTATATAAAGCAAGTTGATGCAAAATTGTCTAGATCGAAGCTAGGAGGGAGCAAAGATAGTTTGGAGAGAATGATAGAAATGGTGTCAAAGTTGAGGGGGGGGGGGGTGTCAAAGTTGTGGGGAGGAGGGTGTCAAAAGGTACGTAACTCAAGGGAACTTCAACATCGGTTGAGTTTGTTGAGTTTGGCTGAACTTAGAAACAACAGTTCGACTTGACTTTGCTTGGTTCAGATGCCAATATGAATCGTGTAACTTGAGCAAGAAGTTTCCACAACTGGGAAAAGTCATTGGTGCAGATGTTATCAAATAACTCTATGTAGATTGGTATATTGGGAATTGTTTAAAATATTGCTTAGGTTAAACGAGTTATTTTTAAATTTCTTTTATTGGGTTGAGTTTTAACACTTAGCGATGGCATTCCTTAAGTGAGGTGTGTATTTTAGTTCACAAATTACTTTCACAAATAAATTAAAGTCACCGTAGTTATTTTATTTTCTCAATTCCTATTTCTGATCTTATTGGATTGTTTGCCTTAGAAATTCTGCAGTCAATAATTCATCAGTTGAAAGAAACGTTGACATAGGTCATTGTTAGCTGAATGTTCAGAGGCTCAGATTTGTGTTGAAACGAGATTTGTCATAGTTGCAGTAAGGTTAGGTTAGGTTAGGTTAATTTAGGTTAGGTTAGGTAAGGTTAGGTTAGGTTAGGAACCTTATGAACCCTTATGAACATTGTTTACCAGCAGATTTTAGTGGGTAAGTTTCAGTTTTGTCTAGATAACATTTACAGCACAACAACGAGGTAAGAACTAAGAATGAATTTGTAGGCCCCTTAGTTGCTATTGGTTGTAGTGCCATTAATTAACAACCCTGTCTAGGGAACATGTCGACCTAGTAACTATACGATCGTGCCACTCATCCCCATTCATAAATTACCTACCTTCGTATGGTCACCATCTCAGTTAGAAGAATTAAAGTAACGTAATTCTTACAAAGTAAATTAAAAGGTACCTAACACAGTTTGCTAAATAGAATGTGTGTTTCATCAGGTACAATTTGTAATCCATTTTTTCATATTTACTAAAAAATTTGAAACAATGTCTTCAGGGTAATATGAGTGATTAAAAATCTACAGACAATTTTCCAATTCAATGCATTCAACCACTTCATACGGTATTCATCGAACTTCCCTCATAATACCGAAGATATTGGCAACATATCACATCCGCGGTGTGTAAAGCTACTAATCTCCACGACTCAAACCTAATCTGGTTCTGATAAGCCGCGATTCCCCCCTATTTCCCCCACTTGCCTGTGTGGTTGCTCATGTTTATTACCGTGGAATAAATATCGAGTCCTTTGACTCCCTCGGATATCATTTCTTATTTCTTTACGGCTTATTGCCTCGATGCGCATCTTACTCTTTGGAGCACCTCTTTTTTCAAAATCATTTTAACAAGATCTGTAATTTTGCACTACCAACATTATTTTTTGCTGCTTCACTTTTTGGTAGTTGAATTGATTTTTGTTTGATTCTTATTTTACTTCATAACTTTTTTGTAAGTTAAGTTCATATCTTTGTACAACATGTAACTCTTCGTGACATTATGTAGGCCTACTAGTGTTCATAGTTCTTAATATTATCCTAACATGTAGCTGGGTATTTCTAGTGCTCCCCCAGTGGTCACCGGCTCGATTCTCAGAAAAGTTAGTAGTTTTTGGATCAAAACTGGACCCAGCTGTCCCTTAACACTGGGCTTTTAAAATGACCCTGGCTAATGAAACAGCTGATCTAGTAGCAAAGCTACACCAATGAATACAAAATTGTATTAATTGGCTGCACACATCACACTCCATTCTACACTGATTCTTCACTCATATTTGAATTAAAATAAGCTGTAGTATCATCCCTATCTTAAATGATAAAGGTAGCACTGTATATAGTCCATTTTATTATATAATAGAGTGTTTATAGTGTTCTTACACTTTATCCTGTTTTAAAATCTCTTAATACGTTATACCATAGATTTATTTTTAATCTATGGTTATACTGGTTATACCCTTCACCTAACAAAACACACTAATATAACCTACATTGTACCGTTGGTAGTTAGTTTAAATTGAAATTAACAAAAAACAAAATCATATTATTTAACCATTGGCTAGATTAAGATTAAGAAAGAGTGTCCAGCAGTTTAAAAGATTTAGTTTGTAGGGTTGGTAGTGGTGATTGATAACCCATTTCAAGTTTTGTCAGTTAAGTTCACTGGAAAAATGGTCATCTAAAATGTGGTTGCTGTAGAAATTGTAAGTAGTTTTAATATTGTTTAGTAATAAGATTTTAGGAGATTTATTGTATATAGCATTTGTAGAAATCATTTTTGGGAAAAGATGTAAAGTAAATAATAGTTTTCAAATCAATTTTTAATGCTTTTTACAAGAAAAGAAAACAAGTAAAGTTTATACAGACCTGTCGAGTTTTGTTCTAGGAGAAGCACATTTTCACAAGGAGTTGTAAGGATCTTAAATCCACTTTTAATTATTAGAATTTGTAGAGGATAGTTTTTATTGGGTTTGTGTGATGTTTTCAGACAGAAATCAACCACATTGATTTTGAGATTGACTTCTTGTTCACCTTCTTATGATTGGTCCAGTAGCTTTTGCACCACTTCTAGTTGCTTTGCATGGTATCTGGTAGTGCCAGTTCTGACCATTAAACCAGTGTCTCTGATTAAAGTAAGATCTTTCCACTATTTTATTATTTAGTACAAGATTTGGGAGTAATAAGACCATAATGGATTTTATTTGGAAAGTGTATTTGGTGTAATTTGAGAACCGTAAAATATATATGTATTTGGCCTACCTTGTCTTTTAATTTATCTCACTTCTAGTACCAGCTTGAATTAGATTCATCCTAAATTGAAGTATACTACCTAATTGGCTACATGGTAGGGGTATAACATAACATTCTATAACAGTGGCTACAGTTTTCTATACGTTATCCTTCACCCAATATAACATTGTACAATACAGAACCGTTCCCCAAGATGAAGATGTGTCGTAGAGGGGGGGAGGGGGGGGGAGGTAATCCCAGGGGGAGAAACCCTGCAAGTAATATCATTTTGATGTGTGAGCGTTACTATATTCTGCAATTCCTTCTCCAACTTCAGTATTCTGCTTCGGTTTACCCCGCCGAGTTATAGTAGAGATGATTGTATTTCGTCGACAATTGTGGAAACATTTCATTTATCTAGGCACGTGTTAGATGCATACAAAGGAATATGATTGTGCATCAGTTCAATATAAATGTATAAGTCTTCAAATTGTAAGTGAAAATGAGTTGTGGAAGTAAGATGTAATTTGATATTTTTGGATTGTGAACACATGGAACATCCCAAAGTACTTTGTAATCAGTACATAGTATCAGTATCCTTTTGTATAATGATTTACCCAATAATATTCATTTAAGTAGAAAAATTCAGATGAATCCATTAAACAAAATGCATACTGCTCCTAAATTACGAAGCCCATTAAATCAGAAATTCCACTTAAACATGCATTTCCCTTGTTACGTATATTTAATCACGACTATTTTTTTGAGTCAGGACATAGGTAGAAGCGAAAATGTTTAGAAAATACTAAGTTTTATCTGTATAACACAATTTTTAACAATATTTTGTACTAAAGGTAAGATGGAAATGTAGAAGGGGAAGGCGTACAGGTAACAAGATCGTTATGGAGTGGCAGGCAAATCCTTCAGTGGAGCTGACACAAAGAGTCTTACATGCTGGGTTGTTAAGGGGTTCACTGAACACTGACTTTGATAAGCAACGGTAATAATAAGCATAAAATACACTACATACAAAGCGGTAGAAACGTTTGTATATGCAGGCTTTTATGATCACTTTCAAATTAGACGTAGTCTACAAGAAATACTACTGGAGAAAAGGTAATTTAAATGACAATATTTACTACAAGTGATTCGGAGGCCAACAACTTATAATTTTCTTGGTGTTATGGTTCTAGTATAGGTAATTGATCCCCCAAAAATATATTAGGATGACGAATTGCAGTGGTGAAATTAGCAAACGACGATGTGACGTAATTCCAGCGATGATAGCAGTTAACAATTGGAGAATGGGAGGAGCATTCATTTATCCATAAAGTAATGATAGAAGCACAAATCTAAAGGATGTTCTATCCACTATCTACTATTGCACAGTCAGAAGATGTACCATTCAGTTTTTACTATAGCGAACATTCATAAGATGTTCCATTCAGTATTTACTATAGAAAACTGCATAAAATGTTCCATTCAGTATTTACCATAGAAAACTGCCAAAAGATGTTCCATTCAGTATTTTCTATAGAAAACTGCCAGAAATGGTTCCATTCAGTATTTACTATAGCGAACAGTCAGAAGATGTTCCATTCAGTATTTACTATAGGAACAGTCAGAAGATGTATGTGATCCATTCAGTGTAGGTCAGTGATCCTGACTAGCAAGTCAGAAGATGTTTAATCAGTAATCACCAAACAACCAAGAAACGTACAACTTTATTTCCCATTTCACACTAGATGGATCTGTCACACCACAGGAAGCTATTAAAACTCACAACCCTCAGGGTCATGTCGCAGACTCCTCTTTTTGTGACTTAAAAAAGGCGTGATGAGGCTGATGAGCCAGCAGGGCGTATCCCGAATTAATGCCAGGGCTCATTTTTTCCACTCCATAAAAAGCGAAATTCGTTAAGAGGGCTGCAGTAGCCTAAGTCCTAATATGCATAGGGTATGCAGATGGTACACAAATCATGCAGGCCTTTCATCCGACAGGAGGAGGGGAAGGGTTTTTGTCCGGGTGATGGGAAAAAATTACGTTCGAAAAATAAGGATGGGCAAAGGGGTAGTTTTTAACCTTTACATTTTTTCGACCCTTGTCGCGGCTTATTGAGGCATGCATATTCAGCGGGTCATCACCCCTTTACCCACATGCAAATGGGGAAGGGTTGCCACTACCTGGGCGACAAAGACGTTAGTTAGGCCTTTTGTCGCGTATTTCCATCACAATGGTACACCTTGGGCTGCCGGAAGTGGAGTTGTTAGTGCAGGAAGTCACCTGACTCGGACTACCCCAGGGGTCTACGTTTGATTTTGTCGGGAAGAAAGTGAGAGTTTGGGGATGAAGACAGCTACAAGTAGAACACTGTGTCAACTTCTGGTCGTGGTTGACATTGTTTTACCATAGTTTTCATGGCCTTAGTGTTAAATGTGTATTGTACATTTGACCGTGTTGCACTTTACCATGTAGCCTTCCGAAAGGTCTACTCTAACTGCTGATAGGTACTAGACGGAATGGCAAGTTTAGAAATCATATGGGAAGAAAGGCGTTGTATCCTTGTTAAAATAATTTAAAATAGTTCTCTTTAACTTAGGTTAATAAACAAGAAGAGTAATGTACTTAACGATAAAGGTATCAAGATTTTATGGATATCAAGAAATAGAAATCAAAACATTAGACCCCAATCTCAGTGTTAAACCTTCGCAAAATCTTCTCAGATTTTGAATAGGATAAACTAGAAATTCCAATTGTGACAATATATCATTTCCTAAGGGGCTGCTAACACTTGATAAAGTAAATTCTACCACTAGCAAGTGTAACAATAGCAAAGATTGAACTAACTGTTAAAGGTAAGAACATCATTATTCTATGTCAGTTTCTAAAAAAAGTAGCTCAGTCATAACTAATATGTCATAACATAGATTAAGCATACTCCCTTTTAATCTGTGGCAATTATGTATTTTCTCATCACCACAATAGTTTCTCTTAACATTAACATTGATAGAATTTATCTAAGCACAACGGATATCGTTATCATTCCTTTGAACCACTGATAAGTTACAGACAGCTCTAAAATATTGGACGAGAATTGAGAACTGTAGATAAAAATAAATCAGAAAACCTCTTTCCGAATTGGATTGGGGATATGATAAATTCACGGTGCGAAGCAGAGGGGGGGGTGTGGGGGATATTGGAAATATGAATGGGGAGATATTGACACATAGAAAGCTTTTGGAATATTATCGTACGGAAAGCATTGGAAGATACGACGGGGAAAACACCCCGTTGTCAGGGCTTAGACTCCTATTGACACGGAGTAATAAATGATGTCTAGAACTCCATGTTTGGCACCTTCCTGAATAGGTTTGAATGTGGAGGGCGTGGAACAAGCAATAACGACTAAACGACCGTGTATAGGGATGTGTTGTGTAAAGGATTATCGGTTAGATATAATACTTTTTAACAATATTGGTTCAGCATGTTACAAGGTAAACATTTTGGGTACTGTAGTAGAAAAGTATAATCTTGAGTGTAGTGTAAATCGTCTAAACATGTTCTAGAATTATTGTATATTACTATACGGTACTGTATTTACGGTTAAAACATGCATTTAGCATTTGTTAAAAAATATTTTGCAGTCTTCTACGATGGTGGAGTCTACTTAAAATTTAAAGATTTTAACCTTTACCACATGTTCATTAAATGAGTAACGATTTTAAATTGGAAGTATGTTATTTTAATTGCAATCAATTGGAGGAAAACATTGATTTAGAATAGTATGAGAAAAATAGTGATGGAAGAACTATAAAATTGTAATTTACTGTATGTTGAATAGCAAGAAGGGTTATACAGGATTAAAAGTACTTAAAAAACCATTATCAATGTGGAATTAACGTAATTAACTGCTGAATTATGGCCAGCTTAATTAAACATCTTTTGTAACATTAACATTAACTAACAGTAAATTAAAGAACTTTTAACGTTCCGCAAAAAAGGTGAAAAATACACTATCAAAAATACTTAAATGCAATCAATAGCTTTAAACGATTATTTAAAAATAGTAATTCACCTATAATCGAAAAAAATAAAATCTCAAACCCAAAACTAAGGGAAAGTCAAAAGTTTAACAGCGTTTCAGTAACGTTCCCGTCTGGAGTTTAGGGAGGTGGCGGGGAGTCAAATGAATTTGAAACAGCATCCCCCTCCCCGCTCATCTGTACCTTAATAAGTGTTATGAGGGGAGTGAGTCAAGGTCTCGACCTGATTCTCGAGGAATGTGATTATAGCAGCTGATTACCGCCCCCTTTCTCTTTTACCTTCCCTTTTTTGTTTTCCCTTATCGATCCTCCCTTTAATTTAGTTCATTGTGGTTCACTAGGTGTACTTGGAGATTTTTGTGTTTAGATGTTTTCTGTTTAGGAGTGACTGTCTTTGGGTTACATGGTGATTTTTAGATAGTTGTCTCAATAACAGGTGAAGGTAATAAAACATTATAGGGTGTATGTGTTAATTTTTGTATCATTTTCTCAATGAACTGAGAAAGGTTTTTTTCAACAAAGAAATTTGTAAGGAAATGCAAAGAAGTGAGTTCAAAGGGATGCAAGATGCATTTCTCCAACCAACAATTCTCATTGACGTTTAACTACAGTCAAGTTTCTATCATGAAAAAAAATATAAACAAATATGCTATATTGATTTACCTTTGATGATGCCTGAGTTGGTGAGACGTTTGTAACGCCTTACCTACATTTTACTGTCAAGAACTCAGCAAACAACAATAAAGATAAATCTAATACAACACACCCAAGTGCAATATAAGCAATCTTTGAATTGTTTCTTACCAAATTGTCCCACTGTTTCAAAGATGTCCAGTTTTTTACGACGCCGTAAATAAAAGAAACGCGAGCAACAGCTGTATGTCCGTATTCGGACACGTTTACGACCCGTTAAGCCGTAATCTATTTTACAAGCTGTCGTAAATACGGCGTAAAATACACACGTCCCCTGGACATTTGACGCACGGTGCGATAAAAAACTTTAGCAGTGTCTAACACATGTGACTTGGTATTTTACTTTGGATAGATTTCGTCTACTGAAGTTATTTCACAACGAAAACGTTCCTTATAATTTTAGAGCGAATGCCATGGATTTTTATTGGATCGAAAAAATTTAAATAGTTCTTGAACGAAATCTACGTAATAGCTTCCAAGTATTTGTATGCATAAACATTGTAAAATTAAGTATGTACAGTTTTTCTTTCGCTGTGACGTTCCCTGACCGTTTATTTGATAAAAGAAAAGGTTTAGTTACATGTTGTTGTCTAGTCCAACATTAATCCTGATGGCATTCAGATGAAAGCGAAATCACCGAACATAACCATAGGCAGAATTAAACTTGGACTATAAGCAGAGGCGCCAACAGGTAAATTAACCTTTTCTTTTACGAAGTATGTACAATTTAAAAAAGGTTGTTTAGCTTAGGATCAAACATGTAGTATCACATATTTTCAATTTGACTTGAAATTACGTACTTATTCTTTGCGATATGACAGTTTACCTTGGTAGTTAAGTTGTTATAGTTTAGCTGTGTAGCTGAGTGGTTAAAGTGCTCGCTTAGCAATCAAAAGGTCGGCGATTCGATCCTGAGAAGTCAGTAGATTTTTGATGGTTCGAAACTGGACCCAGCTGTTCCTGAACTTTTTTCTTAAGTGATCCTGACTGATGAAACAGCTGATCTTAGTCAGTAACAAAGCTACATAAGGCATCTCACAACATTCTACACTCCTCCTTCCCTCATATTGTGGTTCAAATACGCACCCCATCTCATTATGATAATGAAACCACCATAAAAATGTGTCTATTAAATTGGAAAATAACTGTGTTTTAACATTTCATTTGACAAAAAATACTAAAACGTCTTTACCGTTGCTTTATGAAACCCATACCACGTTTGCTTTCTTACTTCTCAAAGAAAAACGTAAGAACTACATTTATTACGTTATTTATATAAAGTCAGCCTTTTCCCGAAGGCAAAAACGGCAACAGTAACGAGATCGTTATGTACAGTTTTGAGGCACAATTCTATCGTTACTTTTACAAAGAACATCTTACATGTAACAGCACCCTGTCTCGTTACGTTCTGGGACAACGCAAATATAATGGTTTGTTTCAATATCATGTACGCTTTTATATGTATAAAATAGCATGAGAGGGAGCTAGATTACAGCATTATTAAGATAAGTTGACATACTATCCATATGCATTATCCATAACTAGCTTTCTTGTCGAAGAAAATGCGTTGAGTGAGTTTTTATTACAAAATGTCGTTCCTAGTACTGTTTTAGTCTTTAAAAAGGTACTAAGCATAAAGCATAAAGATAATGAAGCATTTACATTTTTATTTCGTATCCTTTTTAGTATTTATTAAATGAGTGCCTTAACAAGTAATTTAAAAAAGGTAAATAATAATTTCTACAAATACTAATGTATACGAATAGTTTTTCTCTTCACATGTATGTAGCTGCGTTGCCAACAAAAAAATGTATTTCCAACAATTATTTCCAATTAAAAATCTACTTGATCATTTTAGGGTTAAGTAGCAAAACTAAAAACATTGAGTTTCTTAAGATGACATACTAAGGTACGCAATAAATGTTTTATTATATTGTAATAAAAAGTAGCAATAAACCTACCCCCTGTAGAATACGAGAGCCCTATTGGAAATGACATCAAATAACACCAATCCACAGACCTTTCCCTTTGAGCGCAGCCCCAAATTCCGCCCCTGCTCCTTGCCCTGAAGTACCATTGTTATTCTAATATAAAGCGCGCGGTGCTCAATATTATGCAAAATCGAGCCGTGTCACCAACAAAACGTGTAAAAGCGAAATTCGGTGATATATGTGCTTCTTTATACCCTCACAAACACACACACACAAACACACACGTGTATAAAACACACACAAACACACACAAGTACACGGGTCTCGTGCGAGGGGCTCACTGCTAAATGAGGTGAATCGGGTCTGTGGATTTGTGAATTGTTATGTACGTTTTTGTTGAATAGTAGTGGAAGAGGAGGCATTAGGCTATTCATTTTGAAGAGTGCAAGTAGATTTCACGTTCTATTATCAAATCTAAAGTATTTTTTTAGTGTTTCATTGAGGTTAAGTATGAAAATGCTGGCAACACAAGTTTCTTTCTTTTTAAGCAATAATCGATTATATTTTAAGCGTACTGTTTTGTAAAAAAACTGTTTATTGTTGGTCATGTAAGAAGAAACAAACTATCAACAAGGCTTTCTAAAATAATAATCTTGACGGAAACATAGATTTGATATGTATTTAGCTGGTCCATGCAAATAATAAGAACATTTATTAGGAAGTGTGCTTAATATGAGAAAAATCTTTTGTATGCTAGTTATCCGTATGGACTAGATAACAGTTTTAAGATTTTGTTCCCGTTTAGTATATGTATGGCATATTTTAATTTTTCTGTTGGTTCCCAACCTTTTTACAATCTATCAAATGTATTAAGTTATACGTTCAAATAAAACACTCTAAAACACTAAATCAAGGGAGAAAATCCTTTTCATAATCAGTAATACACTCCCTACACTCAAAAATACACTACAAATAATAGGCTTTAGTTTTCACATTACAATCGAAGGTCTACTTAATAGTATACGAAGCCCAAGTAGACAAATCTACACTTTTTTGTTTCCTAAAAAATGTGAGTTTCAGTTGGGATCCAAACCAAAGCTTTTCAATATTTTTATGTATGTTGTCTGTGGTGATTGAAACGGAGAGCGAGCTGGTGTAGTGGTTAGAGCGCAGGCCTTCGGTCCCTGAGGTCCCGGGTTCAAATCCCGCCAAATCAATGGATTTTATTTAAGTGATTGCAACCCCTAGGTCTAGCCTGAAGTAATGTGAAAAACCGTATAGGACAGAAAAAAATTGATCGAAAAGGCTTTAACATGAGTATTTGGGATGGTAATTCCACTCTGTAACCACTAAAGCTCCCTCTTAATACTCCTAAATAATATGTTACTGTATTCCATTATACTTCTTATTGCGAGGTAAGTCTTGGGCTCTAACCTAAACTCCACAGCATCATTCCAAAGTACACATCAGTCTAAGAGTCAACATAATCTGAGCAAATTACTCAACCCCCATAAAACTTTATCAACCTCCAATAGAGCCTAACCACCCCATAATCCGACCGTTCCCCATAACATAACTGTTCCACTCAACGTTCAACCATCAACATTCAGCGCTATCTGGTGCCTAATACCTGCTTAATCCGAGGAAATTGTTTGCGGACAGCCTCACCAAGATGGCGGTTCCGTTATCTAAATATTTCATACGAGCTTTTGTCGCACAATGGACGGAGTTTGCCAAGTAATTTAGACTCGTTAAGGCGGATAAGCCGGTGGATAAGTAGCGGATAAGTAGCGGATAAACCCAGGTAAGGCTACATGCGTTATGAGCAGATAAGGCGGGAAAGGATTGGACTTGTTCAATAATGTATAAGGTGGTTCTTAGTATGTGAGATAGTTTGTTGCATGGGTTGAAAAGGTTGAACAGTGTATTTAGTTTAATTGCTTGGTTTTAATATTTTAAAAAATTACAACTTTTCTCCAAAGTTAAATCTACTCACTCAGTATAAAATATTTACACAATTAAAAATAATTTAAAACACCGGTTTGACTTTAACATATAAATGAAAGTTTGGTAATTGTCCTTTCATTTTTCATCACCAATTTTATCATCGTTTATTTTATAAGTCATTTTTTCTGTTAGGTTGGATTGGGTTTGTTTGGACTGGAATAAGCTATATTTGGTAAGCCATGTTAGGTTAGGTCTGTCCGTGGTTAGATAGGTTACATTGTATGAAGTTAGGTGGAATGAGACATGAAAAAGACAGAAAAGTGCCGACGTATTTAATTTTTTACTACCCTTTTCTGTTTTTTTTATGCCGTTCATTCTTCATCTGTTTTTTGTTCTATATACACAATATTATTTTTATCACTTAATTGAAATTCCCTTTTCCTGGAAATATTACATTGATATACAGGGTGATTGATATAAGTGTGCCAGCCGTTTTATTCGAAAACTATAAGAGATATCAAAAAAAGTTAAATGGTAAGTGCCTTGGATTTTTTATTTAAAAAATTATAGTCAAGTCAAAAAAATTATTTTAGCCGCCATTTTTCCAATATGGCCGCCAACTTGGATTTTTCTTACGGAACACCCTGTATTTTATGATGTATTCTGGTAGAAAAAGTAATTTTAAGACGATTTTATTCTCGTGATTTTTTTCATAAACCTAACCGTTTCAAAGATAATAATGGTTTAAGTTGTGAAATTTTGAATGGTTTTCGAGCAAAACAGCTGGCATGCTTGCTTCGAAACTCTTTCTTATGCAGAAATTTCAAAACTTTAACCATTATTATCTTTAAAACGGTTAGGTTTATGAAAAAGATCACAAGAATAAAATCGTCTTAAAATTACTTTTTCTACCAGAATACATCATAAAGTACAGGGTATTCCGTAAGAAAAATCAAAGTTGGCGGCCATATTAGAAAAATGGCGGTTAAAATAATTTTTTTGACTTGACTATAATTTTTTAAATAAAAAATCCAAGGCACTTACCATTTAACTTTTTTTGATATCTCTTATAGTTTTCGAATAAAACGGCTGGCACACTTATATCAATCACCCTGTATATTAAGACAAACAAAGCCTGCACAAGTATTAACAATGATTTGACCTTTCGGGCAAAAGTATATTTTATACACACCCATTTATAAGTTTATAATATGGTACAAAACAATTCTCACTTATAAGTAAACTAGCAGGAGACAAGTTGCATTAAACATTAAATACATAAAATAAATATCGATGCATCGCATATAGTATGAATACGATAAGCATGATATAATCAACCCCATTAAACTTATCATAGTGGCTTCTGCCAGATGACATCAACTACCTAGTTAAACTAGTAGATTACTGTATAGTACCATAGAGGAATAAATTATACACTTTGTGATATTATACACCATGTACCACATGATATAACTGTATATTACCAGAAATGACTTATACACTTTGTTATGTACAATATATACCAGATGATATAAGCAGTACCTCGTTTCCCGCGTAAATTGGCACCGCGTCTCCTCGGGAAATACATGAAATTGTTTTCACGAAAATTGTCTTTGTCGAAAGAATATCTGAGCAAAAAGGTCACAAATTGGGGATCCTCTCCCCCTTTCCCGCCGAAAGAGGTTTATTTACAAAACAGTCTACGCTGAGACGCCACATTTTTCACCAGAATGTTTTGCTGGAGTTGTGTTAAACAAATACATTCGTACTTAAAAAGTAGATGTACCAATACATATTGTGCACCAAGTTGTTTCTTAACTATCAACATTTTGAGGGCTATGAAATAAATATCTTTCCACCATTTCAATTTAGCATTGATTAATGATATGAATCCATGTAAGCAAAAATAATATACAGGGTGTTGAAAATGTCTGGAACCATCATTATATCTCGTGAGTGGTTAAAGAAAAACAACTGATATTTTGTGTACGGATATACTATGGTTTTACCTATCTTTTAGTGCCTTATGAAAATTTTTACCACTTATAGGGAACGTCCTGTGGAGGATGCAGTAAAAAGTTTTAATGGAAGCCTATGGTAAATGATACATCATTTTAAAGGCAATTTTTTTCTGAGTAAGGAGCCACAAGTTTCATCTCAAAAGGACCACCCTAGCAAAAATGGCGACTGTTTGAAATTTAAAAAACCACTTATAGGGAACGGAATTTTTAAATTTCAAACAGTCGCCATTTTCGCTAGGGTGGTCCTTTTGAGATGAAACTTGTGGCTCCTTACTCAGAAAAAAATGGCCTTTAAAATGATGTATCATTTACCATAGGCTTCAAAGAAAACTTTTTACTGCATCCTCCACAGAACGTTCCCTATAAGTGGTTATTTAAATTTCAAACAGTCGCCATTTTTGCTAGGGTGGTCCTTTTGAGATGAAACTTGTGGCTCTTTACTCAGAAAAAAATGGCCTTTAAAATGATGTATCATTTACCATAGGCTTCCATTTAAACTTTTTACTGCATCCTCCACAGGACGTTCCCTATAAGTGGTAAAAATTTTCATAAGGCACTAAAAGATAGGTAAAATCATAGTATATCCGTACACAAAATATCAGTTGTTTTTCTTTAACCACTCACGAGATATAATGTTGGTTCCAGACATTTTCAACACCCTGTATTTTTCCATACCAAACTTTAATACTATGGACAGTAACATTTTCAAAAATTACAAGCTGAAATATATATTTAACGCAATTCCTTATTAGACTTTATTTTAAAACATAATTCTATTCGATTGCATTGCATTTTTACACATCTTAAATTTGAAATTGCTTTTACAAATAATCGAACAACAGGGGTCAATATTATGGTTCTTGTAGGTAGGCTATGTATGACGAAAGGATTTTTTTGTCCTAGGACGTACGAACCCGGTATTGTTTTTTCACATTGCTTCAGGCTAGATCTAGTGGTTGCGGGATTATCACTAAACTCCATTGGTGATTGGCGGGATTTGAACACGGGACCCTTAGGGACCGATGTCCCACACTCTAACCACTAGACAAGCTCGTGTCCACCGTATGGCAACAGGTTAATGCTTGTCATATTGAAAAGTAATAATTTAGACAGCAGGAACAGGAGGTAGATAATAAAGGAAATAAATTATTACGTCGCTAAAAAAATAAGTTATTATAGTTTAAAAACGTGTAAAAAAACCGCGAGTAGAGTGTAAGATGCGCATCGAGGCAATAAGCCATAAATAAATAAGAAATGATATCCGAGGGAGTCAAAGGACTCGATATTTATTCCACGGTAATAAACATGAGCATCCACACAGGCAAGTGGGGGAAAAGAGGGAATCGCGGCTAATCAGAACCAGATTAGGTTTGAGTCGCGGGGATTAGTAGCTTTACACATCTTCAATCTGTATCATATCTCCAGCAATATATTCTCTTTACATCAGTGTTACTGTAGTTGATGTGTCAGAAGTTTATTGTCACAGAAATATGTAAATAGTGTCCCCAGCTCCGAAAGCCTCGCGTATCAGGTTTGTTCCTTGAACATTGGAAAGCACATTTGGTCCAACGTTAGGATATAGGCGTGTTGCCTATTTAGCAAGAAATCCAACATCCATCTGTCATAAGGTAAATTATTTTGAAAAAATCCATAAATTAGTAAAGTAGTGTTCTCTGACCAAAAATAAAGTGAAAACTTAAAAAAATAATCAAAAAGCCAATTAGGGTTTTCCAACATTTACTCTACCTACACGTCATCCTAGTCTAATATTAGTTTACGCAATGATCGAGTAAGACTAAAATCACTACTCATAACTTTCAAAAGAGGTTATGTTTTCGTCTAACCCCTCTCAGTGCTACTGATTTTGATGGAACTCATTATCCCAACCACTCACTCATTGTTTAAATAATTAAATTGGTCTTAACAGCTGATAAGTTGACGTTCGAAGTAATACAATTTTACTTCCCTCAATTCTTGAGCCAGATTGGTCTCTTGTACTGTAAAGTAACAAAACAAATATGTAAAGTAAGTAAACAATACTGTGAATCTTTTCAATTCTAAGAACGTTTGAAAAGGTTAAAAAACAGTCGTAGGTAAAAATGTTATAAATACCAAATTATAAACTACACCAGTACCTGGAGAGCTGCATAAACACTTCACGAGTCTATTACAGATTGAACCACACAATTCCATGTACTGTACAGCCAGTGAACCCTATAACGACCGACATGTAAGACTCTTTGTACCTCTGAAGGATTTGGCTGCCGCAATAACGACCTGCCTTGTTAGCTTCCCAGGTTATTCCCTCCTACTTGGTCCTTAGTCGGGTCTCCATAACAGAGGCACGAATAAAATATAATATATGATGTGAACGTGTTTTTACTCTCGCATTTGGGTTTGGAGGAAGTGAAGTAATAGTTAGGTTTCATGAAAAAGTTATCGATTTGATCTTAGTGGAGTTATCTGATGTATTTATTATGTAATTATGCCCTACTTAGCTTATAACATGCAGTTTAAGTCTTGTTAGAAGTACTATGGTTATACTGCCTGTCCCAGCCATAGCTTAGGATCACATGTTAAAATAATTAGTTGTTATGATCATCACATTTTTTTGTTTACTTTTATGAGTTCTTTCTAAACCATGTTCACTAAACCATCTATTGTATTATATATTTTTTATCGAGTGAAATCTGATCACTAGAACCATTAATAAAATAATTGGTCCTTCGAGCCGGATAATATCAAATGAGAACTGCAAGGATCTAAAAAAGTGATGTTGTGACACCTTCACATTCTAGGACTCAAAGCTCTAGCCTTGAACCATTTTACACATTATTTACTTTAGTCTGGGCGTAGTGGTTTGCAGCATTAAACTATGGATAAAAATCCATTGGCGATTGATAGGATTTGAACCCGGCACCCCTGGGATTGAAGCCCATTACTCCACCACTAGACCATCTTTATTTACCACTGTTGCATACTTGATTGAACAATTTTACTAGCATCGGTTATCAAAAATACTTAAAATTCAATATTATAAGCTACTACCCACTATTGGGTGAGCGAGCTGGTCTAGGGGTAGAGCGCGGGACTTTGGTCCCTGATGTCACTGGTTCAAATCCCGCCAAATCATTGATGGATTTTATCTAAGCGATAATGCCGCAGCCCCTAGGTCTAGCCTGTAATGTGAAACACAATCCCAGGCTCGTGCATAACGTCATAGTAAAAAACTATCAACAAAACTAGCAACTAGGCCTACTATACTATACTATACTCGATCGAATCTCATTACTACACTCACGCAGAATATAATTCCAACCACACACGGTGGATAGAATTACTACAATTCTCCAGGTAACTGGGACGCATTGTAAGAGGTGGAGAATTACAGGAACGCTCACACATCAAAATGATATTACTTTCAGAGAGGGGGGAACTACCCCCTGAGGATTACCCCCTACCCCTCTACCACCCTCAGTGTTATAATACGTCAGGTCCCACACTGTAACACACAGTCGCATTGGAAAGTCTACATCTAAAAATGCACCATTGCGGATTTTGATATATCGGTTTAGGGAAGGGGATGGATGGGGGGGGGGGTAATTTGAATGCGGCGATGGGCTGTCACTGCAGACACTATTTTTTATATTTCTTGGGGATGTGAATGAATATTATGTCACTCTATAAAAAAATATTAATAGGGTGGAGGTACAAGTAATGTCGATATTTAAGATCCAGGTTGTAAATAATTAATTGGAACATATAATAAATACAATTAATGTAATCAAACATTATGTTGCTGTAATATATTTCCAATATTTACACTCACAACAATAAACGAATGAAAATAATAGAGTATAAATATTTTTCTTTCAAGTAAAGATTAGCAAAGGATATATTTCGCAACAATAACAACTAAAATAAATGCAAGCGAACAACTAAGTCTGTACAAAGCTATGTACTAATAACTGTTGTGGACTATCTTAATATTATTATAACACCTGAATTCTACAATTTAGTATTTCAACAGATTATGTATCTAACAATAGATTATTTGTTAGTGTCACGCTATAGTTTGAGTTAGTGTGGGTTTCACAAGGTTAAAGTTAAAGTTCAAAGAAATTGTTCTAGACGTGTTAATTTTTGTTGATTTAGAAGATATAACTTTATCCTCAGTGCTTGAAAACCCAATATTTACTGAATTTATGTACCATATTTTGGTTTTGGTTTTAATACAAAATTAAAAAGTTCGTTTTCAAAACCACAAATACGAGAAATTACAAAAATCCTAAGTAACTTGTAATTATTAACAGTGTTTACAAATTTAATCAAAAAATATTTATGTTTTAAAAAATTAAAATTATTAGGGTGGAATGTTTCAAAACATTTTGAACATTTGGCACAAAAGTCTTAAAGGTTTTGAAATCAACCCCAGCATTGTTCTAATAGTCATATCGGACGGGATTGTGGTAGATTTGGGGAAATTAAACAGATTTGGGCTATTCATTTCATCAAAATTACTTCAAAAATGGATAATCCTTCAACAACTAGTTACTGTGTCTACAGGCCCTCCCTCATAAAATAAAAATAAAAAATAACGAAAGAGCTGTACTTTTTTGGCTTCTGGAGACCCTTAAACGAAAAAAAAACAGTTTACTCGAAATTAATCCCTACTGAGATTTCTGGGTAAAAGGAATATCCGTACTCAAACATTTGTTTAGTATAACATTTCTTTTTTAAAGCATTAAAACACAAGTGGAACAACTCGAATTAACTTACATTTAATAATTAACTAAATATTAGTTAAACAAATTTAAAATACCGGTACATAAAGTTTTGTTACATTCTGTAAAACTTTCCCTGTTTTTCTCTAGAGATATGAAATTCAAAGTCTGCTCACGAAGATATTTTGCAGCGGAAGAGATATGTGTAAGCTCCAAACCCGTACACTCGATAACCTACGTCACATCCGGCGGGGCGCGATTTGCCGCGGGAACTCACTTTTCGCGGGAAAATGTGATAACGTCTTCTTATCAGTCCCCCGCTAAGTAGAGCCTAGGGATCGCAGCCCTGATAGCTTCACTGTGATGGTGGTGCAGAAATACAGTTTGTGTAGTTTCTGTATTTTATCGTTGGAATAGTGTTGAGAATCAGTTAAACGTTAAATTAGATTTGGGCAAAATGTTGAAAGTATTTGAACACTTTGGTTAAAAAAAAAACATTATAGATAACATACCAGATTACGGTTACTCGTTATTTTTACATCAGTTTAAAAATGTGAAAACTTTATATTCAAATTACAGTAACTAATAAAAATCATCTAGAATAATAATAATATCGACCAGACATTTTTCGATAAACTTTTATTACATTTGGGAAATGTTTTATAATTTATAAAATGCGCATACTGTTGTTCACGATTTTAACACACGTATAGTATAGGAACTACACACAATATAGTTCATGATTTCACGTTTTTCAAAATAAGTAATACATGTAGTTCATGAAGTGAAAATAAATATTGCATAGTTCTTTACTTGAAAACGAGACACTTGTTTAGAATTTGTTTATTATATATCATCTCTTGAGATAACAATATTTAAAAAAATAATACTTCAACGTTCACCACATGTATAAGTGTTTACTTAATTTACTATACATAGGCTAAATATTCTATGAGATAACACGAAATAGTAACAATTTCTTACAAATTTAAGTCTATCAATACTTAAATTTCTTGTACAGTATAATTTAATACAAATATCCATTTTACCTATGCGCAAATTAAAAATAATATTATTAACACCATGATAATATGATCTATGTTTTCATCACAGATTAGTGTATAAAGGTATTATGCAAAATAAAAAAGAAAATTCTACAAATATTGACAATTACTTAGTCAATATTTGTAGAATTTTCTTCTAATTATAAAAAAAACAGCCTTTTACTACCCTCATAAATGCCCATAATAATCTCAACTAACATCGAATGTTTTTTTTAAATACATAAAAAAAATGTTAACATTTTTTTAACTTTATTAATAATAAAATTTAAACAACAATTTGAAAAACTAGGAATTTAGAATTAGACTAGTCACTCATATACACTTTTGAAAATGCCTGATCACCAACTTTCATACAAGCGATTGATGTAAAAGTTCGTCCAAACTTTTGTCATAGTAAAAGGAAGATCCGAGAGTCAAATCCGATCAGGATACACGACTGAGGGATAGAACTAGAATATCCAGGCAATGCCCTAACAAGGAACACGGTTCGTTTGATGCCCTTAGGGGAGGGATTTTCCTCTCGTTCTTTTTGCATCAGCAGTCTTTGAAGAAATTCGATTGGACGACATGTAGATCTATACATTCCCCTCGTGTGTTATTTCCATGTGTGAAGGGAGGATCGGCAATATTTGGTCCCTCTTGCTGTTTTATTTTGTATTTTATTTGAGTTTTATACTTTTTTGTATTGATTTTATTGGGGTTGGATTTTATTGGTTGAATGAGGGTTTTACTTTAATTTTTAAACTTATCACAAGAAGGAAAAAGTTACCTATGCACTGATTTTTATTTTTGGTCAGGTCCAACTGCTGACTAATTCACAATAAGGAACGTCTTTTAATGTTTCCTTTCATAAATCAGCTCCTAAAATATTTGACTTATTATTTTGCAATTGCACAACAACTGTTGAAACAAAAAAAATTAGAAAGACAGGATAATACTTTTCATCTTCATCGGAAATCATTTTGACAACACCTCCAATAATTAATAGTCTTACGTGAAGTAGGATAGTTAAAAAAACTTAGACGACAGGGTTTGTTGATACAAAAACGTTGACTTTTATAAACCTCTTTCCTCTTAAACATCTAAAACCTCAGGTCGACTTATTTAAACCGTAACATTTTTTAATCCCCTTATCGACTATGAGTATGGTACAACGTAAAATAAGCTAGAAATGCAATAGTTGCATTATCTGAAAGACTCGTAAAACAATGTTCCTTTGAGTTAAAACTGACTTTTGCTGGACTATACAGACATGCTATCTAGTTCAGCATCCAAAGTAAATAGATAATGTATATATAAACTAAAGATTTGTTATGGTTTTACCCTTGAACACAACATATTTCGTACATACTATAGTATTTTATTGTTACCTTTTGGCACTTGCTATGTTGCTAGACAAAATAAACATTCTCTAGACTAAAGTCTCCTTAACCCCCTCCCACCTCTTTCATTACACATTCATTTCTCACAGTATAACACCTTACCATGTTGATAGTGGATACTCAATAGCTATAAATATCGATAAAACCCACATAAAGACGTTAGGCTTGTAGACGAAGCCATTCGACTTACGGGTATTGAGAGGTTTTCAGGTACAAATAGGGAGTTTTATAGGGTAGTAAATACAGCTTATGCAGCCTCCATTCACCTCTTATCTGGCCGCCTCAGCCCTTCCTCACCGTGATTTATTCCTAGTCTCGGAATATTCCCGAAATATTCCCTCTTTCGTCACAAAACACATAAACGTTTTTACCTGCCTTTCGGAATTCAGATAGGGTTGAAAGTGTTTACAGGGAATTTCTGACTTTAAATATCAATAGAACAGGAAACTTAAAATATTCATATAACTACTATTTTACGTTAGGTGGACACAAAAAGTACAAAAACTTAAAGATAGAATGTATTTTAAACTTAAACCCGCATATATATATATATATATATATATAAACTACAAAATGTGAAACAAATTAATTAAAAGTTACAAAACTTAAATTTAATCCCCAACTCTTAACGAAAAAAAGTCCCTGAAATAAACCCTCCAACAACCCAATACGTATCTAGCCAAAACTGTACATGTTTCAATTTACAACAAAACTAAAAAAAAAATCAATAAGACATACATATACATCGATGATTAACCAACCTATAATAACCAAACTTTCTACCCCTGAAAGAACGCTCCTTGTGTACAACCTGACAAACCCTAGGGTCAGCCATTGGACGTAATTTGGACGAGTAACAAGTAAGAGAGAATGCAGCTTGGGGGAGACCGGGGGAGAAAGGGAGAAACTCCCCCTCGATGTATGTGCATACATTGACTGCCCCATCTTATCCCACCGATCAAAAATATTCCCATTGTGATCTCCCTGTTCAACGACTTCACTATTTGCATTCCCCAGTTTGATTGCTTCGGTTTCAATTGTATATACAAATTCACGTTTCGGATGTGTATGGAGCTTCTTCATGTTAGGTTAGAATGTTTGAAAGATTTTAAAAATAAATATTTAATAGCATTAATGTTTGTTTAAACAAAATATGCAGGTTAAAATGTAACTTTGTTGAACTACCCTATGTCATCTAAATGAGTTCAAATTATGCACCCAAACAATTATACAGCATGTAAAGTTGACACAATTACAAAATAGCAAAGCTACAAAAAAAAGGCAAGTAAAATAAACATAGACTTGCAATAAAAGTGGTACTTGCAAAAAAAACCTTTGAAGATAAAATATTTTGAGCGGTAATGAACAAATATACCTTAGATATAAATATACAAATACACCTTTGATGTAAAAATAAGTTATTAAAAAAAGGAGAACATTAAAATGGAGAAGTAGACAACAATATGTTACACTATGAACAGGAAAACAAACTTTTAAAATAGGTTTAGAGACAATATTTCAGAATTAAAATCCAGAATCCTTCTAAAAACTCAAGTACTTTCATAAATAAACGAATGAACCTCAAACCAAATAAAAACCCTCCACCAAATAACTGAAAACCTTACGAATCCGAAAAACATTCACGATACTCGATGACCCAAGAAAACGAGCCACTCACGGTATTTAGCCGATTTCAAGTATTTTCGAGTGCGTTGTCAATAGCGCTATCGGTCGGTAGTTAACAAGCTCGACGGAGTTGTCGTCGTCTCCTAGCAACCGACTCACACATCCAATGTATTTCCACATGTTTTATGTATAGAGCATCCCGGTATCAAAGCTCCTATTATACATATTTCGTTTCTTTATCCGTCGCGATCGCATTCAAGCTGCGAGCTCTGGCTCAAACATTCCCTTTACTTTCCTTATTTACTTCGTGAAATATGTATTTTGTATCGTAAGTCCCGAGACTTCGCCGGGATTTTGCTGTCACTTTGTGACTTTGTGGATGAAGAAAATGTGCAAGTTAAATTTACTGTAAGTATCAAATATATTCGACTGTGTGAAGTGGGCGTTGCGTATGTGTTTGTGGGAATAGAAAATCACTGCGTTATGCTTTAACATTTTGTTTTGGAACTTAACGTTGGAAATACTTTTTTGTATTCTGTATTTGTTTTTCGGTAACTAATTAATTATCATGAGTTTTATCTGTAGGTAACGAGGCTACTTCAAAAGTCAATGGGATGAATATCATTAAGACGAAGGATTATTTTCAGTCATGTCTTATTCTATAGTTTCATCAAATTAAATAGATAATATATAATTTCAAACATCACAAACTAGCTTACCATAATTCTGATTTAATTTAAACCAGAAAAAACAATGATTGAAATTGATTGAAATTTCCATAAATGTTTAAAAAATCTAATTATAGCATTTGTTGGTTTTAATTTTCGAATATTCATTTTTACAAGTCACGAAATACAAACACCTCATTTAAAATCACGAATGAGCAAAATATGGTTATGTGCGACACAATACTTTATGCATATATCAGATCTGCTTGTATCGCAGTGTTCAAAACTTGTAGTTAAAAAGCCTGAGAGCCTTGCTAGGGACTTGAGGTAAGCCCTGAGGGACCTCCCCCTCCCTAACACATGAGTAGGGATCCGTGTTCGCCTAAGTGTGCAACTTTTCGTGTACCCATAAGCGTTAAAACGAAACATTGAAACATACTATGGCTCTTCTTCTAGCTGTTAAACTCTGTACAACCCCGTTACGCATTTTGCTAGAGAATACGTTCGGTTGTTTTGTTGAGCATACTTTTTTTCTATAGAAAGTATAGTAATTTTGAATTCTTGGGACTCACAGATTTTTTAAATTACACAACACAATGTAAACATGTTTGTCCCTGAATTGTTCCTAAACCAAACGCTTATGCAATATTACATGAACCCCTTTATGTGTTTTGTAGTTTTTTCGACGTTATTCCAAAACATTATGGTGTTAACTCTGTAATAAACTGATGAAAAATTACAAATTGCATCAATTGTGAACAATGAAAAAATATTTTAAATATGTATTGTTGAAGAACTTTTTGGTAAATCATTTTCAAAGGAAACGAATCGAAAAAGGATGTGCCTGTACTGAAAAAGTTAATTCTTAGCCAAAGTACTTTATTTTCTGTATAAAAAGCAGTCCATTTATAATATGAAACGCTAAATGACTCTAAAATATATGAAAAAAATCATAACTACTTGGTGGACGAGTTTATAAACTGTAACCTAAACTCAACATAAAAATTATATATAAAAAGATTAAATACATGGTTAATACATATTAAACTCTCAAATTATTCAAAGATAAAACATGTTATCATATTTTCTTACATAGTTGTTACTTTGACTACAACCCAATGACCTTGAAATATCCAAGGATGGGGACGCTCATCACGCCCTTATGTAGATGAGTCTCCTGCGTGAGTTTTGGGGCAGCAAAGATCTGGGGGGGGGGGGGCAAATCGAAACAAAATGTTCAAAAAATTGATTGCCTTTAGTGGGGCTGAAAGTCTGATGGATGGATCTGCCTTGACAGCTGGTATCTGGTTACCTTGGCTAATTAATTGAGAATTGGGACCCCCTGTGGTCTGTATGTACCCCATAAGGTGTGGCAGGGAGACAACCGCCTGTCAACTTGGTCTTGCTTTGCATTCGTGTCCTTTTAGATCGAAAGAAGCTCCTCAATAGTGTAGTGAATAATACGTAGGAACTGGAAAACCTTTTTAGAATATATATTTTTTTAATTTCTACAACAGAACATTTTTGAATGTATATAAATGGTAAGGAAATGTAGTTATTACATAGGAAAAACAGAACGTAGAGTCAGCAATACTGAAATATGGTTATGCAGCATAGTTGCAATCGACGACTTGAGAAAAAAATTCAAAAAAACAAGTGGATCACCTAAAAAATATATATTCATATTGGGGTAGACTTCCGTATCTTTTGGCACAAAAAACCGAATAAATATCAATTATTCGATTAATTCATTCGATTTATCGTTTGCTTAGTTAGGTTAGCTTAACCTTACCTAGCTAACCAAACGATATATCGAATAATCGAACAATCGAATAATTCGATCGATATTTTCATTCGGTTGTTTGTGCCAATAGATGCCATGAAAGATTTGTTAGGCTAATTAATAGAAGGAGAATTAGCAAAATTGATCCCTGGTAAATGTGAACTGCACTTCAATTATGATGTAGTTATTAATATTTTAACCGTAATTTGTTTTGTACACCCTCTGACTATGGCCAAGACTGAAATAATTAGTTGGCATTATTTGTCAACAACATCAGGGTTAAGAAAATCGTGAATATGGGTTCCTAAAAGTAATAAGCTATAACATAAAGGCGAATGGTACATTCAAAAACTATTGTATTACAAACAACATATGTTACTGATTAAAAAAATAATTATTTAAATTTATTGGAACTGCTTCCATAACAGCGATATTCGTGAATTTGATAATTAATGGATGCTGATAAATAAATTCCCAATAAAATATACTACGTGTCCATATTAATGTATGTTTTTCCAAACAGTGTTTTGTTTCATTTTCTAAGGTAAAGTAAGATCTCCATACTGTCATATAAATTCTCTTCTTATTGCATTTACTATAACAATGTAAACCCACTTTTCCACATAAAACCCAACGTTCTTCTCATATGACATTGTTTTCAGCGGAGACGAAATATAAAAATAACAATGAAAAGACACTCAAACATAAAATAACGAAGAGAATAAGCAGAATGTATTGGAGAAGCTGAGCTCAGCTGGAATTGAGTTTCATGAATATATCGCGCCGAAGTGGCGTGTTCCGTTATTGCATGAATATATCGGCTGTTCCGCTGTACCATGAAGCTGCGCTGTTCCAGTATCAACCCTGCTTCTCCCAGGCGGCGCTGGAATTGCATTTGTGTCACGGAAGTACTTTTTGGGAAAAAAAACTCTTTGCAAAAATATCTCTAGAATGATTGCATTGAAAATGCAACCGAATTGTATTTATCTTTGGTACTAAACAAGGTACGGTAGCTTATATGGAGTTAATTGTGTGTTTTTTTTTATCGAAATGTATTTGCAAATCGTGTATTTTGAGCTGTTAAGGTAAAAGCTTATTTGAGAAAGTTTAAAAATAATTATTATATTTTTTAAGTATAATTTCATTGAGTTGAAAAGGTTAATGTAAAATATTGCCTTTTTTAAGCATTTTAATAACCAAGCACAAATGGATAGTGCTATTAACATAAAAGCTGTAAAGGATTCTCTATATCTTAAGTTAAGTGGATAGGTAAGATCAATTTAGATTGAAATACTTATTCAGATTATGTTCAAAACTTGGAGTAATTTTTACTCATTGTTATAGAAAATGTTCATGCTAATCTTTTAGATAAATTTTGGATAGTTACTTTATATTTATTTGTTATGAAAAATGATTTGCTATTTATTATATACATGTATTTAATTAATCAACTATCCTAATATAGCCTAACCACACTAACCTGATCCAAATTGTATTTGACAATTTTAGGGACAGGTAACAAACCCAAAAAATATTTATTATTTACAAAAAAGGTTACGTACGTTTTATACATATTTAAGTCACATTCACAATTAGTTTCCCACATCATGAAGAAGCTTACACACACAATAACACCTCTAAAGATACATCTTACATCTCACTCTTGAGCGTCAAGCAGCATCATAGCACTCGGCGTCGCTATACGTAAAATATCAATTTTTATTCTCCGCGCGCCTCGTTTGGCCCAGTTTTTACGCGCTTGCACGTTCACTCCGGAATCCATTCCGACCCAAAAGTGCCGTTGGTTTCCCGCGCTGCGACAGTTTGCAAAAATAAGATATCTCTATGAGAAACACCCCTTTAATATTTCTTGGCTTGTTGTATCCAAGACTTGAATTTGCACCTGTAAAAACAAAGGTAACACCAATAGAATTCCCAGATATACTGTACTGCATTTTGGTCTTTAAAATTATTTAAAAATTCAAAAAATATAAGTTTTTTTCAGGATATAAAAAAATTAAATTTTCATTGGCTTGTTCTATCTAAGACTTGTATTTTGTACCTGTAAAAACAAAGGTAATACCAATAGAATTTGCAGATTTACTGCATGATAGTCTAATTATAAAAAAAAAATAAAAAAATATAAGTTTTATTCCTGGAGATTAACAAAAAATAATTTTCATTGGCTTATTCACTTATACATTTTGATTGTGACATTGGAATAAATTAATAATTTATGTTTTTCCTACTTATGTTCGATTAAAAGTAGGAAGAACAAATTAATAACTGTAGCTTTGTCGTTTGGCAAGTGCAAAGGGTTCTTCAGTGTAGCGGAGTGGTTATAGTGATCGCCTTCAAATCTGATGGTCGCTGGTTCGATCCCAAGTGAGCTCGATTCACAACCTAGATGCAATTTGACATTTGACTACCAATTAATATGCTATCTAATAAAATTTTTATGTTAAATGGTACCAAAAACAGGGTGTGGACAGTTTCCTTAGAAAACCCGTGAAATATACCATCTATAAGAAAATACCGTTAGGTAAAATCCAGAAGTAATAATTCTCCTTTTTTAAATAATATAAGCCACTTAGTTTCTAAATAGATATTATACTGAATTTATAAGTTATATTGTTGTTGGTAAACACATTTTGTTAGGACGTATTGGTTTTGAACGATGCATATTTCCATGATGGGATGACTCTATAATATGAAAACTCCAAGAGCGTATAGAGCATCGAGGGCGTTCACAAATCGAAATAAGGTTTGTGGTGGAGAGAAAATGGAATCAGTTTTTGTAGTAAGACTTGCTCCAAACGAGAAAAAAAAATAAAATCGGAAAAAAGGTTCAGATTGTATGATAGTACTAAAGGTGTTTAATGTATTCTTTATCTTATGTCAAAAGCATTGCGTACCTATAATTTATACAGTGAAAAAGAATGACACAATAATTAAATATAATGAGAAACAAAACTCAAAATAAAAATTTAAAATTGTATGCATAGCTTGTTAAAGAAGTAAAAATAAGCTAAATCAAGACCTAACCTAAGTTTATCCATCTCATCTAACCAAGCTTTTTAATGTCCTCTTACCTAAAAACACAATATTTGTATTTTTGTGTTTCGACTTCATTGACGTATTTTAACGTTTCTTGTGTTTAAACTGTCTAGCCTTGGTCTTGCTTCTAAAACATATACCTAAAAACTCTAATACAAATGAATAAATTATATTACTAATATTACTTACACAATGTGACCCTGCTTAGAATGTGAAACACATTATACATGTTCAAGATTCTATTTCACTTCCATAACAATACTTTCCTTATTCAAATTGGTAGGAATAACATTAGAATAATTCATGTGGTACAAAATACAAAAAGGATGAGAAATACAAATGGAACGCCTCCAGAAACAGAGAGAACTGAAATGTATTGGACTCTGAGCCGAGGCTGGGATCTTCCCAGGAATATAGCTGAGATAGAGCTTCAGTGTTGCATTAACCCTAACAACATGAGAATATTGTTCGTTTGGAAATGACAAATACGCATTTTGGAATGTGTTTTATGAAAATACTATAAACATATGTATTTTGTATTTTATTTTAGTATATTTCATCACTATGGCCTAAAGTGACTCTTTTTGACCCGAGGTCAAATTTTACGATTGAGGCGAAGCCGAGGTCGGAAAATGAGCGAGGGTTAACAAGACATTTTTTCCTGTGCGGTGAAATATATTTTTCGTCTTATTGCATCATTAATTAACAAACTAAGCTAAAAAATGAAATAATTTGTATGTAAAGATAACCTCTCAAATCGACTTTCAGCTTGTTTTCAATTCTGTTAATGCAAATAAGCAACTGTTTAGTAAGTGATTCAATAATTTCGTCTCTTAAGATTATATTAAAACAAAAATAAAAAAGCAGTACATTATACCATCCATATATCGAACGATCGAAAATAATAGGCTAATACCTTAACTAATAAATCAATCGATAAATAATTTCTATCGATACGATTGCAGCAATCGAAATTTACAACAGTTTACAACTGCTGATTTTTACTCCCTAGATAAGTAAAAATATGATTTTAAATAATAAGAAGTCAAAAATTCTGCTTTGGACCCGCAAAGCATGCATTAAAAACGACTGAACAATTGATACATAGTTCAATTAAAACTTGTTTAGTGGATTATTATGGCATGTTGGAGAATGAATGAACAAGCAAGTATTTCAGTACGCCAATGTTAAAAAAGTGATGTAATTTTTATTAGGTACATTAGCTCTACTTTTGATGAAAATGTAGTTACTGACTTAATAACTATAGCAATTAAAAACATAGTTTTATAATGGCAATTATCACTATTTCTTATTACATCGTATTAACGTAATTATCCGCTTGTATTCATAGAAACGTTATTACATCAGTTTTATAATCACGGGATAATTTTTATTAATGTTGTAAAAGCAATAATTTACATCTATTTTTATGGTGAAGGAATTTGCATAGGTTTTATTATTGCCATTGTTTAAACAAACTTGTAAAATTTCATGTCATATTATTCTTTGTTCTACAGAAGACTACAATGTGTAGTAAGATTTCAATTTTTTAAATAAATTTGAATTTATATATAACCACGTCATTGTTATGGAAACAATCGAATCTGAGCCCTCAACTTTAGCTGTGTTATTTCAGCATGATAGTAACGGTGTTAAACATTTTTGAAAATGTTTCAATTTGATATTCTCAAGCAAGTCTAAATCATATTTTGAAAACAGAAACATGGTTGATGGAGTATATTTAATACAAATTAATATTTTTATAAATCATGGTTTAACTCTTTGTTTAAAGAGCTTTGGTCCCTCCAAAGTAGACACTTTAAAACTCCTGAGTAGGGTATCAATTCAATAAACAGTAGGTTTCCATTAAACTATTAATTTTTCTGTTTTGACCTTATTAATTATATTTCCTTCTTATGGTACAAATAAAACATTTTCCTACTACTAACTCATAGATTAAAGGATTAGAGTGTTTTTCTTTAATCTGTGCTACTACTTATCTCATTATTAAGGTACAAACCGAGCAATCCACCAATGCATTCCATCAAACATTGGAATCTCACTGAGGAAAAGTCAGAAGCCAACCATACTTGGCAAGTAAGCTTTTTCACGAATAATATACATATTATGTAAGTGTTTGCAGGTACGCATAACTGTATGCAGGTGAGGCGGGGAGGGCCTGTCGTGGGATGATGTATTGGCTGGGAAAATTGAATTGGAATTCATGAGAGCGCATTTGGCGAGGTGACGTGTGGTTCGTCACCTCGAGGAAACCGGGAAAATGTGAAAACCCAGTTAAATAAACGCGGAATGAGATCTGCGTGAGTAGGTAGGAAATATATGTTCTAGACAGGAATTGAATATACAACACTCTTGACAAAAACTGCTGTAATGTATTGCATACAAGTTGTCAAGGTGCAACTTGCATCAAGGTGTGGTTTTGATTACCTTTGATACTAGATAGATGAAAGTGTTTGGATGAATTGATAAACTTAACAGGTAAACTAATTAGTTTTCAGGGTTTGGAAATGGGTTTGGATCAATAAAACCATTGGTAAAGGTAAAAATGTAAAGCTAGGCTATTAACAGCATATTTGGCTATGTTGTTTATGGGTAAGTTATTGTTTTATGGAATGGACCATTGAATTTTCAATACTTCAGATTTCAGATGTGCGAATTTTAAGATATAGCATTTTACTAGTACATTGAAGTATCAAGATGTTATGATTCTTAGCTTGGTTTGTTTTCGATTTAGCATAATTGTTAGGGTTTGTAGATAAACTCAATAACAATTTGAAGAAAACGTGATTAGTAAGTGAATAAACGGTAATCCTTAATTGTACTCCAACCACATGTTTACGCCTTTTCCAAAGTAATATTTAGAAATATTTATACTTAAATTACGAATATTCTACAGAATCAAGCCAAATCAGAGTTAAAAGATTTGTATTCGTTCTAAATCATTAAATACCTGTTAAAGCATTAATAAGCCAATAATCATAATCACAGAGACTTTATGCTGATGTAAAATTGACAACGTTCACAATCCAATTTAAAATTAGGTAAAAATTATTCGTATTCATTAAAACAAGATAAATAAAGATACTAAACACCTTATTAAGAATAGCAGTCCCCTTCAAATATAATGCTTAAGTGGAAAAGTAAAATTAAGTGTAATCTTTTATTATTAATAAGACTACTTTCTAATTGAAAAATACATCAATACAACAAAAATTGACATAAAGAAGGTTTAGTACATAGTAAAAACAAACAAATAAAAATTAGTACGTAAAAGTAGTAATGAAATGCCAAAAAAATAATCATTAGACATATTAATTAGTTCAACAATGGTTGTGAAACATTGTTGCATCGATTGTTGAAATAGGGGTGGGGGGGGGGTGTAAACAAAACCACGTGATCAACACGTGGTTTGGCGTCCTTGAGCCATTACTGGCGTCGGGACGCAACGTAATTATTCCCGCCCGAGACGCTGCTTAATGCGGCCCCTTCCATCCCCTCCCCCTCCCCCGCTACCAACCCCTAAGACTAAAGAGGAGCTCTTCTTAACACCGTTTCCTTAATGCATCTTAAAGACGAACTCTTGCCACAGTGACCTTGTTTTTCATTTATCTTCTTGATTTAAATTTTTATTGTAGTTAGTGTGATTGATTGAAATATAAATAGAATTGTTGGTATGATTGAAAATAAATAATTTGATAGCACAAATTGTAAAATCTTAATAGTATTCTTTAAGAAATAAGCAATGATTTGTATTTTTTTATCAACCATACGAGGTCAAACTTCTCCACCAATTAATTCCATTCCAATTTGTATTATTTCTTTAAAAATTATAATATAAATTTTTGTTTTTATTTTCAACGAAAGTTTAGAAAGAAATAGACTGTGATGAAAGAGTAACCAATATTAATTTACATATTTGTTAGATCGTAGCATAATTTTGGAAGTTTTGTATGTTGGTAGTTTTATTTTTTAATGTTGGTTGGTGATATTTGTAGGACAATGTTTTTGACATTTTCAATGGACTATGAATATTGACCCACGAATGAATCAATGAATGTAACGAAACACACGAATGAATGTGTTTATATGAATATTGTGTCTTTTCATATCAGACCCACGATTTTAAATTTATTTCATACATAAATTAGTAGTTTTAGATTTGTTATTTATTTAATACAATTTTAATTCAATATGTTCCCTTGTTGTTAGTAAGTATATTTGACAATGGATTTTAAGAAATATATTTCCGTTTCATTTTTTATTCTCCTATATGCATTAGACTACTCATGAAATACTGTACAATTAAAATAATCCCTCAAAATACTCTATTCAATAAAAAAATCCTTACTGCTACTCATACAGTTTTTAGGAACCCTCAAAATATACGTAATGAATGTTAATATTTTCACCTTACACTCATATTGAAACTACACGTATCTTGTAACAGGTAGGTAGGTGAAAGAAAACACAGTGTGCTTTCATTTCATTTTCGAGTTTGTTGTGGTAGCATCAATGACAAATCAAATTACCCGCTAGCGGCATATTGCTACATACTCTCTTGATGCACGAGAGACGAGAAATTGCCTCAGACTAAATAAAATTCCGACGAGACACGACTATGTTTTATTTTGCATTTTTGTTCCAACGTAATAGAATCTTGAGCCTCGGGTCATTCTAGTGTAATGGTTGTAAATGGAAGTTTTGAAAGAATTTTTGTTTCGTTAAGGGTAGGATGATTTTAATTCAGACACTATGGTCATGGGCTCAAATGTTACATTAATGCGATGGGTTGTGGGGTTGATTCTAGGAAAAGGCTGTGGCTTTTTGATGGATTGGAACTACTGTACCCATCTGTGCTTGATCATTGGGATTTTAACAATCCTGTCTAACTTGTGCATTGGAGTCGGAAGTAAATGTTGTCCAAAAGGCCAAATTATTCAACAACGACGAATAAAAGTATGAATTTGTCTGTTCTAATAACATATTATGGAATTATGTTGTTCATATATTTGAAATGTTTAAAGTATTACATTTCATATCGTTTGTTCATAATCTCTTGAAACGAATTCAAAAAAAAATTACTTTGGTTAGTGAAGTAGAAACATAATTCTATATTGACCAGTTGATGTCAGTTTTTTTTCACAGAGAGTGTGATATAATTGAAATAGGTTTTGATTTTGAGTGTTGGTTTCCCGTACTAATTATGGGGAACATATTAAAAACAATCATGGGAAACGAGTTGTTATACTTAACATGAAGTTACTCCAATACTTATCAATATCAAAGTTTTGTATGCAATTGGATTTCAAAACAGGCTCATTCTGTCGTTGACTCAACTGAATCAAAATTTTATTATACTGTATATAGTTTATTTTATTATTAGGAAATTGGACAATTTTCCGATGGAAAAGGAAAGTCAAGGCTCATTTAAGAGGAAATAATTTGAATCCAGGGAAAAATTTGATATCTTATTATCATTGGCATATTCCTTCCTAAGAGCAAGTACTGTTGCTGCTGCTACAGCGAACAGATGACTGTTAATTGCTTTTTCACAAAAAGTTGACTCACATTTACCTTAATTCTGGTGTATAAAATTGCAACACTTCAATTTCTCAGCCTTGTTTAGGGAAAGACACCTTGCGAACTGTCTTTATTATATTCACCCTGGGAGAGACAAATATAAGATAGAGGCGCACCCTGGCGCACGTGTGTGTTCGGGGGGTTGTATTTTGTCAAACCCAGACGATGTGATTTGATCAGAGGGAAAACGATTTTTGGATTTCACATATCTTCTGCAGAAAGACTTGAAAAATCAACGAGATTTCTTGAACGATAAGACCATGTATAGTAAGGTTCGTGGTGTTGGAAAATTATTTAGCTTGAGTACCATGAACATTGATAATTACACCAATCAAGTCTTGTGAGAGTGTAGTGTTAGTATCGATAGTGATAATGAATATCGATAGTGTTAGTATCGAGAAGTTTGTATCGATAGTGATCGTATAAACGGAATTCAGTATAAATTTTTTTTTTTATTTGGAATACTTTAACTACCGCAAACCATTTAAATTGTTTACGGTAACATTTAATTTTTAAAATTTATATTCGTTGGTTTTAAGTAACGATTTCTAATATAACATTATAATTATTATTTATATCGATTCTCCCTCTAAAAAGTACCTATAATTTAAATTTTATGTAACCAAAATTATACTTATGATACATTGCAATTAGAGGTGCCATAGACGTAACTTACTACTTTATAAATATATATTGATTATACTTATTGATCAGTTTGAGACTGTTTAAAGTAAGCATGTGAGTCGATAATATAGACAAAATATTTAAAAAAGTAATTAACTGTTGCATTCTCTGGTATATTAGCCAAAGTGTGCACCACACACTGCAAAATTGTAGAAAACATTTAAATAATTTATTTACTAAAACGCAACTAGACACAACAAATACTGCTTCAGAAGTCTACAAGTAGTAACAAAATTAAATAATACTACTTAACAGATCAATATTTCATAAAACCTTTATTGTTCAATTTTCAGTACATCTTCAAAACGCTCTACGGTTCACAAAATAAACATAAAATACAACATAGGAATATATAAATGCAAATACGACATATTGAACTAGATCTGAAGTACTATTGCGGCTATACGAGATAAAGTACAGCTGGATCTGCAGCTAGGATTTGTACGGAAGGATATCAAACTGCAGGGTACAAAGTCGTTACAGGCAAACGGCTCAATGTAGAGACAAACTGCCTACTGGAGCAGTTACTGAGATATATGTGTAGAGCCTCCTTCTCGCTAGACTTTGGCTTGGTTTGGTGTATCATACTGTATTTATTTTCTTTGGGTAATTGTTTTGGGTTTTTGCTGGTCAAGTCATTATAAAAGGTCTAATATTTTGGACGCGGGTTTATTTCCACAAATCCAGGTATTATCGTCAATCAAAGACAACTAAATTGTATCGGTGCAAATAGATTTATTGTTTGGTAAATTTAATTGTTTGGAAGCATTTCCCGATCGCATTTTGCATTGTTTATTTTATTAGATACATAGTCCAAAATATGTTGTACAATAAACTCATATATTATGTTTCATGTTTTTTTATCACCCTAGTTTGTGACAATGACCGTTTATTTTTCAAATAATTTAATACCAATGTGCTGTCAACATCCAGAAACAGAAATCAAAACACACCGTACCATATTTCACCGTATAATGTTCAGAGAAAATAGAAACCTTGAAGAAATTGCCTGTAAATCAAGAAATCCACTGCAATCACGAGCAGGTTTGGCAAATCGTCTTACAAACATTCGGATCTGGATCACTTACCGAATCAGACGCTTTGTTCGTTTCCACGCAGTTTGCCCAGTCTTACAATTGCCGATCTAATTTGGATGTTAAATGGAATGTGCTGAGCCCCCAACTCAGTAAATACCCAGCAAAATACCGTCTTTCGTCTTCCAGCTTCCACTCTCATGATCGGTGATTTGTAGGAGATACTACATGGTCTTTAAATAACGCAAATAGACTTACCATCTCTTAAAATTTGGAGCCTTTTCAGTTTTTTTTTTTTTTTGTGAAATTTGTGTCTTCTAATATCGACTAAATATTTCCCTCATTTTTGGAGGATTCTTAAAATTTTGAGATCTATAATTACAGTACCAGAGAACTGGCAGTTTACAAGAATACTGCTAGAGTCATTTTATAGCTATTTACCTTACAAGTGTAGTAAGAGCGTTTTTACATCACGCAGGTGAAGGTAAAACAGCGGAAGCGAGTTGCATAATTTACCTCAGTGATGTAAACACGCTCTTGCGTAACGTGTAACGTACAAGATTTTACCTGACCCGACAATATACAGGAGGTTACGAACAATATTAATCATCATCCATTTCACTCATCTTCTAACAGTAAACGTTCATTTACAAACAAAAGCTAGGTTAGGAAAATTCTTCAAAACATAACAATAAAATTCAAGAGCACAGCTGATTTCTAGCGTTGAACGTCGTTGGCTCCATTGAGGTATATTTTTTAAGTTAATCACTCAATGTTATTTAAATGGGTTTCATTACATCACCGAGTGAGTTTTTGATACTTTACATCACTCGAGAAGTAAGGAAGTTGTATACATCACGCTTGGGATAGGGAAGTTTAACATGGCGGGTTAGGTAAATTAGTTTTAAGTTGGGAAACTATAATATACACTACAAAGTCCTTTAAAATTTACACAACAAGTGGCGATTCCCATACCATAAATTATTTCTAATTTACAAACATCAGCTTTTATAAAGTTAAATTTTTAAATGTAACCATAAGCTTTTAACCAGTTTAAAAATCAGGGTTCATGATTTACACATATTATTGTTACATTATTTATATTAAAAATAAATTAACATATTAAAAGGGGACTCGTCCGTCAAAAAGGAAAAAAAGTTAAGGATTTTATCGAATTGGGTTATTTTACAACACACATTTTCCTTAAAGGTTTACAATTTTTTTTTTTATAAAGGACTTATAAAGGACAAGTGGACCGATAGGTAAAGGGAATTTCGTTCCTCCAGGTTATGATTTTTTCACTATACTTACAACCTACTAAACCTCCAGTACAAAAGTCCCGCACTAAAACAACCACCATACTCGTACTATTCCCTAACCCCTGAAAATTTCCCTTTTTCAAGTTCCGAAGTCACGTCCCATCTGATTGACTCCTCAGCCGTTTGACAGTTGACAATTTGACAATTGACGGTTGCTTCAATTGACAGTCGAGGTAAAATATGCTGTGTGCTCCTGCTGGCTGATTGGCTCGCGACGATCGCTGAATACAAAGTCTCTGACTTTTGTTTTATCATTGATAAAGCAAACGCTTTTGTTATCAGAGCACGTTTGCCCCGCCGTCTTATTTAGGTGTTCCAAAGGTGTTCTCGCAGAATACTGAAGAGGAAAGTTTTCGGTATGTGTATTGGCTTGTTTAGGTTTTTGTAACTGTGAGCACTCGGTAACTGAGGACGAACCGGTGAATACATCGGTTAAAAACACTAAGTGTGTATTTACAAATACTATATAGCCTTATTTCAAAGTACTACTATTAAATCTTTGGCTCTGGAGGGTTTTTAGCCCTGGTTCCAGAGTTTTGGCAGCAGTTACTTGCTTTAAACTTAAACTTATTGAATCTGTAAACATTTAGGAAATCAATTTATCTTTGTACTTCATTGTCGATATTGTATAACACTTTAAAACGTTTCCAATGATAACAAAAGACAAAAATATACAAAATTGACTGTTGAGAGTTCGAGTTATTCAAAAGAAGGTTCTCCTTACCTTGTGCGAAAGATCTATCTATTGCAATGCCTTTGATTAGTTGTCCAAAGCATTGAAGAAAGCTCCTATACACAGGAAGTAATCAAGTAATAGCCATGGGCATCCCACCAAATTTCAAACTAGTCTCCAGAACATAAGTCCCTTTTACAAACCACTAGTCCTTGTCCAAGCCCCTGAAATTTTTTAGACAAATTAATTTTACTATGACAAATTATGATTTTTTAGGAAAAATAAAGTGATTCACCAAACCAAGCCCAAGTCTAGCGAGAAGGTGGCTACACATATATCTCAGTAACTGCTCCAGTAGGCAGTTTGTCTCTACATTGAGCCGTTTGCCTGTAACGACTTTGTACTCTGCAGTTTGATATCCTTCCGTACAAATCCTAGCTGCAGATCTCGCTGTACTTTATCTCGTATAGCCGCAATTGTACTTCAGATCTAGTTCAATGCATTTATCTACTCGTATACAGTATATGTACATCTACTTATATGATGCTATGTATTGTATATGAACCAAGGGGTGTTTTAAAATAGACTAAAACTGAAAAAGAAAAATATTCGAATCTCACCCTCTATTAAGTTGAAAGCTTGTATTGATGAAAAATCTATATACAACATTTCCTAGTTAAAAACCTCCACAGATTTATATTTTACACTTAAACACTTCAATCCTTAACAGACTTTCTACAAAATACTACACAAACATTTCAACCCCAATCCATACATAAATGCAAACGGGTAAATTTACTCAAGCCATTTCATAACCGAATTAACAGCCGGAAATCTCTCCAGGTGTTGTTGAAGTTTTCCATCACGTTTAAGATACTCAATATCATTTTTGCGGTGAAATTTCATTCTGCAGCTGACGTAGGCCCGGGATCTCGGCAACACATGTTGCTAATGTTGCTTAATGTTACCCCTACATTAACTCCGCTTCCGACATTACTCAAGTAATGTTGCGCCTTGGTGCACGATTTGGTGCCGTTTGTCATTCAAATTGCCAATGGAGTTGTTTGAATAACAGGGTGTTGCCTGCAGCAGTTCGGATTCTTTGGATTTTTTCATATTTTGATATTTTTAGAAACTGGAAAAATAATTTATGTTTATTATTGTATCTTAAGCTTATTGTACCTTGATTGTGTAGCTTGATGTGTAGTCGGTAGGATTCATTAAATCATTAGTTCAAAAGTGATCGGTTTCGACCAGTTTCAACGATTATTATCAGGCTTGATTCTTTTTTTCATTTCTTTCTTTTGTTTTTTCCTACCTACCTTTACATTACAGGACACTAGTTCTAGCCCGGAACTGATTTACACATACTTCAGGCTGGTCCTAGAGGGTTGTGGTATTATACTCATGGATACCCCAATCACATGGATAAAAAACATTGGTGATTGGGAGGATTTGAACCCAGGACCTTAAGCTCCGAAACCCTGAGCTCTACCTCTAGGCCAGTTCGTTCCCAATTTCGTATCAGGCTTGATACTTGAAATTGGATACAACCGTCGTTGGTCGCAATCGTGAGAACTCGTCAATTTTAAGTAAGATCCCGAAATGTACAATTTCGAGTCTACAGTATATAGTTCCTATAGTTATTTGTTTGAAGTTAATATCTAGTGATTGTAACTGTATGTTATTTTAGAACTTATTTCTTTTAAAGTTCTCTGTGTAGACTTTATTTAGTGATAATATAGCTTTGGTTGGATTCCTATATCAATCTTGTTGTTTTGGGTACCATTTCATTGAAGACAGAATCATATTCTAGATCCCAAAACCTTGTAAAGATTTTTTACGAATATTATTGGAAAACATAAAAAAATTCCTAAAATAATACCGTGATTCCTATAGCATACAGTCAGAACCGCAACTCATCCTACTGTCAAACATGAGATAAACAGCTGTCTTGTATCATCCAAAGTCAATGGTGATTTTTTATTAGAAGCGGGATCATTTTTCATATAGACAGCAGCAGTGCCGCAGCCGGCGAAACTCTAGATGGGCCCAGGTACGATGAATAACCTCCAAATTGGAAGGAAGGGTTATGTAAATGGGACTGGCCCATTTGAATAAGGTGGGCAGCTTTAATAATATGCACGGGCAGAACCGGAGTAGACAGGGTCCTACTGCTACACCGGTACAGTTCAGTGTGTACAGGACGCTGCTGGGACGGAGGTAGGTCTCTCGATAAAAATTGTGTTAGAATGAAGTGTAATAGTTATTAGAAAATTTCTAATTAATTACATATTTATGTTCAGGTATATTGTAGCAAAATTAAATACTTAAGTAGATAAATTGATTGGTAATTTTTCAATAATGTTGGATATTTTGTAGATATAACTAACGTAAAATTTTGTTTTAACAATTATGGCCTTTTGCGTAAACTCCAACATTTTTACCTAAAAATTAATTTAAATTATGAAATTTTGAGTCCAAAAAAGTTTAAAATGAGTACCTATTTAATACAAGGTCGTTTTCGTTAGTGTTTTTCTATTCTATTCGATACAGTTTTTTTTTCAGTATTAAATGGATGGTATTAAAAATACAGTTCGTAAGAAAATCAATTTAAAATACAGGGTGTTTCCAAATTGTCTGGACATATTTTGTGGACTTGTTCCATGGGCTAAGACAAACATAAAATGCCATAAGCATGGGTCTAAAATGCTTGGATTTTTGTTTGTCGGTCTGTTTATGATTTTTTAGAATTATTTTATATTTTGTGCATTTTTCAAGATAGAAACTTCAAAATTGTTCTAAATATGTATTTTAAAAGGTAAAAAGAGCTTACAAAGTTTCGTTCCAATATCTCAAGCTGTTTCAATATGGTGACCATTAAAAATCTTCTGAGCCCAAAAAGTCCAAAAAAGTCTGAGCCCAAGGAACAAGTCCACAAAATATGTCCAGACAATTTGAAAACACCCTGTATATTATACACCGTTGCAGCTGATTCAAATCAGCGTGTTATTTTTCCGAAAAGTTGACTGTATTTGGGTAATTTTTCACAAAAAACAATTTTTGACATGTTTTAACACGTTTTCATTATTTATTTAAAACACTACAAAAATTTTATAAAAGTCTGCATTAAACTATTTGAATAAATACACACTGTAGCACTTTTACAACTTATTCCTTATTTTACATCGGAGAAGGAATCAAATAATGCCAAAAACAGAGTTGACTGCGCGATTGAAGTGGTAGGGAGAGGGTGAATGGGGTGGGGGTGGTGTCACCGCGTTGCCTAGCAACAGCATAATGGCGTCAGGTAGCTACAGCTCAGCTACAGCTCAAGCTACAGCTCTAGCTCAAGTCTTCAATGTTGCGTCTTATAAAGATACTTATTGCGCTGCGATTGTATCAGACGTTATGTTGGGTTATGAAATGTTCGAGGTCGTTGAACTGATAGGCCTACGTGTGACGTCAAGTTTTTTGAGTGAAATAAAAATAAAGTATATTAATACATTTTGATATACAAATAAGCATGCTAGTATTGTACCCTTTTGAATGCTGCAATAACAATTACACCATACTTTGATCATAAGCACAGAAAACGTACTAGTAGTACGTTTTCTGTGTCATAAGGCCCAAAACAGACACAGGTGTAGGAATAAAATAAGAACACACGTATATAAAACGCTTGTACAGCAATTTACAATTAATTGCTGTAATTTATTCTTGCATCCAATCGGGCCTTAAGATGACTGATGTGACGGTTCAGATTTCACATTAAATTCAACATTTGATTCGTTTAAATATTCTTACAGTATTCATATAAATATACCTGTAGTGTTTGCATATTATTTATAACTTCAACATGTATGAAGCCCATCAATTTTGTTATTTTTTCCAAGGTAAAATGACTAAACTTCAAATTACGTGAAAAATATAAAGGTTAAAAAATGCATTTTAATACCTGCGCAAAAATAGTGGACGGATACAACGTAACATTCTGTAAATGTTCCACGGAGAATATGCGAATGTAAAAATTGTACATGAAATAGAGATCAGTTTCTTTTAAATAGACAGTTTAATTTGGGACTACAATACTAGGACGACAATGCATTTTAAAATAAGAAATCTCAATAAAACGAAAACTTCGAATAAACATGAATTATATTAGCTAATATATTATTCAGTTTTAAAAATTAATTTAGGGCTACTATTAGAAAACATTATAAAAATATGAGCTAGAATTTCTAGAACTAATAATATTAAAAAAATACCAAACACCTCTCAATACGAGACGAAATAACCAAACGAAAACTTAAAAGAGAAAATAAAATGCCAAAGCTGATATTTTCAACTTGAAATTAAACTTTTAGTACAAGTAGGATTTTTTCAGCCCACCAAAAATGGACTACTAACTTTTTAATATAACAGCTCATAAAAGCATTACTTTCCATAAAAAAAAAAAACTAATAAAACCAGCCTGTGTTTTCAGCGCGTTAAATCAATTTGGAAACGGCTAAAGTAAAATTAGTCAAATTAATATTAATAAAAAAAATTAATACAAATAACACAATGCAGTCTTATTCATATTAACCACCCCTAAATATTACCCTTAATCTTTTTTCTCTCGCTTAATATTAGTCAAATATGTAAACTCCAAGTTGAAGCTTGGTTGAAGGGATTCATCCCCAAGTGTTGATCATTAGACAGTCTAGTGGTAAGGGGGGAGGGGAGTCATACATATTAATGGGCGAGTACTACGTCACGTGAGTACTACGAGTAATGAGGTTTATGAATGGATCAGCTGATTGACAATGGACTGTTGGCATGGTTACCGAAGATAAACAGAACTTAAGTTCTACAAAACTGATGATAAATTTTGATTTTAGATTAAAACAAATTATTGTAATAAGTTTGTTCAATGAATCTGTTTATGATATGTATAGTGTATCCATATTTTTAAAATGCTCATTGTTTTGCTATTTGTTTCATTCAATAAATTGGTATATCATGTACATTTATGGTAAATATCTTAAATATTTAAGTACAAAACATACTCCTTATTTTGAGGTACTAAAAAATGTTCAAATTTATACAGAATTGTCTGTATTTATTGCGATAGTTGAAATGCAAGTTTGTTAAATTTTGGTTTAGAAGATAAGTTATTTAAAAATATACGTGAATTAATTCAGGGTTCATTGTACCGAAACATTTACTTCAACGTATTTTGATCACTGTACTTACACATCAGTAGTTAATAGTGACGGGAGATTGGGGCTAAAGAAGGCTTTTTATGCAGACAATGTTTAGAGGAATTAAAATATAACTAACCTCCTAGTTCAAGTTGCGTGAATAATTACTAGACATTTCACCATGACTTCATGAATAGTTCACAATATAGTTAGATATATTTAAAATATTCCTAAATAATGGAATATAATTTGTAACCTTTCTTGATTAAAAAGATCGACTTATTATTTTAAAAGAAAAATGAAGTTATCAGTTTCTTTTATAGTGTAAAAAAACTTTTGAAAATAGTAATTTTCAAATTCTGCTTCTTTCCCTGCTGATATAAAGCAACAATAGAAACTTCTAGCTCACTGTTCTAAAAAAAAATTGGTACTTAACCAATTGTGTTCCAATTTAAATTTAAGATAGTTTAACATATGTGTTCAGTTTTTGATTAAACAATAAACCTGGGAGTTGTTTATATTTCCTTTTCCCATGCCAGAGCAATTTCGTTTAAAAGCCATTAAACTATATAGCTTAGAAAACGATCGAAACAGTTCAAATCTCTTAAGTATATACCCCTCAGACCTTTAAGTAGATAACCCAAAATTTAATAATTTTGGATTCCACACATACTTTGGTGGTTGTTGGATCCTCGAAGTTGTAGAAAGGAAGTTGTAGAAGACAACTAAATTATGTTGTTCCCTTGACATACTATTGTGGATGGGTAGAAGATTACTATGATTACAAGCCTAACTACCTGTCCGATCTGACCTACATCCCCTTCTCAATGTCTACAACCCTTACTCTACCTGCAGGCATCCCTGACTGTGAGAGAAACATGCTGTTACTCAAACTTTACCCTTTCTACTACTGAATTTGTTGATAGATATTTTTGGTAAAATACTAGATTATGTACGGGAAGGGGTGCAAAACTTTGAGTAAGAGGACCCATTATTTTATAAAAGAGGGTATTATGAAAAATGATGATGTTGAAGAAACTCAAGTCTTTTAGCAATGTCAGCTACAATAAAAAAAAGAAAGCTATGACAAATTGTAATTATACCACAATGTGTGGATAAATATTAAATGGGTTTAAAAAAATAAGTTTTAAGTCTAATGTTGATCTTTGTGCTTGGACTGAATTGATCGTGATTGTAAAATTGTTTAAACATATTTACTGATTTGTACGGTCAAAGCATTAGAATACTTTTCTTTAAATATTTGTATCACAAGGGGTTATTATTCAAATCGTATACAAGACTGAAATAATTTACTGTCCTTTCTTTAAAAAACAACAAACACATCATACACATTACTGTTTGAGGTCTAGTGATGAATTTTTTCGCATTATTTGTCGTAAAATTGGGGAAGAAAAAATATTGGAATAGCTAAAATGAAGACAGTAACTGAAGAAATTTTCTTGAAATTACAATCCAAAACATATAAATATCTAAACTATGTAGCTTCTCTAACTTTGAAAATAATTTAAAAAAATAAAACACCACTATGAGGGTTTTTTTTAGGGAGTCTAACAAATTTACTATGGTAAACCGTCTTTGCAATGCCCTAAAAACTTGAATGCTTTATTTTCATCTACGCAATAGTAGTTAAGTATAATAATAATATTTATGGTTTGCAAAACATACATCAGTAGTTTATATAGTTTTCTAAAACACTGTTCTGAATCTAAATGCATTTATTCCATATAATATTGAACACAAAGATGAACCAGTCACTGCAGGTTCTTTTAGGCCAGACCTCAAGGGAAATATACCTCATGCCAGGCTTACGGATATTGTGTTTCTTTTGTCAAACATCTGTATGTTTGGCTTAAATCATGTTGGACTTCGTATTTACATTTTAAGCTCAAATTATATATAACCAATTTACTTAGTATATAAGTTATATGTATTTAAAAAAAAACTGTAATTGTTCAGCATTTGAGATTTGAATTGTAAAAAATGTCTACATGAGAGTATTAAAAAAAATATGCGATTATAATAATCTATATATATTGTGAACACTTCATCATGCTTACTGCATACTCTTTTTATATGTGGCGTCTTGAAATGCGAACACTTTTGAATTGCAATGCTGAAGGAAACAATTGTAGAAAAGGCTAATTGACATAATAACTTATAATTTCCCATGGGATATTTTTACTCGTAAAAATTGGTTTTGTTGTAGATATTGTGAGAAGATTAAGTTTATACAGTTGACTATGTTTTTTCGTATATAAAAGTGGTTTTTGCACTCCCTCTTAAAGCTAAAACGAACTACTACCACAGCATAAGAAAATATTCCATAACACGAAAAATTGTTTTTCATACTAATAAATAATAAAACTACTACTTCATAGCGATTTATTATTTTACAAAATATTACAAATAATGACACTTTGTCCCTTAAAGGAATAATAAACTTAATATAGTGATCCCACAAAGCAATGTTCTCTACAATTAGAATAAACTACCTTAAAAAATAGTAAACCTACTGCAGACCCTTTGACAAAAAATACTTACTCCGAATGATCTACCTTCATACCAATAATAAACCATAGAGATCCAAGTTTGATAAAACCGTAATCCGAACGACAGAACTCGAGTATCGCATTAACCGAAGCCAAATCGAATATTTACCAAGGACCAGTGGGATTGTGGTGCTAAATTGGTTGTTACCTGCTCTTGTCGCATCCCCGTCTATTGGGGTGTTCACACACACTCACACTCACACACACGCACACACACGTGCGTTACAAAGGCGGTGTTCGAATCCCGATAAATCGTGTCACCCCTTGCGACGCTTTACCGAACTATAGAACTGGTTTGCAAAAAACAGCTGATTCTTGATTCTAGATCAGTCAACAATAGGAAGTGTTGTGTATTGTGGAGAGGAGTGTATGTTTGTTTGCACTTTTTTACTCCAGTGAACTCGAGTTAGTTCATAATGTTTTTGTGGACTTTGGTACAGGTAGACTTCTCATCCTATTGTCTGTAGCAAGTATTGTTATGATTTTACAACCGGATAATGTTATTTTACAGTAAAATTTACCTTGTGTATTTTATTCCTTAGATTAATAGAAGACAAGGTAATGGATCTAATCCATCGTCACAATTGTGTTTAAAGTGGATGAAATATAAAAGTATTTAACATCAACATGAGCTCTATACTGTGAAAACCCAGAGTTATGTATCTGTGAATTTACAAAAGCAATTGGTTTTATGTTTATTATTTGTCCTTGTAATTGTATAACGTTAACATATCTATTTTAGAGCAATTGTTGTGTCTTAAAACAGTAACAGTAATGTACACACTTCAGTATATCGCACTGGATAGTTTACCCCCCAAAAAAGAAAAAAGAAATCAGCCAGAATGAGAGCCTGCAAGATTATCAAACATCATAAAAGGCTTCATCATATTTTACAATTTTATGTTTATACTATTCTGATTGCTCACTAAGATCAGCTGTTTATTTTGCCAGGCCAATATAAGCCAGCTGGGTCCAGTTTGGAACAATCGAAAAAGCTACCGACTTTTTCAGGATCTACCAATCGACTTGTTCAGAAAGTTGGCTTAATATTGACAGATGGTTATTAGCAACATCTCTGACAATGTTATTTTAAAATAAATATCAATTACGTGAATGGAAAAGCCACAAAAGCCATAAAAAAAAATACCTTCAGCTGTTTCTTTAGTCAGCACAGTTTCTTATAATTAATTTTTTTTATGATTTTACCTCATGGTCAAGAACAGCTAGATCCAACAAACCACCAAAACGCTTCTAAATTTTCTTACTCTCCTTTTATACCTTCACATAATGATGTAACGATCGTAGTCTCACTGTGGGAACGCTACCTACAGGTGAGAGCGGCAAGTCATTCAGGGGTAGAAAGGGTTAGACTATGATTAGTGGCGCATCCCATCCCCTCGAAATATCACGTTTTTCACCGTTGTTATTATTATTGTGTATAATCGAAAAGGGCTTCATTCTCCTCGGCTACCAGACCGAGTGTTATAGCGACCCAATCCTTTGTGCCGCATGCAGATACATGCATAAAACTTTTTTGAATTTTTTAAACCACCCGTGAAATATAATTTATGCCAGTTCTGGCGCGGAAGGGCTTTATTTAATTTACGTAATGGACGGAACACCATCTGCGAGGGTTTTGGAACCGTTACCGAAAATAGTGATTTTGTAGGGGTAGTTTGAAGTGGTGCGAACAGGTTTATTGTAGAATTTTGAAAAGATGCTCATACGTGATAGATTCTAATTTCTGTGTAGTCTTTATGTTTTGAAAAGTATGAAGAGTATTGGTAATTATTAATATTTTACTTGCGACCGTTTTTAATGTAGCCGTTCCAGTTCAGTTCTTAGAATCGAAAAAATTCACTTATCTGAATTGTTTACTTACTTAACAGCATTGTTTTGTTTAACAATACGAGTACCAGACCTATGAGGTTCAGGAATTGAGAGAAAATAAGTAAAATTTTAATGCTTCAAACTTCAACTAATCAGCTGTTAAGACCGATTTAATTTGTTAATGAGTGGTTAAATTATTGGTTTGCATCACTGTTAGTGGCAATGAGAGGTTATAAACGAAAACATAACCTCTCTTAGAAGTTATGAGTAGTGATTGTTAGTAATTAAAAAACTGTCGTAGGTAAAGTAGTGTACGCAACTTACGTAAATAGTGTTAACGACACGAGTAGAAATTTAAGGTACGAGCCTTGGTGAGACAAATTATGCAGTCAAATCTTAAGCAACTTTTTGTCCTACCTTCATATCCTAGAACGCTAAGCTCATTTTCAAATAGAAAAACTCCATATGATTGATGGGATTTGAACCCGAGACCTTGTGGACCAAAGTCCTGTACTCTACCAATAGACCATTCTCTCCCATGCGATTAGAGAATTAGAAAAATACACCATTGATAACCCAATTTAGTTGTAAAATGAAGGAAGAAAGTAACTGTTTCAAATTTAGTTTTGACTTCATATCTATTATGATAAATAACCGATTTCCAAACAATACCAAGCACAAACCACAGATGTCAAAAGTGTTATCTGAAAGTTTTCAGTTGCGGTAAGTTGGTAGCACGGGTGAACTTAACTCAGTTCTCCAAGGTTGGGTTAGGAGAAACTTCAAACAAACTTTGCTTGAAAAATGAACAACACTTGGCAACTTATGAATGGTTGTTCAGCTGCCGCCATATATTTGAAAGTTTGCTTAAAATATGTTCCTCGAATGTAAACATGAGATGATAAACTGTCTTTTCAAATCTTCTGGACTATTTTGTGACTGTCGAATCCTTTTCATAAATTAAATAACCTAGTATGCATATAATTTGGCCACTTAGTAAATCAAGCCAACACCTTAAGGAATCGGAAGTACATAAAAATAGAATAAGACCGTACCTTATGCCTAGGATCAATTTTACACATTAGAGGGTCCAATGGTCAAAAACTGGAGTAAAAATTAAGATAGAAATTTAAACAATATTCAGTAAAATGAAGAGTTAAGTAATAACATCGAAATTTCATAAAATCCATATATAGCCAAAAAATTTGCTAGTTTACCCCTTTGAATAGTCTCATCTTGTAAGCACCTTTGTGACAGCTACTTAGATATTAGTCAATCCATCCGTACATCTTAGACCCACTCCTCTTTGGGGAAAAATACTGACCAACGATTAAGCCACAATTTTTACTTAATCAAAATTATTACAAATCCTATAAAATCAGCTAACCCTTTTCTTATATCTATTCATCTTTTGCTTTGCTTGTTTTCAGTTATCATACCATACATCTTAAAATCGCTGAACTGTATTATGAGAAAACAAACTACACCAAACCACAAAATGATATCTAGTCACACTTCTTTGACAAAATTACTACAAATTCAGCCAGTCTCTTCTTGACGAGTATTTTTGGGATAGATTTCTACCAAAACTAACTCAAAAACTAAATTAAATAATTTGGGCCTGGACCACTTTCCCAAAGAGCGTTTGAATTACCACACTCTCTCCTCTTCTGAAAATTCCACAGCGTAGACGAACCCCCACCCTCCAGTTATAAAAAAAGATCCTACAAATTCAGCCTCTTCTTATAATCTCTTCATTCGTTGCCGTAGGTTGTTGATGAAGAAACCACTAACCATACCACAAAAAGCCATCAAATCCTCCCAAATCACCCACCCTCATCTAATATCCTTTTTTGCGGCAGGTTTTCGGTTATTAGCCTACCTTTGATCCTCTGACCTACTGATCTATTTGATGAGCTATAGAGCCTGAGGGCCGCTTTGGCAGGTAAGAGGGTCAATTTCACAGCTATCCAGCGGGATCCGTTGGGGCTTCTCCCTCCCCTAAAACCATCCCCTCAACCCTTTCGTTGTCAGTAGGCAAGTGGATGCGGTCTCGTCGTGTCATCACAGGATGTTCAGGTGAAACTTGGAATTGTACAGTGTTTTCGGTGCTTCAAAGTGTAGGGTTTTTAATTGGTAGATTTTTTTCTGTTTCTTTTGTTGTGATTAGATTTTTTTTTATTAGTCCATAGTTATTATGAGTAGATGATTTGGATGAGCTTGCAGTCAAAATTTGTACTAGTTTGCTTTTTCAAATTGTAGAAATCTATTCTGTCGTGAAAATTTGGTTGTAGATGTTGTTGTGTTGTTTACTTTTCATTGGCTGCATTGTTGTTGGTTTTTAACGTGTTTATGCTATTTTATGGGACTGTTGACACTATTCTTCTTTAATGACTATTGATTCAAATTTTATATTCCTATGGTACAAATTATTTTCATTGACGTTTAGGTACTGTTTCAATTTATTGAGATGTCATACTTTTTTATGTTATATGTTCTTTTAAGATGTCAGTGCCTTTTAACCTGTGCTTTCATGAAAAAATATTTTGTAGAATTTTTTGTTTTGTGCTGGTTCACTTTAGTTGATTTTTGATTACCTTTATTGTTGTTGTAGTTTGTTGATAATTCTTATTTAATCGTGTTTATGCTTCTGTTTGTGACTTTTGTCTCGTCCTTGTCACTATTTCATGCTCAAGAAAAACTTTGTTTTCATAAACGTTTCAAATTTTTTATTTTTTTTTATTTAGGTATTTCACAAAACTTAAATTGTTTTACTGTTTCTTTTAGGGTGTTTTTGATTTTTTTTCAGTTTTTCTCCTGAAATGTTATAATACTTTGTATTTTATAGAACATTAAAATAAAACCTACAATTGTATATTTATTTATATTTTGATTGATTTATAAAGATTGATATTGTTATTTTGCTGAGTGATTATGAATTATTTATTTAATAGTTTATGTCATTTTCTCAAGGGACTCTTTCTAGAATTTTATGGTTATTTAACCAAAGTGTTGGTTTCCTCAGGTATAATTTAGATTCTTTAAAGTTAGGCTACAGTTTAATTTATTTGGACATCCTCATTTTGGTAACTAAGCTTTAAGTCAAAGCATTTATAATTTTTTTAGCAATAAGCATTATTTACACTCTCTTTATTAATAGAAAACATAGGTAGGGTTTTTTTTGTGATAGTGTGAACTTGACTTTTTATATTATTGTTCACTGTGTTATGTTCCGTCAGTTATATATACATGTTCAAAAACACATTATTTATTTTAGTAAAAAACGCATATTAGATTTGTTTAGTAAATTTTGTTTGGAATTAATAATATTTTGGAACTAACGCCTAAGTTTGATATGAGGATTATAATGGGTTCCGATGAACCAGGTTTCGGCATTGCCATATTCTTAAAAGTTATTAGTGATTGGCGAGGATTGAACCCGAATCCTTAGAACAAAAAATGCGCCCTTCCAGACTAGTCAAAAATCTACGAACAAACTCCTTAGTCATTACACCAGTTAGACGGGTTCTTCAAGAAGAGAAGGAAAACCTTATCAATAAACGAATGAAAATCCCACAAAAATTAAAAAAATTAGAACCAACGTATATCATTTCTGAAATTGATATTTATGGTAAGTCTTACCAGTACAGAATGTGGAAACTCTACTTTTTCCAATATAAAAACTGTCTATCTACTCCTTTTTTGTTTCCTAAAAAATGTGACACAGTTTCAGTTGGGATCCAAACCAAAGCTTTTCAATATTTGTACATATACTAAAGTCAATGGTGATTGAAAGGGGGCGAGCTGGTCTAGTGGTTAGAGGACTTCGGTCCAAGATGTCGCAGGTTCAAGTCCCGCCAAATCACCAATGGATTTTATCTAAGTGATAATGCTGCAATCCCTAGGTCTAGCCTGAAGTAATGTGAAAAACAATCCCAGGCTCGTGCCTAGCGTCCTAGGAAAAATATATATATAAGCACTGTATTTATATGGAAGAAGATGAATACATCGTAGGGACGTCCCGAGAGTTGGACGAACTATGACGTAACGACCAATCTGATATGAGAACCCCCAGCTGGTTGATCAATCGTTGTTATCGACGGTCGGTAGTTTTCTATTACCGGGATACATATATGGCGGGAAACACGCGATGTAACCGCGGGAACCGCATAACCCCTAATGTTTCTATTTCGGAAGAGAAATGGGTGAACAAAGTATGAACTTGTCTTTCTGATTCGTTTCGAAAGTGTGCGGGTTGATAACAAGTTTGAGAACGGAGGAAATAAAATCTGATTACAAAATAAAACGTTTCTAGTTTTTTGAGAGAAGTGTGGTTTAGTGTAAATGAGAGCGTTTGAGAAAGAAGTGTAATACATATTTCATTCAGCACAGAATAATATCTAATGTTTGATATTCTTTTCGAAGGGAGCAGTTCCATTCCAAATAGAATTTGGAAGTTACATTAAGAAGATAGATTTTTTTCGATACAGTATGTCTCCGTGTTCTCCCATTTCCATTTCATTTAGAAGTGTGGTTTAACATAGAATTTTTATTCCAGGACATCTTCTAATGTAGGTTTGTTTTCAAGGGATGTGGCTTAGATCATTAATGCGTCTGAAGTACAGAGAAATATTGGTCCGATGGTTGTTTATTAGGATGTTCTCCAAAGGTAAAGCTATCCAAGATTGATACTCGTTCTTTTTTTCTTCACTAAATAGGATAACGTTTATCTTAAATTTGGCTCCGAACCCCTGCTTCATGTCATTACCACAGCTAAAACCAAAATTTGTGATTAGCAAGAATCGAACCCGAACCTAACACCCCTATCTACTTTATCAACTTCCCGAACTACCTTGTAGGAAACGAAATAATGGGAAACAACTTTTTTCATCCTAAACAAGACATCAATACCACATTTACTTTACACTTTGCTGTGTGTGTGTATTTACCAATGACAGTTCCGCGACCCCTCTGTACTGTACTCCCCTTCACACAAACCCGCCAAGATATTACAAGGGTTGTGGAGTAGTGTACATACACATCCCTGGCGAGCCTATATCCCCTATCAAAAACTAGACTGACAGATATGCCTGATTCCAAAGTGTATCATATTGTAAATTATCATGACTGTATTGTTGAGCAAAATGTCAACTAATTTGGCAAACTATTTGGACAATGTATTTTTTTATGTCCCACCTTCACATAACGCTTTAATTTAAATATTTGCTTTAATTTAGCCCAGGATCGTTTTTCACATTACTTCAAGCTATGGTTAGAGGTTGCGCCATTATCAGATTGATAAAATGCATTGGTGATTGGGGGGATTTGAACCCAAGACCTCGGGGACTGAAGTCCGCGTTCTGACCACTAGACCAGCTCGCTTGGCAATATATATTATAGGCTCATATTTAGGTAGTTGGGTGGATATAGTGTTAGCCTGGTAGTGCGAGAGTCAACGGGTCTATCTTGAGAAAAAGACAGAAGCTTTCGATAGTTGAAAACTGGACTTGGCTTAAAAAAAGTATATACAACACAATTTTAACACAAAAAACGACCTTCAGCAGATGAACTAGCAGACTGAAAGGATAGGATATTGCACAATACAACCCGTAGACGATGCAATATGTTGAAAATTGTGCAATAATTTTCCAAAAATGTATTCACTCGCTATATTGCACAATCTGATATTCGCGTTCAATAATGAAATATTGTGCAATAATATTGACCATGTATAGGGTCCTTATTAAAAAACAGCTGATCTTGGTCGGTAAGAAAGCAATTGTCTCATACATTATTACTTATCTTTACACGTCTTCTTAAGATATGCAAATGGGTCGGCGTCTAAGTAGTACAGTATCTCAAATTGAATTTTAAGATGATCATGATTTAGATTCCGAGTGAGCTTTTATTTGCGGTTGAAGAATCAAATAAATAAACCCGTGTTTTTAAGTAAGGCACAATTACTTTAAGCTCAGAGAAATTAATTATGTGTGTATGCATTTATTACTCTGAGCTTTAAGTTAACAATTTACCAACATAAGCTCAACGCCAATGTGTTATTGGTGTTCTGAACTACATACTGCAGATCAGGAAATGTAGTTACAGTGCACTGGGGTTGGATCAGTGTTGTTGAACAATTTCAGATACGTAGAAAAATGTTTGTGTACATAATTTTTACATATTTATCGGTTACATCCTTTAAGCTGTAATGAGACATAAATTGACAATCCATTATAATCCGCTTGACTACAGATAATCGTTCAACCATGGTAACTTGTCGTGCTATATCTATTGGCAAAACCAAGTCCTTAGGTCTTTTACAGCTTCCTCGCAAGAAACGGACTTTGCAATCTTTGTTTAAGAGTAAATGCAACTGGCAGCATCATAGGGAGAAACAATAAAACAACAGAAGTCCTTTCAATAATTATTAAACTTAACGCAGAGAGGACAATGACTAAGTGGAAGTAATAGAGCTAAATTAGGATATTTATCTGCGAACTGTTTAAAGGTGTAGGTTATTACATTATAAGCTGACAATCACGTAATAGGCCTTAATAGGGCGGGGGTATAATTTAAAAATACGGTTAAAAACGTCCAGCAATCCAGCAATTATTATTCATTATTTTGTTACATTGGGTTTGATATTTGTCAAGTTCCGAATCCAACCTATATAAAAAACTTTAAAAACTTTTAATATCCACCCCATTGTATACATGTATCCGAAGATCATTTTAACATATTTCTATTTTCTATTTTATTTCCACTTCGTTCTTACACCTAAATATCCTAATATTTGGTGACCACAAAATATAATTCGGTATTTGAAATTCTAGTGATATTTGACAAACCCCTAGCTGCATATTCCCCGTGAGACTCAAGACTCGAGTCACCCCATCCACATAAACTTACCGGTTTACATTCGCGTGCGGCGTTCGAATTGCAAAAGTAATACAAAAGTGCGTCGCGCGCCCTCCCCCATGCGAATCAGCCCGGCCGCATTTTCAGGATATCGACTGTGTATTTGATTGGCCCTCACAGTCAAAATGGCCGCCTCCACACATCGATCCCATGTGAGCTCTCTTTGTCGTTTCCGCGGCCCCGAATTCGGATTCAAAATAGCTCGTTTCTATCCCAGTTTCGGCCCTTTGTTCGTCACGTTGCCCCATATAATCAGCGATTCGCTCATTTGGTCCCCTCCTTTCCACCCTAGGGACAAATTGTGTTATTTGCGGGAAGGTGGTTTTAAGGTTTGGGAATAATCGGGGTTTTATTTGTTAAAGTGTCTAAAAAATAAATAGAATTCAAAATAAAAATGTATACTTTTTAATGATGTTTAAAGACATGTTTAAAAATGTTATAAAATTTTTATAAACATACAGATTTTTCATATTGATTTAATTATTTGGGAAAATATGTATAAGTTTCACTTGCAACAGTCTTTTAAGACAAAAACGTATTTTTACGGTTAAAGTTATTCGTATAACAAGAAAGGTTACAATAAAAAATTTAGTTACTTTTTTATCCTCATAACCACAACTTACTGTTGTACAAATTAATTCTTATGAAAATTTCTTCTTTAAAACATATTGTCGCGAATCTCCACTTACTCTGTGGCCAATTTGAATTATTTGTAGACAATAGAAATAGAAATTCTCAATAACAAGGCTCAAATATAAAAAGTCGTCATTGGAAGGGTCAACGGTAAAAATAAAAACAACGGAAATAGACCCATCGTACCGGATCGGTCGTAGTTAGGGTAGGTCAAAAACAAAGAACGGGGTTATTAAAGCCGTTGGTGCGAGTGAGAGGGAGAAGTAATGAATGGAGGCTTCTGATTGGCCGAGCATTAGCACCCCCACCCCTACTGCCCCCCTCCCCACGGCTACGGTGTTAACGGCACTAAGATAATAGCTCATCAGTTGGCCTGGTTGGCCTATATATAGGGTTACATTGTTGGGTTACCGGACATAGGTCGGGTGTTGGTCAGCTGTTTTGAAATTTGTGCGTGTTAAAAATATTTAAATAGCTTAAATTGTATAATTAGTAGGCCCTACATTAAAGTGTCATTTAGGTGATCATAGCTGTGTTTTTGTAATGTGAATGATTGTTGTGGTATGGCTATATATTTTTTTGTGTACAGATATTCAAGAAGGTGTTATTTTTAGTTGTAAATTATTACATAATGGGTGAATTTTATTTTTAAATTAATTGTGTGATGTGTTTGGAATATGTTTTGTTTGTGTGGTAAAAATATATAATTAAGGTGTCTTCTGTAAATATTTAAAATATAAATTTTGACTACTCTACAATAATAATATAAGTGATAATAGCTTTCAAGATTTTGTAGTGTTTCAATTTAATCTACAACATAACTTTTATAAATGTCACCCAAGTATACTGTACATAGTAACTTAACAATTCCATACAGTGCTAAAATATTCATTATGAAATATAAAACACATAAAATACAAGCACGAACCATTTTTACCATTTAGTTTATAGCAATATAAATTAGTACTAATTTAAATTTTGAAATATTTTAATTGAAATTTTGTAACTTACCTAGCCAAATGCGTTATATCTAAGTGTCTGGATCTGAAATGAAAATTTATTTCAGAAATATTTTCCTGTATTTAAATTAACAATAAAAGTTATTGCAATTATTTGAAAACACATAATGTTAGTACTCAAATAAGATACTAATAGGATAATAATAATAATAATTGTGTCAAAAACTAAGTAACGATATTTAGATTTTAAAATATTTGTCCCTGAAAATAATATATTTATGCTAAACAATAAAGTTGATTTACTAGGTATACGTTTGAATTTACTTAGTGTAAAACTGTTACATGCACGTTATAGAATAACTTTCATTACTACAATAATGTTACTATGGCTTTTTTATACTACTTACTGTATCAAATTTAATCTTTTAACATTATTTTATCCCAAACAAAATGAATTAAATTTAAATCCCCCCTTTTTAAACCTAAATAAAAAAAAATTTCTTTGCATAATTTATTTTCATTTCAAACAAAATAATTAAATTTTAATCCAACTAAAATATCCTTTAAAAAACTATAAATTGTTATCCCCTCCATTTATTTACGGTAAACAATATAATCAGTCTAATTACAGACCTATTTCATTTACACCACTTTTTCAAAAATTCTCATGTATGTTCCAGTTACCTGGTTGGAGTAGCGAAGACGACGTCGCTGGCAGCGGGACAAGGAATGTACGCGACGCCTCGTAGCCAACGCCGCGACGCCCCCCTCCGTCTTAGACGCAGACGCGAACGACGCGATCGAAGACGCCGTGACGTCATGGGAGTACACACATTAACAGATTAGACGGTGTTAAGTCTCATTGATGGGTTGGCATTGTTGTTACCGTGGGGGAGGCACTGTACATATGCACCTGTTTACCAGGTGCTTATTGATTCTCGAGTTGCTTGGTGGTCGTTTTTGCAATTAGTTGTGGGAGGGATTTTCTTTATTTTGCAGTAATTTCGGGATAATAGGTATAATTTGTAATGGATATTTTGGGACACGTAAATTTTACAATGGATTAATACACAATTTCCTTTGGTTTTATCCCCTTAATGAAGTTAAAGGCAATTTTATAATGTTTCTACTGAGTTGATGAGTACGTTTTTGTCTACTAGTTATATATGTTTCAAATTTACCAACCATGTCTTTAAGCCATAAATGCGCCAATTTATTTATAAAATATTATTTGTCGTCAGGCATTGTTGCCAATGAGTGATCACCCACAAAAGATTTGCCTATAATAATAAAGACATTTAGTGAACATCATCGCACTTGAACCTAACGGGACAACACACATGGTCCAGAGTTTTCTAGAGGATGAATCTTATTGCAGTATCCGATGTTAAGACGGTTACATATTTTACAAAACATATAAATGACAATATTTGGTACCTATTAGCGGATCAAATCCTTTTATAATATTTTTTCCAAGTGAGTAAAAACAGGTTGATAAACCCATGTTTTTTTTACTTTATGCATTCAATTTTATCTTTAGTCCAAGGAATAGGTACACCCAGCAACCACTTGTAACATTGTACAATGGGTGTTAACGTTTTTAAATGCTGAGATGGACTAGAAGGTGCTATCAAACCCTAATCAGATCATTCTGTAATAGTTAGATTTAAATCCCTAGACCCTAATCAAGCTATCAGACCCACGTTAGAACACATCCACTATTCACCACATGTTTCATCGGTATGTTGGACCCAAGTAAAAACTAAATACAGTAACTTAAAACCCAGTTAAACGATTATATCTAACAATAAAAAACCCAAGTACTCTAATAACATTTTTCGTTTAGTGATCCGTTAATCCTTTCTCCAGGTGATAATGTATCCAAAAGATAATAATATTTGGTACACAACCCCAGCTTAAACAAGACATCCAAAAAACGTTGTTTCAGATCAATATATTGTGACAACTAGTTTTTTTACCAAACGGTATGGACAATTTCCTTGATAACCCCTCAAATAGCATAAATTGACCATCAACAAACTTAAAACTAATCGTGTACCCTTACAATTATGAAATATCAATCTATTCCATTGTGAGCCGGTATTTATTCTTCCATCAATTCTGGACCCACCACACAGCCCTGAGGGACTCCACGTTTCCACAAGCTAGTTTACAACTCGGCAGAGATACCAAAAACTCATTTCTCGCAAATCTGTAACGACGTTTTCATGCGATCCCCACAAGTGCAACTGATTGATAGAAGTTTGCAGTTACAGAAGTGAGGCTTGTGGTAATCTTTTACCATCATCAATAACATCCGAATGTCTCAACTTCATTTGTCATTGGTAGGCCTAGAGTTAGCAGCGCACCGTCTGCTGTTGGTAAATACCATAGAACATAAAATGTATCGAGGTTTCATTCCATCGAGGAAATTTAGAATCAGAATTATAGCCCTTTGAGTACCTACCACACGCATGAGAAAATAAAATAATTATGAGTTAAATTAATCAAAATGTCGTAGTAAATAGTGTCCAATTTCGTTTTGACCAAATCTTGCATATAAGCCTACCATAATCACTTTATTCAGGAAATGCCTGACAATGAGTTATTAAGGTATTATAAGCAATATTATTTTATTGTAATTTGAAAAAAATATATTTAATGTCACACGTTTTTCACACTTTTAAACAAATTGGTCTTTAGATACTGCAATCAGACTTCTCATCCTAAAGGTCTCTTTCATGCTTAGATTTTTTGCTGTAAAAGACTTATTTTTATTTTAGGATTGATTTGAGCGTGTGTGCTTGATTGTTGAACTACGATAACAGAGGAATAGAAGTAGTTTAGGAATATCTTATTTCATTTAGAAAAAATGGGTTTGAATTTGTTAAAGGATTTAAATTAGTAGCTTATATATTAAAAGTTAATATTTCAAATTGCCTTTAGCTGATCCATAAAAAGGACAAATCCAAAAGGGAATTTCTAACTTAGACCCCTTAGTCATATATTACCATCTCACATTTGAAGTAACTGTATTTTTATTTTTTTTTTTAGGTTTTATTTAAATCCGAAGTGAGGAACCTAATAAAAAAATGTAAAAACTACAAAACATAACTTTTTTCAAAAATTCATATGTAACTTTTCTACAGTCAACGTATAACATTTTAAAGTCAACTCTTTACCAACTCTATAAGACGTCCACATAAGTTCCCAATCCAACTCAGAGTCACAAAAATCCACGTTTCAAGCCATGCTATTTCATTTTGACAGGGCCGATTTTTCACCCTCAGTTATTGAGTGTAGCCCATATGACGCCCCCTCCCCTCCAACATGGCCACCGCTCCCCCACATATGACGTCACACAACACTCGGCTCGCTTATATCTTTTATCCCATCGTCTCATTTTATTAAGGGTGTTTGGTCAAAAATTTGATGTCTTATTTTTTGTTATTGTTCAATTGTACTAAAAATTAGAGATACAAATATATAAGAATAAATTATTTATTTTGAATATTAAGCGAGATATGGAGCTTGAAAGTAGTAAATTTTTAATCTTTGGTACCAGTTCACAGGGAGAATGGGTAATGCGATTCTCACCAAAATTTGCATTCAGGTGTGGAAAAATAAGATAATAATCACTAGCTATTTAAAATTAAAAAATTTAAAAAAAAAAATTATTTTTTATTTTTTATAAATTTTTTTAAAAATTAAAAAAAAAATTTTAAAAATTTTAAAATAGCTCTTTGTGTTTGGGAAAAATGTATCTGTATGTTGGAATAAAAAAAAATGTGATATGTTATCTCGTTTGGGCTGTGAATTCGTACCTTTGATGCCTTGCGCTGTCGGAGCACTACTCGTTGAGAGTGTGTACACTAACACCGGGGCTTTAGAATACAACGATAAACGTATTCTTTCAATGTTAAAGGATGTTAATAATTACGTGATGTTAAAGCATTCTAAAGCCCCGGTGTTAGTGTACAAACTCTCAACGAGTAGTGCTCCGACAGCGCAAGGCATCAAAGGTACGAATTCACAGCCCAAACGAGTTAACATATCACATTTTTTTTTATTCCAACATACAGATACATTTTTCCCAAAAACAAAGAGCTATTTTTAAATTAAAAAAATTTTTTTTTTCAATTTTTTAAAAAATTTATAAAAAATAAAAAATAATTTTTTTTTAAATTTTTTAATTTTAAATAGCTAGTGATTATTATCTTATTTTTCCACACCTGAATGCAAATTTTGGTGAGAATCGCATTACCCATTCTCCCTGTGAACTGGTACCAAAGATTAAAAATTTACTACTTTCAAGCTCCATATCTCGCTTAATATTCAAAATAAAACATTTTTTCTTATATATTTGTATCTCTAATTTTTAGTACAATTAAACAATAACAAAAAATCAGACATGAAAATTTGCGACCAAACACCCTTAACTCCCCCTCCCCCTGAGTACGGCGGTTGATGTCATTTGTCTGTTTACGATGCACGTTAAAGAGCGAAATTACAGGGTTTATTGGTAATAATGATGTTTTTCAATGGGGAACGCGGTGTAAAATAGTTTTACGGTGACAATAGGGGGACTGTGGTTCCCAAATTTGTGTGGGTGGAGGGGGGAGACTTCTGAAACTTTGGTTAAAATTACGTGTTTAATACTTTTGTACTCATATACCGTTTAGTGAAAGACTTTCATAACATCGCAGTGGGTCTTATGATAGATTCAACTCCAAGTGGAGAAATGCCAATGAGTATAGATGAGTTTAATTAAAAACAAACAATTGAACAATGATTATGGTGTTCACTTGTCATCACAAAATACATTAAAAAGCATTAGAAATATAAGGGTTATGACATATGATCCTATTCACAGAATAGATAGCACATAACCTAACAATATTACACACAATTTGAGAGTATGATGAATCAGTATGAGTTTAGCAGAGAATGGTTAAATGATCTGCTACTGCTATACCCGTGCTTTGCAACGGGAAGAAAATGTGATCTAGGTGCTGATGTGTGTTTCTATGATTTAGTTTGAAAAGATATACTGATTTTAAAAGTGTAAACCTACGCACTTTCAAACCCCTACTTTTGATGCAAATAGGTCCAAATTAATATGACAACATACCTAACACAATGTGTAATGTGTAATTTATGTGTAGCAATAACATAAATTACTTGATATTGATGCTTCATGATTGAGGGGTTTTCCCATAATTCTTCAATTTTAGTCAAGCCACTTTACATGTAGTTTACTAAACAAATCACAAATGAAACTGTGACCAATACTCTAAAAATCTTTTACAAACATTTCTTTAACCAAACATAATCCTCTTACTAAATACCGCACACATTTCCTCAATCTAAATAAAGCATCACAAACATATATTTCGAGTAAATAAACAAACCCCAGTTGATTGCATTGATCAGCTGATTCATTAAATAAATAAATTAAAATCATGTTAGGCTTAGCCCTTTCCATACTAATGATTTTAGACAAATCTACAAACTCTAAGCTGAAATAGATAATACATACATACCAAAACTAATAAAATAATAAACTGTGCACTCAGCAAAATAAATAAATTCAAACATCAGTTTCACAACATAAAATCTTGAGCTAGCACCTAGTTTCTTGGTTTTATTATTGTCACATTGTACAATGTGAACCGTATTCTGACAATATTAGGCCTTTATTGAGGGGTTTATTTTGTGTTTTAGCTTTGACTACGTCGGGATTAGGTGTTATAATGTTATATTTATCACAATGCTCATGGAATGTATGCAAATTGTTGATGAATAGAAAGCTGATTGTCCGGCATTAACAAATTCATCTCCATTTTTAGTCAACACTGTTCATCCAATGTTCAAATGTATAGTTCAGCCCTAATCTGAGTTCATAATCAGTAAAAGTAAAATTAGTTTTCACGTCAGTCAATCGTCGCAAAAAAAACATAATCCCTGATGAATAATCCCCTCTAAACACCCATACTCTTGCAGTAAAAAAAAAACTGAATATTTGTAACAACACCACACATACACACGCATGTTTGTGTTGTTGTATCTTTGGGATCCGTTCAAAATAAGTCTGTCAGGTTAGGATTAGGTGTAACAGAAACATTGGCCAAATTGTTTCTAAAATGCTCATGCTCATCATTAATCTCATGCTTATTTTCAACAAACAAGTAAAAAATAACTACATATAAAATATGTAGGAATATACATTAAAAAAAAAAACATTTTTACAAATTAGCATTTAACAACAATTTCATCTATTAATTTTCAACAAACTCGAATTGAAGGATTCACAAAGGACTTTTTTCACAAAGTAAAACTCAACCTAATTAAATTTTCAACAAAACTAAATAATGCATAATGCACAATTACCATCTTGGAACAATTATGAATCCAGCCACTTATGCAAATACCATGTTTAACCCTTTCCTTTGACGTCTCTTGGGCCACCCCAAGGGAGTCGCTTGGGCCCGCCGCTGTTCCAGGTAACGTTTCTTTTTGTCGTCCTCATGCAAATCAGCCGCCTGTCATGCAAATGTTTAGGCTGCATATACAATCCGAGGCTAATTCTCTATGCGGGATTCAATGACAACGGACCTGATTTTTATTCATCCTTTGTAGACTGCCCAATTGACTGGCCTGAAGGGTTGTCCAATTTACAATATACCATTAGCATAGCATCTGCATAGAGTTTACCACCTGGATGCGGATGTAGGTAAGCAGCTGGTTAACCAATTATGATGGTGGTAAAATGTTACGTCGTGGAACAGATACTGGTTTTGAAGAAAGAAGGAGGAACTTTGAAGAATAATCTGTGTGGTTGTTAAGGAACGAAGAATTTTTGTGTTTACGATGATTTTATTTTGTATCAGTAAATTTTCAATAATTTATTTTTATTTTTTATATATAAACAAACCAACCGTAGATATTTTTTCAATTTATAATATATTTTAGGTTTTAATTACAAGAATTACTGGCAAGAATCAATATTCTTTTTTGAACTAAACATTTATTTTTTGAGAAATCTTCAAAAATATTACCTAAGCAATCTGGATTTTTATTTGGTTACTATTGGACCCCAAAAACCAAAATTATTCATTGTATCAGGAAGGGATATTTTTTTCGGAGCTCAGGCACTGAAAGCATATCGATGGATGGTAGTGTTATATAGTCAATGATGGTAGCCAAGACGAGCTCACATAATGTTTCAATTACAGGAAGGAGCATAAATAGATAATAAAAGTAGTTTTTCATAAGAGTGCATCATTACGAATTAGGATAATTAAATCATTTAGACAATAGGGCCTACCTAAAAGTTTCTACCTGAAAGTACAAATATTTTAGAAATATTGATGATATTTGTATCGTAAATATATATGTAATATATATGTATATATGTAAATATATGTATAGTAAATATATTTGTATAGTTTTTTTGGACAAGCTATAAGTTTTGTTGACAAGATTTATAGTGGATCTTTTTAAAGTCGAGTTTCTTCATGACATCATAAAATCCACATCCCTACACAACATAACAAATTGTAATAGGTTTTGATAAATTCAAGATTGTTTTAAATTATGTTTTTAGAAAGGATTATTTAAAACATTTCTCGATAATAATAGCAGTTTTCTTCAGGAATATGCACGAATAATAAGATGTAGTTTTCTAACGTTAATGAATTAGATAAAAAATTTTATTATATTTTATTATGTCTATTAATATACAATCTTCTTTAGTTCATATAAATGAGGCTATAAGCATTTTATCGATATGTTTGACCTAATATTTTATTGATTAAAATGCTTACAACAATCAAGTCAGTTCTAGCCACAGATATCTTCTTTTAAGTATTCATGGTTTTAACTATTATATAGACACACGTTACTTAAACATAATAACAATATAACAATGCTATACATAAGATATTCCTTTAAGTTTATCAAAAGGCAACAAGCATAAGGAATGGGTATAGTATTTACATTGAATAGGTGGGACTTGAGCTATATTACCTTCATGGAACATTATTGTAAAATTATATAATGGCCAACCTGCCGTTCATCTTGTGATGCTCAGCAACCTTCTTCTTCAACGCAATATACGAATCTCTAGGGGTTAAAGGTAAGAGTTATACAAAAAAGGTTAGATATTTTTTCACAGCAATACAGACTATATTTCAGTACAAGTTCATAAAATCGATCATCCGAAGATTGAAAAACAACGGTAAAGTATTTTCTACAGATATTTTTCATCTGAACGTGAAGAGGTTACTGAAAAGTTTTCACATTAACTAAATGTTGACACTTTTTTGTGATAAACAATTTTGCATGGGGATGTAAAAAAACTATCTTTGTAAGAAAACTATAGTACTTTTATCAGCGGGTACTATTTTCTTTGAAATATCAGTGGAATAATTTAAGTTAAAAAAATTCCAGCTGTTACCATCAACTCCAGCTGATTTTTTTTTACTCTATGAGAAAAAGTTACCTGCAAAGCATGCATTATAATATGTATTTTTGCTGCAGTATGACAAAAAATAAATTCGTCTAAAATTTAAGAAAATATTTTAACATTACTACACACAAATAACAAGCACAGATGACGGTATAAATACTACAGTACAAAAGTTGACAAAAATTACAAAGAAAAATTAAAATTAGAGGCATACTGGTTAGTCTTATTATACGAGTAGGTAAATAAACTAAAATACGACAAATGCACATTGGTTATTGGGATACTAACTGAAGTATTATCCAGGCAAGATTTTGAAAATGTTTGCCTACCCTTGGCTAACCTCGAGGAGGAACGATATTTTTCCAGGTAGCGTACAAATGCAAGTACTAGACTTGATTTTTTAAGCCCACAAATTGGCTAAGTCTATTGTAAAAAGCATTAGATTATGTTTATTTAGATTAGATTTGTAGACAATTATTGCCTTCCAATTCTTTCTACAAGCCAGGTTTTGGGGCTCTAAAGCTGTCCAATTTGTTAAACAATCATCAATTTTCTTTTAAATTAAGATTGTTGTCTAGTTCACTACCAGTTCTAAACAAGGTGGAACAAACTCTCCCACATTTCTACCCCTCCCTCGACTCCAAATCAACCCCCTCCGATTATCTTATCTGATAAGGTAGATAACTATAAACAAAGTGAGTTAACCTAGAATTAGGTGAATCGCTGAAATCATTTGATTTTGGTATGTAGATAACATATCGATACGATTTCTTGTTAGAAGAATGAGACAAACAACCCAATGGAGGTTATAAAATGATTTGTAAATCAACTTCCTTGACTTAAAAATTCTAAAAAGTACTTTAAAATGCCTATTTAGTATATTTTTAGCAAAGGTTCTATTACTGTTCTGAGTAAAAAAAAGGTAGAAGTCAGTGGCTTTTTTATGGTTCGAAAATTGACCCAGCTGATTCTGATCATTGGGGTAAATGATCCTGGATAAAAACACATGGTGCTAAATCAATTATCCTCGCTAATAAAACAGCTAATCTTAGTCAGTATAAGCATAGACAAAAAGAATTAAATATAGACTGTCAGCTGTGCTGTGGTTACCATTGTTACCATAGGTTCTGGCGCACACCGCTGGGTGCGCCGTGTAGTTTCGTAACGCGTATGCCGTAACTACAGGACGCTCCCACCGGTGTGCGCCAGAATCTACGGTAACCGCAGCACAGCTGACGGTCTATATTTAATTCTTTTTGTCTATGATATAAGATAAGCAGATAAATACTACATTCTACACTCATTCTTCACTCATAATTGGGTTAAATACGCACATAGGTGGTGTCCCCATTTCAATTGATAGTGATAATAATAATGAAATAGAGTAGCAGCAAGAGGTGCCAACACAGAGACAGCCGCAGCCCTACGCCAGAACTTCATACTACAACAATGACTACACAGGGGACCCTGGACATAAGCAAAGTAGACACTCATACAGTGATCCATAGACAGCCCGCAGACCAGCTGTGAAAAAAATAATAATTTTGATTAGTGGTACATTGATGTGTTCTGTGTTTCTAAATTAGCCTTAAATCACCAGAGGTGTTAACAAATTTGTACGTCCTCATTGGTTAAATAGAAGGAACATTTGGGACGGATTATAAGGTTTATATAATTAGTCGATCTGGTGGGCTAAGGTATGGAATACAGTTTAATATTTGGAGCCACTGTAAATAATACTAGTGTACCTGTTGCTCGATTTCGAGCAATTGAGAAGTTTTACAGGAATTATTTTAAAACTAATAACAGTCAATGTTTGTATGACACTTTTGCCTTAAACTGCAACTAAAATATTAACAGCAATTAAATTTATTTTTTTATTTATCCATTTATTCTTTGAACGGTAAAACCATTTTTACATTGGAATATGCATTAAATAGGATTAAATCACTTTATTAAATTATCCGGCTAATCATAATGTAAACAAATATGTTCTTCATACGGATAACATGGGAACTTTAAAAGCCACTGGGCTAAAGCCCAAGGGACTTTTTCAAAAATGTAAGGTCAGTTAGCAAATCTACACACGTAGACGAACATTTTGGTATATAATAAATTTTGGGTTAAATCTTAAAACAAAAAAGCCTTATTGTTCACTAAGTTTCATGTAGCGTATTAGTTATAATAGATTAATGAAATATAAAATCATATTACATTTTTTTTTATTTTATGATTCAATATTAAGGTTGGTCGCTAAGAAAAAAGTCATAAATAATCAAATAAAATCAAAATATCTTTATTGTCTTGCAGCCACAAAAGCAATTGACATTTTCAAAAATAATATAGTAATCTAACAGTATTACAACGATACAATTTAGTTGTTGCGAAATATTACCGATATAAAACTATATTTTTGTTTCTTCTAAGATATATGTTTTTATTGTCTTTAAAATTATTCAGCAAAATTTAAATGAGCTATCATTTTTTATATATGTAATCTATGTTTAAATTAAGTTTTACTATTAGACAAAAATCTTAAAAAAATTCCAAAATGGTACAATGGTTTATCTTTTATTTAAATATTTAAATCATAATAAAAACCTAACCTAGAAAGTACTATGGTTAGGTTAAAGCAAGAAAGTAATACAACGGAATATGATTATTCCTAAATAAGCCACAAAAATGCACTGCTGTTGGTTGTTCGCACAAAATTGTGTATACATTTAAAACAAGTTATTTAAACACCACAAATATCAAAGTAAGACTTTAAACGTGAAAAGACTTTCATGACATTTAAAGATTTGGAATAAATTAAAACTTTGTATCGTACACTAATAGATATGTTACCTTACATAAGACACTGCAATACCGTGTTCTTTTAAACATATTTACAACTGATTTTATATATGCAAAGGAATCCAAAACGTATAATAAATTTTAAATATCCCTAAAGTAATTAACATGTTATTAAGTTAACTTGTTAGGGACAAATTTAACCACACAACTGAATACAATAAACTAAGACCATAAAAACCTTCGTATGATTAATATTATAAAATATATTTATAGAATGACAAAGTATTATAAATTAAACGCAATTAATAATTAAATAAATATTTTAAGGTAGGGATTGGTAGTCACTTTGTTTTTCCAAAGCTCCTTCAATATAACAATGCTTTATGCAACACACATAAGAGCTGCGATAGCCGCTCCTATTGGATACAGGCGTTCAAACCCTTATCGTAGTCGTCGAAGTTAAATGTCTAAAAATCAAACAAACTTAATAAAATAATTATATTTTTTCCATAGGGGCATAAGTATTTTTGCACAAGGTAAAATGTGACTTGTTGTTTATTTAGTATTCTCTTTTGTCTTTAATAATGCTTTCTTAGCATGTTTGACCTTGTAAATCAGTGGGCAAATTAAAATGAAAAAGGAAAAAATTATAAAATTATTAAGGTTATTAAAACAAAATTTATTAAAATAATGCATGTTAATAAAAATGGTTAATTAATTATGAAGAAAGTTAGGTGAATTATTTTTGTAATGATTTTGCATTGCATTCTTATTGAATTTTTCTTGGTGACACATGTGATTTATTCATCGAGCACATAATACAACAAAATAATAACTAATAAAATAACTTGTTGTATTATGCGCTCGATGGTTTTATTAGTTTAGCGATGTAATACATTGTAGTAGATAAAATATTGTTAAAAAAACTTTTTCCCTTTGAGATTAGTGTGTAGGCACTATATATCATTAATAAATCTTATTCCCTGTTCCACATCTTACAATTGTGTTTTTACATGAAATATTAGTCAGAACACTTAAAAAAAAATACCAAGTCTTCAGGTTGTATATAAAAGAATATAATTCCTTTCCTATACTTAATTCTTCAGAAAACTTTACTATACTGTATTTACTTTTAAGTATTAGTTGATGTAATAGATATTTATATTTACAAAAAAATACACTAAATAAAAATAACTCTAACTAAATATTATACAGGGTACTGAAATTTACTATAAATTTAAATGAAATTAAAAAGCTCTTTGGCTTTTTCAACTTTTCCTGTATTCCATATTCAATTATTACAATATACCATTGACCAAAGATTTATTTCACATATAAATAAATTTTAACAAAAGGTGCAAAATACATTGAAAATTAAATTTGGATACAAAAAAGTTAATTCCCACCACCCTATGGCTGCCACGGGAACAACCCCTGGATTAGAACAGCCAGCGCTACCTGTTAGTGAACCTTGTAACTAAGGCAAAAATCAATAATAGCAGTTCGTTTTTATCCCGAGTACTTATAGGGGTGTTTCATCACTGACAATGTATTCTATATTGTCAAAGATAGATTTAGCTTAAAGCTTAATTTTATTACGAATATTTAAATAAATGTCATATTATTTATTTTTATTTTGTGTATTCTTTTATGAAAAAGACTTAAGTGCATACTTTGCACTCTTGTAAGAATTCTATGCGTTAACAAAAACAAAAGCTGTCCATTGTGATAACTGACTGTGGATACTGAAAATTTATATAATTATTATTTATTTTTATTGTGTTGTTTTGGGAGCCTTTTTTAATGGGTTTCTGTTCGATTGCGTTTAAAAACGCACAAATAATTCAAATATTTTTCTGTTATGAGGGTAAATTTTTAAGTGTGGTTAACTAAGGTTTAAAGTTGTTTAATTAACAAGAATAGAGTTACGCCATGTATAGTAAAATTGTATACATATAATGCAAAAGAACATGTCATATTTAACCTTAAGCTAATTTAAAAAGGAATTCTGATTTATATCTAAACAAATTATTACATTAACATTAATTTTAAAAATTAAAATATTAAAATACATTTTTCTTATAAAATTAGTTCTATTTAAATTTCAGTAACAAACCATTCAAAATAATTATCTTGTTGAAGGTTTCAGAAACTAGTCAATAATATTTATAGTTAAATTGTTAATGTTTTATATCAAGAATAACCGTTTGTGTTTCTAAAAAAGTAAAAATGATAGAGTATTCAGTTTTCTAAAATCTGTCAGTATTAAACTACGTTTTTAATAACAATTTAATTTGCGCATTAATACTTAATTCCAATTCCTTTAAGTACTAAAAACGGTAGTAAAACAGTATTGAACGATTAAAACGAAAATTATAGTATCATTGTTTGAATGCAAATATAAATGTAAACAACAATTTCAAACTTAGTTAATTCACAACTTTTAAATTTGTATACGTAACCATTACGATTCACATTTAAATCATACAATCAATTTTACTTAAGTTAATAATTTAGTTTTATTGTTAAAAAACTTCGACTACAAATAATTAAAACTTTCAAATCCAATATTTTTTATCAATTTAGGTACATTTCATTAGCTTTACCGCTTTACCCACACAAAATGTGTAGCTCAAACTGCAAATGTACAACATGTATAAATAAAACATTGCTCCAGTATTTATGATTCGTCGCCATATTGGCTTGCAGCACCGATGATTTCCCTGAGGCCCTGGATGTCAAAGTTACTTTTGCGCCCCCAAAGTACCCCGACGCGCAAATGTAATTTCTTTTACCAAATACGAAGGTTCCCTGTATTTTCCAAGTTCAATGATTTTAGTTTTCATTGTATCGAATGTTTAGAATGGATTTAATTGGTTTTTGATCATTAAAGTTAGTCATGTAAGTGATTTGGAATACTAATGCATCTTACGAATAAAATCAATTTCTTTACATTCGTTTTGAAATATTTACAGGAAAATATATAAGGAAGGCGGTGTTGTACTTTGTGTATTTGAAGCTGAATTGAATTCTGGATTATTGAAGAATGGTGTAAATAATGGAAAATAAATTTCTGGTTAATCCCTCACATACTAAGTAAATCAGCTTTTACTCTTATAAGAAAAGACAAAAATATTTTATTCATTGGGCTATCCCTTGTAATTTTCCACATTGGGTTTTCCTTATTGTACAGTTGGAATTATTTTTTAAATGTAATAACCCTTTAATTGAATTATTTGGCGTATACATTGGTATTTCTTTGTGAAATATATTGGTATGGCGTTTGAACTGTATGCAAGAAAATTATACCTTTCAAGATTTTAGTATACATTAGAATTTTATTTCCTTATCGGGACGATTTATTGGTTTAACAATTTATTTTTAGTGATCCTGGAAGTTTGTAGATATATCTTGATCGCTGAATGTCATGAATCAATACAAACATATAAAAAATGTATGTATATACTAATGGATCGTCAAATACTCATATATAAAGAAGTAGTTTTACGAAGTTGGCGAAAAACAGTTATAGGAGTCCAATTGATTATTTAATGACTTAAAAAAAGACTTTGGGGTAAAATAAGCTTACAAAACATATACAAATTAAATTATAAAATTATATAAATTCATACAACATATCGTATACAAAAATACAAATGCAAATAGTTATCACATATTAACTGTTTAAGATGAGGACAATAAAATAGTCTTCAAGTATTCTTGAAATACATTTCAACTGTATCCATACATTTTGGTGGAAAATGTAAAAGTAAAACCGGGAAAGAAACAAATCCTCTGAATTTAAAGATAACAGTGACAAATTGTATGATAATAGCAAAAACTGCGAGAGCGGAGATTTCTTTGGAAAAATTAACTGCCTCTTTATGACTACTATCAGATTAGAATTGAGTAGAATTTAAGCCTTGGGGAGGGGAGGGGGTGAATTAGCTGGAATTCTGTGCAAAAAGAGTTGGGGGAGGTTAATTGTGGAGTTAAGCGCGCGGGGGGGGGGGGGAGTTTAGGTCAGTTTGAGACTTTAAAGCTTTCGTCAAATTAGTTAAATGTGTAATTTGGGTTCGGTTTTTTTATGTTTGAGAGGGAATAGTCTGGAATTTTGTTCTAATATGTGGTTTACACGTTATAATCCTTATAATGATTACCAATCACTTGATTTTTACAATACGTACGTAACTTTATTGCTTATTATTTATTTAGATTCAAATCAAATCAAAATCATTTTTATTTCAGTAAGTAATACATTGTTACAATACTTTATCAGTATCAATTTTATAGTTATGCAATGGTTATAATAATATACTGACTTAGTAATTAAATATGAAATGCCTCTCACATAGGCTACTGCCCGTGCGTGAGAGATGTCCGCTATCAGGAAACAAATATTAGAAATTGAAAAAAAAATAGATATTTATGAAACATGACATGACAGTTAATTGTCAATAATTTGGCTGAAAAAAGCCAATTCAAGAATAACTACAATCAAAAAAAATATAAAAAATACTGGTAAGACAGCTTTCTTATTTGGATAATTCCTGATTAGGAACGCTAAGGCAAAAATAAATTCAATTTATTAACAAATACAGTGTAGTTTGTAAAATATAGCCAACACTTACCTTTTAAGAGTATTTTTTACAAGATTACTAACTAGAATAATTACATGAATATGTTTAAAGCTATTGGAAGAGGTGAAAATTCGGTCTAGTGGTTGGAAGTTGGAACTTCTGTAGAGGAATCCTAGTTCAAATCCCGCCAATCACCAATGGGAATTAGGTACTAACTCAGTAACCTGGAGAATCGGAACCTATGTTATAAAAAACCTAAAATATAAAATATTTGTTTCTCAGGAAATGATTGCATCCTTTACACCGAATGAAACGCCACCATTCAAACTGAAATGATAATAATATAATTTTAACCATAAAATATTACAACGTGTCCAAAACAAAAATGATCAAAACTTACAGTCGATTCATACAGTATTGAGCTACGAAACACAACAGTTACAATGATGAAGGAGAGCCTTTTGACATATTTCTAATATCCACATAGCGTGAAGTTGCTTTGATGTGGATAAAAAACGTAACATTCGTGTCATGTCACGTGGTCACAGTGCTGACACCACGTCAGACATTAATACACAGTGTTGCCAACCTAAAACACTTGTGACAATGATGTACGTAACCACTGGAAAATTATATAAAAAATGTATATTGTTTATAGTGTTAAATATTTTTAACCAATTTATTTTGTATGACATGTAGAGAGACGTGGAGAGGACGGGGAAGAAAATAATAATGAAGTTCTTCATATTATTTTATTTACCATGGTAAAACAATACACCATTACTTAATGACATGTATAATTAAATTTATATGTTCAACTAGGCCAATATATAATACATTTATTTTATTCACTAGCGCTTTCAGAAACTAGGTTTCCAAATTCAAGCACTAGTACACTGGTACAAAAAGTACTTTTTGTATCAGTGTACTAGTGCCTGAAGATGGAAACCTAGTTTCTGAAAGCGCTAGTGAATAAAATAAAATTATTATATATTGGCCTTGTTGAACATATAAATTTAATTATACATTTAATTATTAATTGACAATATATCCAATATAAGTCACCATAGCTTGATTACAATGACAAAACTTGGTTACTTTGGACAAAATGTGGTTTACATTTTTGTTGAAATAAAGTCCAAACAATATTTTTCAAATGGCCTTAAAGGATGGCATCAAAACTTAGGGCGTTCATGGCTCAATTCAATAATATTTTAAGTACAAGCCTTAATAATTAAAATGTTTATAACCCCCCTTTTTGTAAAACTTCAGCTAAGTCATTTCGGGAGAGTTAACTGCACACATGAAAAAACCACAACGACAGACCACCACTTTGTTAATGTACTTGAGGTTGAATGCAAGATTGTACATCTCTTTTATGTGTGGTGAAAATAAAATAACAATTAGTTAGGGAGTACTATAATTTTTGAAAAACTTGTAAAATGGATGCATAAATTCCTCATGTGATTTAGTTCACCAATGAAACGTATTCAAATGTGATTCTGTATGTTGTATTACCTATTACACAAAAATATTCAAATTTTGTTTTGTACTTTTACTTTTCAGATTGAATCCAAACCAGTTCTTTAAGGGATGTCTTTTTTACACTGGGGCAGTGTTTAAATTCAACTTGTCATTTTAAAAATTTAGTTGACATGCTATTTTTATACACGGTTCATAATACTATTCAAATTTGACTTTGGGGGGACATTAAGACACACAATACTTAAGCGAATCATAAAAGTAGTCCTATTAATATTTAAAACATTTTTACATAAATATTATGATTTGTAATAATATAATCTTTCAAACTTATAAGCTAGCCCAAATAATTCGTTAAAACTCCAATTATTTTGACTCAAGTACTTACATTAGTAATTCTAAATTTAGTATGATTATATCCAATGTTTAATATGGTGACATCAGTATTAGAATTTATACGCAATTACACACCTAATAAAGTAATCTTCAAATTAAATCGTAAAATGTGTCATATAATCTTTTATACATAAAGTATTTTTACAAAACCCTCTATGATTTGTTTTCCACTAGTTTACCTACGGATCTATTTATAAATATATCTTCAGTTTATATAGTGATATACAATATAATATTAAGAGATAATAACAATTATTTATGTTTAATCACAGAAGAAAGAGGTAGACAAACCCCTACATAGCCTACCTCTTTTCCGAAGATTTTGAGTAATACTTATTAAATATTTGTTAAAGAATATCTACAGCTTATTTATTTTTTTGTTATACACTCCATTAGATTTTTTAATGTTTTTGTAAGGTAACGGTCTAAATGTTTGCCTTATTACCATATAACATTGATCTTTTGTATCATTTATTGAAATATACACCTAGAACTGATCTTGTTTGGAATCGAACCAGCGACCTTCAGACTCGAAGGCGAGCACTATACCCACTTGGCTACCAGAAAATTCAAAACACATAATACAATTTTATGTGTTAACCAAATTAATTTTGAATGTAAAAACCTAAATGTTCTAATAGTTTTTATATTGTGGAAATAAAAGATAATAACTTCTTTACGTTCTGTGGTTTTCTTTGTCAACCCTAATCCATTTCGAGATCCTCTTTACACGCAACCCCCGACCATGGCTGTACCGAAACTGCCACGACGTTTTATGATCATAATCCATACCGAAACTGCCACGCCAATTAGTGAGGATTATAAGGGTGTTTTTGAGAATGCTAGAAACACTGAAACTGCCACGGCGGATTCCTCAGGAAGGGGAGGTTGGTTTGGCAACGTGCAGGGAGAAACGGGAATGAGAATATCCCTCACTCATCACAGTGACGATTTTGAAACACAACACTTTACTTAGCTCATAACTTAGTTAAATGCTTTTCATGCCTCTACTTAAAAGAGGCCATACTAACTTTGCAGTTATTTAAATCAAGTATCAATAGAAAAAGTCATTTAACTACCGATGAAGTCAGAAATAATTAAATAATATGTTCTAATGGATTAAGATTGCAATGGAATGTAAAATGTTTCTTACTAAATGTATTATATGAATGCTCTTAACCTGTTATAGTGAATTGCTGGTATTAAAGAAATCGATAAACACATATTTTATCATTAGATTTGAAGTTTTCAGTTTATAAATATACCAAGGTATAGGTAGGCATCGTCAAAATTGCACAAGAAGAAACATAATCTAATGCAAATAATAGCACAACAGGATACGTGTCCTGAAGTATAAATAAAACACAATTGTGTATATATTGATCATATTTGGCGATTTTATTGATTTCATCCTATACTATTAATATTTTGATTTTTTGGGCTGCGGTGGAGGTAATGTATTTAGAAATGAGCTGGGAATACTATGAAAACATGCTTTTCAGCAATGAGTTGGAAATACTGCGCGCACTGCGTTCCATTTGTCTTAGGAATTGGCGTCGAAGTATAAGATCCTTTGTGATGACTAGAATACACAGAATTAAGTTCGAGTCTTTCCAGTTTATTAAGTTTATACTGTACCAACGAATATGTGTTATTTGCCACCAGTGTCATTTGCCACCACTCTAGGATTTGTGTCATTTGCCACCACTTTATACCTGGCTCGGTGAGTCATCAGCCCCAACCCTAGTCCGTGGGTCATCACCCCTCTAGGCACCGGCCGATGGACCAAGGAATACCTATAATTCACACTATCACCCTCTCTTGCAACATTTGTATGGTAAAAATTCCAACACTCTCTCTAGGAGTAGGGAAATACACGACGGAAACGCTCATTCCTATCTGAGGTTTTGTAGTGTTACGACATAGTTAGTGCTGTTCTCATCAAGTTTTCCAAAGTGTTAGTCTAATTTATTTATTTATTAATTCGCTAAAAACGTTCATAATTATTTGCAAATCTATATGAATTAAGCTTTCCAATGACCCACTAATTAATAAATCGGTCCAGTAGAACTCTAGATTTAGTTGTACAAAGATTTTCAAAGTTGAATTATATATAAGTAGATGCATATTGCACAAGAATGACATCACAGTTAAATGAATCTTGAATACAAACTATATATCTAAAGCGGCTAAATAAAAATGTAAACTAACTACGTACTCAATAAAATCACATTCAATCACTTCAATCAACAAATAAATTTAGACGATAGACGGACTTGGTCAACATACATGTTTTTAGTTGCTTATTTTTAAGAAGTTATCAGGCAGAATTTTACACAACATAATACCGACATATGAAGGATTCTTTCCAAAGAACTTCAAGATAACTTATGATAACAAAACACAGTTTTTAGATATGTTGTTTATCCCATAACTGTTACATGAACCTAACGTCTCAAAGGAATAATGTCAATATATTTTATGATCTTTTTGGAATGTAGATGTAATTTAAATAACATTTATAATTTATTCTTTGCACTTTTTCTCCAAACTTACTCGTTTAGGAGCTATATCATGCTGAATGTAACCAAAAGCTACTTTAATCTAAATTTTACACGCTGTAACTCCTTTACGTAGCTTTATAGAAAAAATTCAACTGAAAACATTTTTAAAATTAGTCTAAAATCGTCATCAAATACAAGGTGTCCGATAAGAAATTTTGAAGTTAAATATTGAAAATATCAGGCTTTAAAGGAAGAGAATTCATGTTTTTAAATGTCATAAAATAGTAGTTGAAATTTCCCATATAATGTTTTTTCTAAATCGAATAGTTTCTGAGATTACAAAGGTGGTACATTTAAGTTCTTCACCCTGTATATTCGCAGAATACTAAACACCGAAACTGCGTCTTTTCAAGTATTTTAATGGGATTGAATATCATTGATGTGCTGGATACTGTGCCAAATGTTATTTTTGTATTATTCACAGTTGTAACTGGAGTTATAAACATTTATTTAATATCCAAAAAATATATAAGTACATCTACATGGTTATGACTCATAGGAACGGCCACGGTGGGAATTCCAGGAACTGACCCTACTGGTGGCAAATGACACTGGTGGCAAACGACACTGGTGGCAAATAGTAGGACACCGTACCAACCTCCATGGTCTGCAGAGGGGCGTTCTCGTGGAATTTCAGTGGAATGCCCTCCTATTAGCTTGATGTAATATTTTTCAAATTCGGTATTTCTCAACAGTTTTGTGCCATCCTTCAGAGAGTTAGTAGTAAGGTATGGTCTAGTCAATTAAGTTCGAATAATGTGCAGGTTTACATTAATAATACCAGATAAAAACTTCATAATTGATAAGTATACATTTTAGATACGGTTGGTAAAAAATAAATCTTAATTAGCCTAGGCTACTTGAAGTGATAATTCAGGGTCACTTAATTCTGCCAACCTAGAAACCGGGAATAGCGCGTGAATTTTAACTATCAGGAAAAAGTCCATGAGTTGTAATTGAATTTAGTAAGAAATCGAGAAATAAAAATGGTAAAATATTTGCCGTAAAATCCACCCGAAAACCCAGAGTTTACACGTATTGCGCAATCGAAAAACGCCATTGCGAGAAACTACTGTAGAAATGACCACGGACATTGCCGCAATATCGATAAATCATCACACACTAAGCCGCAAGGGCAAGATGATCATTAATTTTTCGTCGATCGCGAAAAATGGTTACGGGTGTTAAAATAATCGCTGGAGATGAATGCTAATGTTGCCGCAATTGTGAAATCATCACCGGTCATCATCATTGCTGTCGTAGTTTACCATCACAGTTATTTCTGCGGTGAATCACTAGAAATTATCACGGATTTGGCCACGATCGTAACATACGATCACGGATGTTTGTTAAAGTTTCTTACGACGATTCTCCATTTTTAGGCGTTTCCGTGATCGCAAGTAATAATCTCGGTCGTTTCTATGATCACAGAAAATCTTCACGGATGTTACGCCCGGTAGGAAATCAACACGAATTTGCTTCCCATTTTCTCATGTTTAATCAGAATGAAATGAGACTCGGTGTGTGTTTTTGCATATTTATTTAGTAATATACCTCAATTATAAATTTTGTTTATTCACATTTACAGGGCTGGGCAAAAGTATGGACATCACCAGTTAACCTTTTAAAGGGTTACGTCAAGAAAACAAAACTCTGTACACGTCTCTATCTCACGCAAGTGAACTTTTTGTTGTATTCAAATTTTGTTCTTAAACCCAAAATGGGTTATTTTGGTGGCCACATCGAGTGACACCTCATATTAATAGGCCATTAGTCGAAGAAATATATATCGAAGAAAGAATATCGACAAAAGCTAGAGGTCCCTATCTAAACTCAACCCACTACAGTGACTGAAGAATGGTAAGCGTTAAAATCGTTTCAGTTACTGTTACTCGTTGTTATATATAATCTGTGAAGCATTTTGCGCGACATCCTCCCCGATTTTTTCTCTAGCAAACCCACTTACTAACACCACACTTTGTATAACAAAACTGTAGCCGTCTACTAACAACGCCGCACCCTTTCTCTTCGTTTCAAATATCTTATCCTCCATCGAAAGACTATCAACTAAGTATAACTAACACACCAACACCCTTACTACTAACTCTCTGAAGGATGGCACAAAACTGTTGAGAAATACCGAATTTGAAAAATATTACATGAGTCAAGCTAATAGGAGGGCATTCCACTGAGATTTCACGAGAACGCCCCTCTGCAGACCATGGAGGTTGGTACAGTATTTGTAGTTCTGCAACCTAGCGTCTTGGGCGAATAAAACTATTTTTGAATATTACAGTTTTACAGTATTATATTAGTATTTGATCACCTCTAGTGTAATTAAAAGCGTCGAACAGATCATATAAAATGCAGTGTTATATAAGTGGTAAATGAACATGAAACTTGTTCCTTAGTGGTAAATAATTATTCAGAATAATTATATTTCAGAATAATTATAAAGTAAATATATTCTCAAGAGACGGAATAAATACTTATAAAGTAAATACTCTAACAGTCGCAACACTAAAAACTTATATTAACATAAAAATAAATCCTAAAATATAAATACGAAAGGGCAAATCAATCACTTATTTTTCCAATCAACGTATTATTGTGAAAGAAATTAAAAGGTTAAGACAGAAATGGGAATTTTAAGTCTCCCGTTTCTCCCCGTCTACCTGAGGAATCCGCCGTGGCAGTTTCAGTGTTTCTAGCCCTCTCAAAAACACCCTTATAATCCTCACTAATTGCCGTGGCAGTTTCAGTATGGAGCATGGTCGTAAAACGTCGTGGCAGTTTCGGTCGGTGCACCGAAACTCCCCCGCATACTATCTCGACCAAAAGGGTTCGCTAATCCCCTAACCGAAACTCCCCCGCGAGGATGGCAGGTACCTGAGCCCACCAGGTTTGTCATACACCACGTAATGACTCAGGAATGCCACCCTCCAACCACCCCTTCCTAGCACCAACTATGCAAGGCGTCTATTGGTCAACTAAATAACAAATAGTGATCGACAAAATACTTTACCCAAAATATATATTTCAGTTTGGCTTTGGTTTTCCAACCGAGTGGTGATCTTTGACACAGTGCAATCATTTTAGTGCGTTTAATAGTTACATTATACATTTTAAGTAGTTACATACATTTTAAATCAAGTTAGCTATGCAGAAAGTTATTAGTCAGCGAGGGAAAGTGAACTTGGTGAAAGACTGTTATGTGTTTTATTCTTGTGGGGTGTTAAAGAGTGATGAAGAAAAGTGGCGTTGTAGCCAACATAATTGTAAGGTAAAGCTGTATACCTTGGATTCTGGAAAAATCTTTTCCCGAGAAGAAGGAGAACATAATCATGTTGCTAGAGGTAATTATTTCTCATTTAATATGTTCAGAAATTATTAACTTATAATTAAATTTCAGTTGGCACACCAAAACTCAAGAGAAACATAATATAAAAAACCAAAAACGAATTATATGTTTTGGGAAGTTAAATAACTAGTTGTCATGGGTATTACAGTCCAAGAGCCTTGTATTAGTTAAGATGGGTGTCTTGCGTGAAATCCGGTAGTTCTGAATTTTTGTAGACTTGTTTAGGATATCGGCCAAATTAATAATCGAGGTTTGAGACCGCGAGCGTCGACCACAACAGTATCATAAGTCAAAACAATCGCAAAATTTCGATTTGCTCCAATTCTCTTATGATTTATTTTGAAGACTAGTTTACAACGTTTAATTCTATGTACAATTTTCCTTGTAAGAAAAATCTTTTTAGTTTATGATTTTTTATATACCAGCTTCTCAATGAGGCACTAAGGTTGTTTTGGTCATAATTAATCACAATACACTTGGCACATTAGATCTTGACCCGTGGCATACTCCAGAGCCGCGAAGTGAGAAACATGAACCATTGGGGACAACAAATAAAGTGTAAAACAATTTCAAACAACAACAGCATTTGTTTACAAACAATAATAACGATTAAAATTTACAGCTGGTAAAAAGTGTTAACATGTTAGGCTAGTACTTGATTTGTTTAGTTTTAAGTTACACGATTTAACAATGACGAGCTGTTTGGCTCGTACGGGAATCGACTAGTCCATTAAAACTGTATATAGTGTAGTCTTATTACTAATTCAAGCATAGTTTAAGTAGTTCAAAATTTATAGTAAAGAAAAAGCTGCCAAGATGAATTAAAACATGTGATCATTGTTATTTGCCCAACCTTTCCTCAAAAAGTTGAGTAGTAAAATAGTTTAACAAAATCACAGAGTAAATGAACTAACCTCATAGTTCTATAGAATATATTTTTTATCCAACCATCTGTTAGTTATAACAAATTATATTGCACTAAAACAAACTAAACATTTTAAAGACTGCTAAAAAAAAAACATCTAATACTTTACTATTTATGTTTAAATAAACTCTCATTCTTTTACCGAATAAATTAACGTATCAATAATTATAGCATTACACATAGTATAAATAAGTCAACTCTATGAATCTATGTCATTTCATTTTCATCCAAATGCTGAATTTGTGTCGAAAACGCTGAATGTTTACAGCTGTTATATTAAGCAAATTATATTATACCAAAAGCTAGAGTATAATGTTAGCGGCGGTTGCTAGACTTTTTAAAATTCAAAACTTAATTTCTAAAAAACTGAAACCCTAAACTAAAATTATGGCTTCGGCATTCCCTAGTTCTCAAAATTATCTTTCTTTCAACACAAAAATCATGAAAATCCGTCAAGTGGTTGATCCAGAATCGTGAGATAAAAAAAGCCTGTCACGTTTTAATATTATAGATTATATTAAATAACTCCGCCGCAGCAAACCTGCCGGCTAAGTGATTTACATTTGTCTGAATTGATTTTCAATTTAATCTATTTAAATAACATTAGGGTTAAGAAGTACCTAGGTTTGCTGCTACAAGGAAACTAATAAAGTGTGTGTTTTAGTAAAATATCATCAGCTTAGTATAAAATAAATAAATTTGCCAATTTTGATTAAAATGTATCTATTAACAAGCAAACTACAACATTTTACAATATTCTCCATAAGATTAACATGGGAATTTAAAATTAAAAATATTTTGAATTTTCTACTTTATCAATATCCGTACCAAACTCTTTGATATACTAAATTATTTGTTGTTTAAGCTCTTTAAAAAGGTCTAGAGATAAATTAGAAAATTTTGCGTTTTGAGGGTCAAAAATGAGAAAACCAATACCCCATAGGCAAAAACCCCGCTCCCATGGTCCGATCAAGCTGGTGCGCTAACTCATTCAAATTTTTACCGCCTTACATCTTTAAACCAAATGTTATCTAAATCGGACAAAAATTACTCAAGTTATCATGTTCACGGACACACACACATAAATACATACTGTATTTGGGCGAATAACAATTATAATGAATTAACAATTACGCATATTTGTTTTGTATGTTCAACTTGCACAAACCTTTAAAGTACGGTATACAAATTAAGGTTTCACTGATTTAATTTTTAAAAGTTTTAGAAATGTTTATTTTTTGTTATTTTTTTTATTTTTATTTTAGAGCAAAACAAAATACACCGGAACGCAGTCAGCAACTCAATAAAAAGAAAAGCCTGCGAAGATATTGACGAAAGACCCTCCAAACTCATTCATTGTGAGCTGGCTAAAAATGAACAGGCACTAGATTGTCTTTTAAGAAAAGATATCAAATGTATAAGGGACAACATAACAAATGCAAGGCTAAAACATCTTCCAAAGCTACCAAAGTCAGCTCTTGAAGTTCAGCAGGCCTTGACCACAATGGAAATAAAAACCGCCAAAGGAGAAGATTTTTTGATGATCAACGATATCCAACAAAATATTGCAATATTTTCGTGTGACAGCAACCTTTCCTTTCTATGTGGCAGAGATATAATATTAATGGATGGAACGTTTGAATATGCACCCAAACATTTCACTCAACTTTTCACCATCCATGGTTACTGTGACGGGGCGTATGTCCCATTGGTATATTGCCTACTTCCCAACAAGAAAACTCAGACGTACATAAACGCTCTTCAGTTTGTGAGAGAAGAATGTAAAAAGCGAGATCTGGATTTTCAACCCTCCAAAGTAGTGGTGGATTACGAAGAAGCTATTCACCAATCCATCGTAGAGGTCCTTCCAGATGCCAGAATCGTGGGGTGTCGTTTTCATCTAGGACAGGCATGGTACGTGTACATTTTAATTTGCTTACTCAGTCATTTTTCCCCTTGAGAAAAAAAACGGTATTACAGTATGTTCCATTATTTGTATAATTTGTAAATAACTCAGTAACTTTAATTTGGCAAAATTAAACTATTGAAGTGTTTGATCTACCCTACACAAAAGTCAGCCTTACCAGGTCAAAATAACAGATTCAAGATGTGAGTTTACGGCGCTGCAAAGGTTTACAAGGTTGTTATAACCATTACGTTAAAAATCATGAAAATACAGGCAGTATTTTATTTCTTTGTATAATCACCTTACACATCATCATGCAACTTTTAAAAATTTTTTTCCATCTGCAGTTGAAAAGTTACTATTTTAAATGTCCCAACTTTATTTTATTTTTTTTTTCAATTTTTTAAGGTGGAGGAAAATTCAACAGCTGGGGCTAGCTTCTACATACAAAAACAAAGAGTCAGAAGCAGGAAAATGGCTTCACCATTGCTTTGGGCTGACCTATCTTAGCCCAGAAGACGTCGAAGAAGCTTTTTGCGGTCTTGTATCTAATCAGCCACAAGTAGCTAAACTGACTGCCTTCGCGGACTACCTTACTGACACTTACATGGACAATTGCTCGACCTTCCCCCCTCAGATTTGGGCAGCTTGCAGCGCAGACTTGTGGCGGACGACTAACGCCTGCGAGAGCTTCCACTCAAGATTTAATAACAACTGTCCCTCACCCCATCCTAATATATTTATATTTCTGAAATCCTTAAAACTAGCACAAGTTGATAGTTACGTCAGACAAAATAGTGTCAGTAGTTGTATAGTGCCGATTCTAAAACATGAGGGAAGTACGAATGAAAGAGGTACGAGAGGCCCAGGCAGGGTTGGCCGACGTATACATGAGGTCAATCAGGGTTATCAGGTGGAGCGCGTATCAGTTGGAGAGTATCAGTTGGACGAGAGTATCAGTTGGACGAGAGTTTCAGTTGGACGAGAGTTTTGGTTGGACGAGAGTATTAGTTGGACGAGAGTTTCGGTTGGACGAGAGTTTTGGTTGGACGAGAGTTTTGGTTGGACGAGAGTATCAGTTGGTCGAGAGTAATCAATAATCAATTGGACGAGAGTTTCGGTTGGACGAGAGTTTTGGTTGGACGAGAGTATCAGTTGGACGAGAGTATCAGTTGGACGAGAGTTTCAGTTGGACGAGAGTTTTGGTTGAACGAGAGTATTAGTTGGACGAGAGTTTAGGTTGGACGAGAGTTTTTGTTGGACGAGAGTATCAGTTGGACGAGAGTATCAGTTGGTCGAGAGTATCAGGGTTAGCACTAGCAATTACCCGGCGCGTGTTGTTGCTCTAACAACTATTATCAACTATCGATAAGGGTTTTTACTTTTTATTTATATATATTTAATTCAGTAGTGGAGAATTTAAACGTTTTTTGAGTGCACAGGTGTGCTGAGATTGGGGTTTAATATATTTGGACTTATCTAAAAGTAAAATAGTTTTCTGTGCTGCATTCTCTGGAAATATTGTGGAACTATTCCAAATGATGAATAATACAGAATGTTGTGATTATAGAATACAACAGTTGGTGAAGGTAAACATCTGCTTTTAAATTATATTTATTTGTAAACATTGTAGTTCCAAAAGTCTGTGGTCCAAAATTTCTAAGAACTGTGAGGATTTCCCACGAGGAAATTGTATATATAACTACGTACGATATATCATGATATATCATGAGCTCATTTTCAAACATGCTTTTGAAAATTAATTTTTAATCTTAATATTTTCAAAACAGTTATTTTCTCCTCTAGCCATTCTTTTTTACTGAAAGTTATAACTCAATACCTTAACATATCAATAGTTATAACACACATACCAGAGCCTGCTATCTCGCAAGGTCAGAGGTCAACACTGATATCCCGCCCCTCATAATACGACGCTAATCAGTTTACCAATGATATAGGTCAATTTTCATTGTTGCAGATTTTATTGTTGCAGACAGCAAAAGAATTAAAATGTTGCTATTACATTTCTAAATATTATATTAAAAAAAAAATACTATAGACACCTTTTTATTTAATTCTTTCTTAAAATTATGATACTACTGTATTAAGCAGTCACTGAACTAGTTGAACAAAATATATCGGTACAAATTGGTTTTTTAGTATGGACGCTTTAAGTATGGTGTCCGGAAATATGGGGACAAATAGGATTGTGAGCCGAGGGGGAGGCAAACAGAGGCTTTATTAGCTCTGAGAACAATTCTTTAAATCGACTAATTATCTTATCGTAGTTGTATGTAGGCTTATGTCTCTAGTGGTACTTAAATCTGAGTGTATATCCCCTTCAATTTGTCGCCTTGTTTAAACAAATACGTTTGTAGAACTTATAAAAATAACAAATTTAGTATACTGAAGTGTCTTTGTAAGGTTATTAGTCATGGAATAAATTTAAATAATAATCAATTTAAATTATTATTCAAGCACATATATAGCTTTAAAAATATAACATTTATAAAAATACAAAAAAAAAAAGTTGTATTAATTGTAGTATGAAAAAGGGTTTAATCCAGTGGTGTATCCAGCCAGGGAGTCGTGAACTACATTTTCGTTGATATATGGCAAGATATTCAATCTTGATCAGTGCTGTATTTTCCCCAAAAAGCAGAAATTGTCTTCTTAAAGAGTTCCTAACAAAAATGACAGCAAATCATAAATTAAGATAAAATACCACGTAAAAATAACCAGACATACTATAATCCATTGCAGTATGGAAAAAAAATACAATTTTGATAAAGATTATAGTATGTACAAAATTATAAGTATATTCAAATTTTAAACTTGTAATGGTTAATTACGTCAGCATATCTTAACAATGTGTCAATATATTTTATTCAGTGATATTATTGCATAGAAGAATTTTACATTTTTCCATAATATATAGTGACTTTATCCAAAATATGTAAAAACAGAATCTAGCAAACCTAGGTAATTAGGCCTGAATCAATTAGTATATCACCCCTATTTGTTCCTAACTTTCCGGGTCCCCAAGTTTTCCTGTCCGCATCTTTCCTAAACTATTTTCCCATCGGTTTCACCCTAATTTACTTTTGGAGTTTTGACTGATAAGAATTTGATGAAGTTGTGACTTTGCTACTCTCTCTGGAACAATCTACATAATGTTTTTATATATAAAAAAATACTATTCCTGTTCTATCTCCTTTCACAAAACACTTCCAATAAAATTTTACATCGTTACAGGATATTTTTCTCATAGCTCTATTGAAAAGAAGTTGATTGTGTATTTTAAAGTAGCATTATGCAACACGATATCCTTTATTTTGTAACATGATGTGCTGTGTCACTGTCACAACATGCTCTTGAAATGATATTAGGCTACGGCATTGTTGAGTTTTGTTGTTCTTTTTTCCTTATTTCCTAGACTACCGATATTACATTTGAATTTTTTACCTCAGTTCATAGAAGATAGTTGTGGGAAGCTAGTCTCATCAAGCTGTAGTACATTATTAGATGTTTTATAAAAAGAATGCAACCATTAGACATTCTATCCTCGTGTTAAATTTGTAGCCAAATATTTTATCAAAATTGTCGTATCGTAGTTTGATGTGAGCCACTAACAGATTGCGCTGATCTAAGTTACTGAATTCTTTTAAATACACAAACTTTCTTATTAAGTCTAACCAAGGATATTCCTTATGGTTAGCAATAGAGAAACTATGATCCATCAACCTGGTCAGCAACAAAAAATAAGGTAAACAATAGAATTGTATACACTAGCACATTCTGTGGCTGGCTCACACAGCTACGTCATTTTTTTAAATAAATACATCCATCACAGCAAACCTGCAGACTAAGCGAATTTCCATTTGCCTGATTGGATTTTCAATTAAATCTATTTAAATAGCGGTATGTTAAACAAATATCGAGGTTTTCTGCTACACAGGGAAGGGAATAAAGTTTTTTTTTGTTGTAGAAGATTAATAGCTTTGTATAAAATAAGTTAATTTGCCAAGTTTAATCAAAATACATAACCAATTAAACCTCAACTTACTTACGTACAAGCTTTACGTATTCTCCACAAAAATAGTATGGTAATTTTAAATTTAAGATTTTTTTTTATTTTGTTGTTGTCCAAAAACCGTAAAAACCCTGCAATATACTAAATTATTTGTTTTTTAGCTCTAAAAATGGTACTAGGGGGAATTGGAAATGTATTTTGTTTTGAGGGTCAAAAATAGAAAAAAATCTAATTTTTACCCTATAAGACTCCTCCGTAAAACCGTGGTCCAATCATGTGACCAACTCTATCAAATCAAATCAAATCATAATCTCTTTATTCCTGAATAAATTTTACATGTAATACAAATTGTGTATTTACAGGAAAAATAATTCCCAAGTAAACTATTCGTCTGTGTTCAAGTTTATCCCGCCTTATACCCCCAGTTTCATAAAAAATGGACAAATATTAAAATTTTTGTTTATAGACGTTTTTATACGTGACGATTTATAACGTGAAGTCATAACGTTTACGGACATATCTAAAACATATATAAAACCTCTGGGGATATCAAAATGAAAAAGTAAATTGTTCTCAGGCCCAGATCTTGCTATAAGGCCTATGGCAATAGCTACTTCCCTGTAGGGAAATGCGCTAAAAAAGGTCCATATAATTGGGATCTCTTTTTCAGTAACCGATAGTCATTGATGCAACTCATCATTACGAAGAAAAAACATAATATTTTGTTTTGAAATAAGCAAATGCTTAAACGAAAATTTGATCAGCCATTACAAATCTTCTCTTGGTCAAAATCTGTTGGGAATTGGATGAGTAAACTAGGATACAAGTTTTCTATGATCCCTGTATTAATCGACTTTTAACGAAAGCGATCACCATTTTACATCTTTTTACAACAGATAGTCTAACGGTAACAGCTAATACAAAAAGTAAAGTTTTACAATAGAAAATTTCCAATGATTTTAATAAAGTTACGGCTTTCATTTAGTGCGCGTTTTGGCAGTACTGTAATGACTCCTAAAATTTAATAAAGTGTGTACTTTAAGCACTTGAACCTATTTTTTTAAACATATTTTATTCATTTATTACTTTTGGTTTGATAAAATATGCTTTCATTTAATGAAATACAGTGTTTAGTAAACTTGGTTTAATGGGGACTGTCTGGTTTTAAGATGCTAACATGAGGAAGTAGTAGAACTAGTAGAGGCAAGAAGATTTTTTACAGTTTTGACTTTAAATTAATTGATTTTACTTGAAACCCGTTTTAGGTAGAAAATAGCTTTAAGTACAAAATTTGAGGATAATAATTTTGTTTTGCACTCACAATTTTCCATCAAAAATTTATCATCCAAGCATTGGTTCAGCTTTTATAGACCAAAATATTATATTAGATTATATATTATATATACAGTATATATATATTATAGATTATATATATATTAGACCAGGCTTATATTAGATTTTCATCTTAAATTGCTTTAATTTGCTTGAGATTGTAAACCAATAATTATTGACGTATAAATTAGATATCCAAACTGTTATCTGACTCAAATTAATTGATGATGCACGCGTAGCTATCACTATCGCAAGTTTTTTGTGATACCACGATAAGGCTTGCTCGCAAATATCCACTCAGAGTTAACATTCAATTTTTATACAGTACTTGTACTTTAAGTATAAACGGTTTAACTTGTATATATGAAATACAATCTAACAATATGTGTTTATCCTGAGCATTTCTTTTTAACGACACTAATATTTGCTATTTTTAATATCACACAGTAGTTTTAAACTACTGTTTATAGTGTTTATATACTGTGGATAAACTATTATTTAACCAATTATTTTGACACCCGCCTAAAAAATTAACACGATTTACTCCTTATTATTGTTTTTGTCAAAGTTTTCGAGCTTAAGTTTTGAGTGGATATACCCATTATGAGTCCCCTTAACCCCAAAAAGGAGGTTTTTAAGTGATATCTGTGTGTGATCGTCTGTTTGTGTGGATGAGTACAGAGCTACAAACTACACTTGTAGTCCAATTTTTATGATATTTTTTATGTAGTTACTAATCCGTGGTATCTCTAGGCTTTATTCATTTTTTTTAGTTTGAAATTTTAATGGGGATTTTTCTATATATATATATATATATATATATATATATATATATATATATATATATATATATATATATATATAGAAAAATCCCCATTAAAATTTCAAACTAAAAAAAAAAATGTTTATATGAAAAAATGTTTATATATATATATATATATATAAACATAAAATAACGGAAAAAACAGATTTTCTCGAAAATGGCCTGAACGATTTTGATAACAGTTTACTATGTTGTAGTCCTTTAGATTTTGAACAAAATGGTAAACATCACATTTCCGTAAAATTACGATTTATTGCGAAAATTACGAAAAGTTATTGTAAGTTATGTTATTTTTCCATATAAAATCCTATAAAATCACAAAAAACGGATTTTGGAAAAACCCTGGTTTTGATTACATTTTATGTGTTATGGTCCTTACAGTTCTAATAAATAATGCAATCCCTATTACTGTAATTGCGGTTCAAAAGTTATTGCAACTTTTGTGATTTTTTCTACAAAATTATCAGAGTTACTCCCACTGCTTACCTATGAAAAAAGTTGTTGACAAGCTTATGGGAGAAAGTATACGCCAGATTGCTGATACTGTTTATTTATTAAAACATAATAGTTGAGTTTATGTCTTTTATTCAACATTTAAATTGTACTTAAGTGTATTTATTATTATAAATTATTCGATTTCAAAAATGTCCAGTAATATCAGGAAAATGAAAGTAGATAATAATAACTTTGAATCGTTGATTAGAAATGAACATCATGTACCTAATGATGTACTGACTGATCAGCTTCTATAGAGATTTGATCGCTATATACACTATTCTCTGCTGAATAGAATCTTTGGTTTAGGTTTGCCAATGAATATAACCCGCATGTATCAGCAAATATTGATAAGGACAACACAGTTTTATTACTGACTGTTTTTTGAGGATGTATTGCGTGAAATGTCTATATTTGGGAGGTGTTGAGCAAACACCAAACACTAACAGACATATTTACTCACGATTATGAAAATAAACTTGATTAGGAGCATATATAGAAAAATTCCAAAATGTCAGTACCTGCTTTTTAAATGATCATGAACATATACGTCCTATGGATCATCATGAATGAAAGAACTAAATTAACAAGTGCCGGTGAGGATTAGTGGAAAGCTCTGTTACTACGTCAAAGTTCTCACCTGCAACAGAGTACTTCTTTTTTTTGGAGAAGTCCCCATTAGAGATAGGCACTTGAATCGCTCTAGTGGGGCGAACAACCAAAAAAGAAAAAAAAACAACAATTCTTTACTGGAGATTAACAGCATCTCTAGACAAAACTTTCACTTCAATCTGAGCAAATATTGTCATATTGGTTTGTCATATCTGGTTTATTGCAAAATCTGGTTCATTGTCATATTTTGTTTATTGTCACATTGGAGATTGTAAATAAGTATCTGCTCTTTTGCAATCCAGAATAGTATAAAATCAGCACCATAACCATTTTAACATATTGAGCGTATGTTTACAATAATCAATTATAACAAGTCTGTAAATCTATATTTTGTTTTCTAACTGAATTTCTATCAAATTCTATTTAGAAAAGTTGTATTATGAACTGTAGAAAATAAAACTCTCTTTAATATTATGTAATATGTCATTGCAATTGAACAGAGAAAAGTATTTCAATAACAAAAATTCCTTTTTCCAAGTTATGTATAATCAATCTTCAATATACTCTGAAATCTTCTTAGGGTATCTTGAATTTTTTTGACATAATCAATATAGCTGTTGAGTTAGTTTTTATATTCATGAAATGGCTTAAAACACTTTTCTTGGCTTTAAAATGTCTTATGTTTTTAAAATAAAATGTAAAACCACTAATATAATGGGGAAACTCAAAATATATTTGACAGGCACATTTTCAAAATACTTTTACTATCATAATGTGGAAAAACCCGTTTACATTTATAAATAAGTTTTAGAAACACTTCCTAAGATATTGTATAAAACACATTTAGCAACAAAATTGGGGCCTTATGATATGAATATTTTTTATGTCAATGATCATCAATGATAATTTTTAAGTGATATTGGTTATTTAAAAACAAAGAAGCAAACAATTAATTTTTTAATCCAAATCCAAAGCTGCATTGATTTCAATATTTATTACTTCCCTCTTTGGTACATTATAATGTCCCCACGGAAGTGTTTCTATACCGTCTTCACAAATATACCGTTTATCATCATGTGGAGATAAAGCCTTTTTACACTGGGTAATTGAATATAAGTCATGATGCTTACTTCTTATAACATTCATTGTTTTGTATTTTTCTTCATGGTCAAATAAGCACTTCTTGTAATCATCAATTGTGAGTTCGTTTTTTACAACAGATTTTTTTATTCCTTTTGATTTTTTCCCGGTTTTATTTTCCTCGTCTTCATATGCGTACATTTTTGATCTTAACCCAACAAATTCTCTCATAACAACACCTGCCAGTTCATCTTTCCATTTTCCAATAACCTTTTTATTTACACGAGGCATACCGTAGGGATTGTCCACTTTGTAGTCACTAGTGTCAAAATGATCAATCATGTTTTTCATATCATCATATATATTATTTGTCTTCATGTTATAGGTGCAACTGTCCGTGTCTACATACTGTAATCTTGCATTATCACCATATTTACGTCGGATAACGTTGTAGTGGAAATCATAAACAGCAATCTTGGAGATGTCCAATATTGACATACCAACATAAATTGGTTTGTTAAAGTATAATCTCGTCTTAGCCATATGTACAGCCGCCAATCGTTCAGCAAAAATTGTTACCGATTTAAAGCTAGGTCTCGCTACGAGTTTATCGATTTGTTTATCATGTGTAGCCAGACGTATATCTACGTGTTTCCGTATATTTTCCATTGTCTTGCCAAAAACACTGTTATTCATGAGCTTATAAAAGTCCTTCTCAAAATCGTTGGTGGCTTTCGTTCGCATGTCTGTGTTCAGATCTATATACTCTTTTAACCACGCCGACTGATGAAACTCGATGCCTCGGTGTATCTTCTTAAGCTTCATTCCCAATGAAAGGTAAAGCTGCAAATTTTGATAATGTACCACGTACTTTTCTTTATCATACAATGTAGTTAATAGCTTTTTCTGATTGGATCCAGGAGGACAGATGTTTTCTGGCGCTAATGGAAGGTCTTTATGTGTATCATGTAGCTCCTTAGGATACTCTAGATCGACTTCAAAAATATAACCAATATGTGCCTCGTCACTTATCATGCTATTATTTTTGATTTCTTCTTCAATATGACACAATTGTGCACTATCACACCATTTAAAACCGCTTTTAGGCATACGCTTTGACATTCCCCAACCATATAGGTTGTTAACATCTAGGTAAATAAGGTATTCATTAGGCTTTTCAGGGTCATAAGATTTTAAATATTTGTTATTCGCCTTGGCGTATCTGTGAGAGCACTGAGAGATTCCACCACGAATCCCTTTTGTGATCATCAGTTCCATGTCAGTATCAGTCAGTAATTCAAGGTTAACACCGGTTTTTTTCAACATGGCATCCCAAGCTAATCCGGGAGATGTGAAATACCACGCAGGATCCAGTTTATAAGTTTTCATGCAAACGTCGCGAAAGTTTTCCATAACGTCAGCTAATAACAAAGTGTCGGTTTTATTGTATAATAATGTATATTCTTTCATGCTTTGGACGTTAAAGCTGTTCCACACTTTACAGGCATGCTCGTAGTCTTGGTCTTCAACATGTGATTTATTCAATATATTATAAAAAGATTCCTTAGGAGGTAGAGTCTTCTGGCCAAATTTGTCCATACTATCCATAAAATCATAGGGAAATATTCCCTTTCTCAAAACCAAGTCTAATTTGTCTTTATCAAAATATTTCGACGTGTGGGTAAACTTTTCTTTTGCGAGGTTCTTTGTCAAACTATCTAGGCTTGAGGCCATGAATCTAAATGAGTCCAAAAATCTCAAGTTGACGCCATTTTCTACTTTGAGTTCAAAAGATATGTAGCGTTCTTCATTTGTGGCCAAGACTGCAATTTTATCCTGTTCAAAGCCTAATAGTTTAATAAACAGATGTGCATCATAGTTGCTCAGGTTGTGGATAAATATCGGTATAAAGTGAGGCTTTTTGAAGTTCAAATTACAAGAATTATGCGCAACACCTCTGAATTTTCCGGATAAATGATTATGATCAAGAACACGTTTATCCGTTTTATTTCCTTTAAACTCTTTTCCACAAATATGACAGCAAGTACTGTTTTCAATCACTGTTATATCATCCTCTGTTAATACCATCGGTTTAGCAGCTTCTTTACTGTACAAGTGCTGCAAGTCTTTAGACATTTTAACAACGGTTTCCACAAAAACTTTCGATGTATCAGGGCCTAAACTCTCGTGATATAAATCAAACGGAACATCATAACTATCCGCAGTTGTTATGTATAAAGCAAAACTAGCAACCTCGTGCGATTGGTATTTTTTAGTATAAGATTTCTTATGATATTCACAGGATTTTTTAGTACAAGGTTTATAAGTACACATTTTCTTTGGATGTTCTACTTCATCTGATATCGGTTTCAATATGCACTCAAAATCCGCATAGCCCACAAACGGAACTTTCATTTGTCTATATTGATTTTTGAAAAATACACTCGGGGGGATCCCGTGTTCATTTTCTTGCGGCATTACAATTTTAACAGGCTCGTGGCTGATACAGTATTCTCGGTGTTTAATAAGTGTTGGTTCACTTTCAAATTCCGTCAAACAACGATTACATATCAAAGAGTTGATTTCGTCATTTATCGGTTCTTTGCAGATATTTTTATGTTCATTTAATAAGTCTTCAGTACCAAAGGATTGTTGACAGCGATTACAAATACATTTTTTGTGTCCATGTTTTGATAACTGACTACCTACTAACCTGCTCATACTTTTAATCCAACAATAATGGGTGTTTTTATTTTCATCTTTCAAATATAAGAGATTTACATGACGCCCCTGTTTTTCATTATTTGTTATATATAAAGGGTAAATATCGTATACATTTTTTATCTTGTTTTTTCTTTGTTTCTTTGGATAATCTTCAAAGTCATCTCTTTCTTTAATATCTCCCATATAATCACAAGCATAAATATTAACAGATACCCCGGATCTTTTTTCAAATTTTGATAAAACACTCGCCGATATAGGGACAGGGAAATGAATATCTTTTAATACATCATCAAATTCATGTTCGTATTGTTTATATTTACTCTGTCTATTAGGATTGTCACTGACAGGGTGTAGCGCTGCTAGAATTGACCACAGAAAACATTTTTGATCTGTATTTTTTACGTTAACTATAGCTTTCTTCTCTGCAATCTCTCTTGGTAGGGGTATATAGCTAGAACCCCCACGAAGTGGTTTATAGCTGTGTATATGAATTTCCAGCTCATCGATGCTATGTAGCGTCCAGCCAGAACCACGACCTTGAAATTCTTCCATTTCCTTTAATAACGTGTCTTTAGTAAAGTCGTAATAACCTGATACATCCGTGCTCAAAAGGATTGGTGAATATTTAGTTTTAAAATTAAACTCTTCAATTGCTTCCGCTTTTTTATAATCCAAATACAATACCATTCGTGTTTTTACTTCAGCCTCATCCTGATGTTCCTTGATTTTTTTAACAACAATTTGCTTTAACCAATTCAAAAACAGACCCGGATCTTTCATATTATATTTATTTTCTATGGTATAGACATTTAAACGCCCGTTGAACGCAGTTCGTGAAAGTTCTATTTCTTTTTCTTCGGGTGGAGGTATAGATGCACCAGTAGACGGTCCTTTTACAAGGTTAACAATGGTGTTCATCGCTAAAAAAGCCGCGCCATGTAATATATTAAAAACTGATCTTTTGTCCTGCGTTGGTTGAATATCAAGCCGTGGTCGCCGTGAAGGGGTTGGCCCGTCATCATCAATGACACCACCACCACGCTTTGTAACTAGTTTAGTTTCTGTGTGCATTTTTAAATGATAACTCATGTTTGAGTTCCTAATCAATTTATCACACTGGGGACATTTTCGTTTATAGTCAATACTGGCCTTTTTTCTAGGAGTTTGGATGTCAATATTAGTTTCATCAGACGAAGCATCATCAATTAAAGGCCGTTTTTGTTTTACAACATCAATTCCACTTGTACTCAGTCTTGATAAATCTGAAGTTTGTTCCTGTTTCATGCATGTTTCCAAATGCCGTTTGAAATTATGACTCGTGATTGATTTATTACAACCATCACACATCTTCATTTTATATCGAGTATTAGCTCTTTTCGGATTGTTTCGACATATTTTTTCATGATGGGATATATTTGATTTGGAAATGATCTTCTTACAGAAACAGCATAGGATCTTAATTGACTCCATGTCACACATCTATAATATAAAATTAAAAAGGCATTAACGATATATATATTATATTTTTTTAACAATCGATCTATACTATTATAAAGGAGTGTCTGTCTGGGTGCGTGTGTGTTCGTACACGCTAAACGCAAAAGTTACTGGACAGACTGGGCTCAAAGTAAAAACAAATAAAGCTCAGCTCCGATGATACTTACAGTACCATTCCCGCCACGATACTGAACTAGAATTCTGCGCCGTGGGCTTTTAAAGTTCTGATACAACCACCAGACAGACCGCGATATCAGTTAAATCCGGACCATGGCATTCAAAGTGCCATCATTGACTATAAATCCTTAAGGATTTATAGTCAATGGTGCCATTTTGTTTGGAGGAAGCTAATGTTACAGCATACACGCACTCATTTATACGTCTTGCCGTTAAATAAGGTTCATCTAAAATTAATTTCACATATACAGTTTTTTTTTTTGTCCGCATGAGCTTTAAATTAATGATAAACATGTTTTTTTTTTGTTTTACAAAATTAAGAATTTTGTTTTATCATTATAAAAAAATAAGTTAACTTAAAAAGATACCATGCTAAAACTAGTTTTAATTTTAAAGAAAATATTATTTACTTGCTGCGAAACGGTAACAGACTGAAAAATGTTTGTTCAACAGTTTTTTTTTTCAAATTGTATGCAGAAAACGGCAAGGCTGTTCACGGATTGGACTAATATGTGGGTATAACACATGATTTAATGAATGGTCACAGTGCCTAACAATAATTGTTACAACCAACACTATTACTCTTGTACGATAACGTGTGTGTATTTTGCTGGAGTTACCATAGTTCATATTAAATCATGAAAAACGTTCCATCTGCCATCTGTCTTGTCCTACCAATCTATAAATAATTATTATACCCTAATTTATTTATTTGCTATTAAAAAAACCCCTACCGCAGCAAACCTGCCGACTAAGCAAATTTCCATACGTCTGAATCGATTTTTAATTAAATCTCTTTAAATAACATTAGGTTTAATGAGTACCTACGTTTGCTGCTACAAGGAAACTAATAAAGTGTATTTGTTTGTTGAATATTATTAGCTTAGTATAAAATAAATAAATTTGCCAAGTTTGATCAAAATATACCCACAAGCAAGCAAACTACATTTTACAATATACTCCATAAGAATGACATGGGAATTTTAAATTTAAAATTTTTAGAATTTTCTCCGTTACCAATAACCCAAAAAAACACTTTGATAAAATAAATATTTTTTTAAGCTCCTTAAAAAGGTTTAGGGAAAAATTTTTAAATTTTGGGTTTGTAGGTAAAAAATGAAAAAAACAATGTTTACCCAATGACCCAAAAAAAATTAACAAATAAATGAAAAATAAACCACGTTCCCATGGTCTAAACATGCTCGTTCGTGAACTTATTCATGTTTATTCTACCATACATCTTTAAACCAAATGTCATCGAAATCGGACAAAAATTACAAGTTATCGCCTTCATGGGCGTATATATATACATATATATGTATATATATAACTATATATATATAAACAAATGGTGTTTTTGGCCTCTGGAGACATCAAAATGAAAAACATAAATCGGCCCCTGGCCTAGGTCTTTCCGTGCCACCCACAATAATAGCTACTTCCCTATAGGGAAATTCGCTAAAAACTCATTTATTTAAAAAATTAACAACTCGAAATCAACAGATCACTTCATTCAGTAGTTGGTAATACAAAAACCTATATCCTTTTTAATATAAATACAGAGTTTAGTCTTATCAGACCATTATCGTATAGATAGATTACAACACTATCAAAATATGCTTGATCGAAATCTCTCATTATTCACATTGGTGGCAACGTTTGATAAGACCATAGTCTAGTTGAATCTTCTCTAAGCTTCCAGAGTTCTAAAAATATTTGTGCATTTTTTTAACAATACGAAAGAGGGTTTCTGGGCTATGAAAAATAATTACTCAATTTGTAATGTACAAAAATATATTTTAAATTCATTTTACTTTGTTTTAGAACACCATGTGTTTTATTTTCAATCTTATAAGAGGACATCCCCTGTCTGTCATGTTAAGCTTATGAAACGCCTGACATTCAACATCACCACTCTTTGGTAATGCCAATTCTACCACGCCATGGTATGGCGTTTAAGGTTACCGTGGTTGTAAGGTGAGATTTAAAAGGAAATATTGATTAGTCCTCAAGGCAACAAAGAACAAAAACCCTCGATGTCTAAATGTAAACAAGCATAACTTTTAAAAATGCATTTGATCTCATAATTTTTCGTAGCTGATTCAAACACGTTAAATAAGGTAATAATAATATTGTATATGGAATAAGCCAATAATAAAAAAAAATATTCATTGATGTAGGAAATTAGCAGAATTCTATAACCGTTGCCATATCAAACTTGGCTCTAATTCTAAATTTTGAACTATGCTTATGAGAGTATTTTTCTGGATATATGTTATGGAAACGTTGTAATAACTTTTAGTTTATAGTAAAAAGTAGTCAACATGTGTTTTGATTAGAACTATCCCCACTTCAATATTAATCTAGGACTCTGACCCATGGCCTTTCAAAAACCTCAGGTGACAGATTTAAAGGTAAATATTTGATTATAACATCCATGGTAACAAAAAACAAACCCACAATCAAATAAATTCCTCACCTGTTAAAGTCACCTGTTAAAGTTGCCTTCCTTGCACAGATTATAGTACAATTTAACGCACAGTTGTTTATTTTGGCGCACCCCAGTACTCCAACCAACAACACAAACATCACGCTTTTATTATGAAAATAATCGGTGTAGGCTTTAAAATAAGTTGGCAACACTTAAAAAGATATTACGGCTACGATCGTAACTAACTATACTGGCTGTACAGGGTTTCCAATTTCTTTTAACGTTTGTATTTAACCTAACCTAAAAACTTGTAGTACAGTTTTTGAAAAAAAACTAATATTATTTATATGATTGACATAAGCCTACATACAACTACGATAAGATAATTAGTCGATTTAAAGAATTGTTCTCAGAGCTAATAAAGCCTCTGTTTGCCTCCCCCTCGGCTCACAATCCTATTTGTCCCCATATTTCCGGACACCATACTTAAAGCGTCCATACTAAAAAACCAATTTGTACCGATATATTTTGTTCAACTAGTTCAGTGACTGCTTAATACAGTAGTATCATAATTTTAAGAAAGAATTAAATAAAAAGGTGTCTATAGTATTTTTTTTTTTAATATAATATTTAGAAATGTAATAGCAACATTTTAATTCTTTTGCTGTCTGCAACAATAAAATCTGCAACAATGAAAATTGACCTATATCATTGGTAAACTGATTAGCGTCGTATTATGAGGGGCGGGATATCAGTGTTGACCTCTGACCTTGCGAGATAGCAGGCTCTGGTATGTGTGTTATAACTATTGATATGTTAAGGTATTGAGTTATAACTTTCAGTAAAAAAGAATGGCTAGAGGAGAAAATAACTGTTTTGAAAATATTAAGATTAAAAATTAATTTTCAAAAGCATGTTTGAAAATGAGCTCATGATATATCATGATATATCGTACGTAGTTATATATACAATTTCCTCGTGGGAAATCCTCACAGTTCTTAGAAATTTTGGACCACAGACTTTTGGAACTACAATGTTTACAAATAAATATAATTTAAAAGCAGATGTTTACCTTCACCAACTGTTGTATTCTATAATCACAACATTCTGTATTATTCATCATTTGGAATAGTTCCACAATATTTCCAGAGAATGCAGCACAGAAAACTATTTTACTTTTAGATAAGTCCAAATATATTAAACCCCAATCTCAGCACACCTGTGCACTCAAAAAACGTTTAAATTCTCCACTACTGAATTAAATATATATAAATAAAAAGTAAAAACCCTTATCGATAGTTGATAATAGTTGTTAGAGCAACAACACGCGCCGGGTAATTGCTAGTGCTAACCCTGATACTCTCGACCAACTGATACTCTCGTCCAACTGATACTCTCGTCCAACAAAAACTCTCGTCCAACCTAAACTCTCGTCCAACTAATACTCTCGTTCAACCAAAACTCTCGTCCAACTGAAACTCTCGTCCAACTGATACTCTCGTCCAACTGATACTCTCGTCCAACCAAAACTCTCGTCCAACCGAAACTCTCGTCCAATTGATTATTGATTACTCTCGACCAACTGATACTCTCGTCCAACCAAAACTCTCGTCCAACC